>NC_080172.1:7862522-8197522 GCF_950295315.1 Erinaceus europaeus
CGTTAGATGGTGTGCAGTGTTTGGGTGTATCTTAAGCCTCTGTGGGCCCTTTAGGTCAAAGGTTATGGTTCTGGCTATATGGAACCTGAAAATCTTCCTTCCTTCCTTCCTGCCTTCCATCCTTCCTTCCTTCCCTCCCTCTCTCTCTCTTTTTCTTTATGATTTTATTTATTTATTAATGAGGAAGATAGGTAAGGAGCTGAGCAGTGGGACACCTGGTTAAGTGCAAGGACCTGGACAAGGATCTGGGTTCAAGTCCCTGGCTTCCCACCTGCAGGGAGGACACTACACAAATGATGAAGCAGGTCTACAGGTATCTGTGTTTCTCTCTTTCTTCCCCTCCCTTCTCAATTTCTCTTTATCCTAGCCAATTAAATTGAAAGAAAGAAAGAGGGAGTTGGGCAGTGGGTTAAGCACATGTGGCGCCAAGCACAAGGACCGGCATGAGGATCCCGGTTCCAGCCCCTGGCTCCCCACCTGCAGGGGAGTCGCTTCACAGGTGGTGAAGCAGATCTGCTGGTGTCCATCTTTCTCTCCTCATCTCTGTCTTCCCCTCCTCTCTTGACTTCTCTCTGTCCTATCCAATGACAGCAACAACAACAACAACAATAATAACCACAACAATGATAGACAACAAGGCCAACAAAAGGGGGTAAAATGGTCTCCAGGAGCAGTGGATTCGTGGTGCAGGCACCGAGCTCCGGCAATCACCCTGGGGGCAAAAAATAATAATTAAAAAAAAAGAAAGACAGAAAAAGAGAAAAAGAAAAAAAAATGTCAAGAGCAATGGATCTGTAGTGCCCACACTGAGCCCCAGCAATAACCCTGGAGGCAAACAGGAGAAGAGAAAGAGAGAGAACCAGACATCACTCTGGTACATGTGCTCCAGGGATTGAACTCAGGACCTCATGTTTGAGAGTCCGGTGCTTTATTCAGTGTGCCATTTCCCAGACCACTCCATGGCATTTTATTTTATTTTATTTTATTTTTCTAATTATTAAAATTATTTTTATTTATTGGATAGAGACAGCCATAAATCTAGAGGGGAGGGATAGAGAGGGAGAGAGAAAGAGAGACACCTGCAGCCCTGCTTCACCGCTTGCAATGCTTTCCCCCTGCAGGTGTGGACTGGGGGCTCGAACCTGGGACCTTGAGCACTGTGACATGTGTGCTCAGCCAGGTGCACTACCGCCTGGCCCCTCCATGGCATTTTCTTATCAAATCTTGTGTGGGTCTCACCCTGAGGTGACTGTGTATCTTCAAGGACAAGTATGGCTGCAGTGGGGTGGGGGTTGTGGGGTGTGCAGGAGAGGAATGAACTTGCCAGGGAACATCTACCTTCAGAGTTCAGGGGATGGTGAGAAGCCTCACCAGAAAGACTGGTGGACACAACATGCTGACTTCACAATTTAATCCTTCCTTTGCTCATTTCTAATGGTTGAATTGTTTTCTCCTAAGTATATACATTTGAATTCTGAACTTTCAGTGTCTTAGGCTGTGATTGTATTGGATTTTCAGAAAAGAATGACATATTTATGTTTTTATTTTTATGCAAAAATGTGTCATGATTTTTCTGACAACCCAATAAATATTTGGAGACAGGGTCTCTAGAGAGGAAATCAAGTTCACATGTGGTCACTATGGGGGACTCTAGTACAGTGTAGCTACTGTCCTTGTAAGAAGAAAGAATTTGTTTTTGTTTTGCCTCCAGGGTTATTGCTGGTTGGTGCCTGTACCACGAATCCACTGCTCCTGGAGGCCATTTTTTCCCCCATTGTTGTTGGATAGGACAGAGAGAAATTGAAAGAGAGGAGAAGACAGAGATAGGGGAGTGATGGAAGACAACTGCAGATCTGCTTCACTGCTTGTGAAGTGACCCCCCCCTCCTGCAGGTGTGAATTCATGGGGCTTGAACCGGGATCCTTGAGTGGGTGTTTGTGTTTTGCACTATGCGCACTTAACCCAGTGCACTACTGCCCAGTCCCCAGAGGAAGGAATTTGAACAGAAACCGGTACAGAGAGAATATCATGCAAAGGCATTGAAGAGGTTGTGTCCACAGTCAAGAAGAGAAGCTGCAAGAGAAACCAACATCCTACATAGTTAAGAACTGAAAGGAGCATTCAGTTAGCATAAGCAATTTATTGCTTCAAGGTTGACTTTTTTTTATGCTAGTCTTCCATTCACAATTTTAATCTTACAGTCGGATGGCAGAAGTAAGACCTTAATGTTACTTGATAAAAGAGGGAATAGCAAAAAATAAAACAAAGCAACAGAACAAACTAGATAGGTGGATTTATTTTTTTATTACTTTATTTATGTATTGGGTAGATGCAGTCAGAAATTGAGAGGAAGGGGGTGATAGAGAGGGAGTGAGACCGAGAGACACCTGCAGCACTGCTTCACCACTCACAAAGTTGTCCCTCTTCAGGTTGGGACTGGGGACTTGAACCTGAGTCCTTCCTCAGTGTAATATGTACACTCAACCACTTGGCTCCTGATAGGTGAATTTATTAAAGACTCCAACTGAAGACTTTCAGTCCAGATGATAACTGAACCTAGTCTCATATTATTCTGAGAGAATGCGATTAAAGATGTTGAGATTTTTCTACCCCATGTATACATGAGGGGAAGTTATGACGAATATACAAGAAATTCTACTACATAGTGGGAGTTAGGCTGAGTTATTCATGACTCGGTGTTATCTCTGCATTGAGGCAAGTGAGCAAGACTTATCTTTCTATCTTTCTTCTTGGACCCAAGGCAAGGTGTCATGAATGTATTGTTCTCTGTGCATCCTTGATGATTGATGAAAACATGACTTAAGTCATTATGCCCCTGCTCCTTTAGGGCCAGGAAATGTTTGCTTCCTGGTCTCTTCATAGAACCAGATTAGTTGCATTCTGACTTTGGACTCACGCATGTGCCCATGAAAGATGATGGTTTCAGGCTGGTTTCTTTGATAATTCATACATTTACTTTTATTAGAAGATGGCTCTGTTAGTCACGAGACATTTACTATTACTATTCTTGCAGAGGAAAGTCTTTTGCAACAAAAGTAGACATTACTTAAAATGTATTTGTAGCTTGCCTCTTGGGATGCCATTGTAGCTACCTAACAGTCTTTGAAAGTAGACTTGCTTGGTGTATTGCACCAAAGTAAAAGACTCTGGGGTCAGGGAGAGGGTTCAGGTCCTGGAACATGAGGGCAGAGGAGGATCAAGTGGGGATTGAACTGTTATGCGGAAAACTGGGAAATCTTAGATGTGTAAAAACTATTGCACTTAACTGTAGACTGTAAACTATTACCCCCCCCATAAAAAATTAAAAAACAAAACAGAAAGACTTGCATGGATGATGATTTTTGCATTTTATTCTTGAGAACTAACCAACTGTATCAAGTAATAGAAACAGACTAGTGCTAAGATCTTTGTCTTGGCACCTGATACATAGATGCACAGAGCTGCCCATAACCACTCAAGTATTCTACACTTAAAGTGGTGATGGTAAAGATGCAATACTAACTGTTGGGTTCAAAGTAACTATGTGACTTCTGAGTTGTCTTATATGCAAAACTGATTTAAAGTGAGATGCAGCCTCCACCTCAGTAAAGGACTGGTCGATAAGTCTCTTTGCCCCTGTGCCTATTTTAATGTTTCCACGCCTATGAGTTGATTCTCTGAAGGAAGATATTTGGCCAGGCTCCCAAACTGCTAATTCATTCCCCATTATTGCTTTCTGCTCTTAGAAGACTTGTACATCAAATACCTTCCAGATGCAGTTTTATATAATGAGCTAGAGGTTTGTTTTAAGATGGCTCTGTGGCCTACTGGTGACTTGGGCAGGACCACATGTAAATTGAGAGGTCCTTTTGTGTCATTGTAGAATAAGAAGTAATCTGGGTCAGTCTCTTGCAGGTTCACTCCTTATATGTCTGGACACTGTCGTTTTTGCTAGGAAGAAGGGTAGAAAAGTGAGCTCACATAAGGAATTTCTCATTTAAGTCTTGGAATAGAACTGGTTTCAATGGCCTACCTTATAAAAGTTTCTAATAGGAAATTGACATCAGGATTTCCCCCCCCTTGGAAATGAAAAAGGAAAAGTTGATTAAAAATTTACAGGACACAGGAGATGGCTTAGTCTGTGGGATTCATGCATTACCATGCTTGAGGCCTGGGTTGGATCCCTGGGCCCAGATGATGTCACCATGGATAACACCAAGGACGGATCTTCAGGGACATTGGCAGCATGTCTGGGTAACCCCCATTTCCAGGCCTTTTTTGTATAATGAAAGAAATTGGGCTGTCAGTTCATATCCAGCTTTATAGATAAAAAATCACTAACAGGCATGCTGCTTTGACTAGAAGTCATCATCAGTTTCAAGTAAGCCTGACTGATTTGAGCAAAAGAACTTGAGTTACTTCTCTTACTAAGGTAAATTTAAAGCAGATAAATTTCTGAGTTTGGTAAAAAAACAAAAGCAAACAAACATACAAAAAAAAAAACAACCCAAAACACACAAATGCTTTTATATGTTCCACAGAAAATTTCTTGTTGTTGTTGCTATTATTATTATTTGTATCCTGGATTGTCACTGCTGTTTGGTGCCTTCATGACTCCACTGCTCCTATAGGCCATTTGTTTTTCTTCTAGAGCGTAAGAGGTTGGGGGGGAGGATGGAGAGGAAGAAGCATTACTTCAATGCTTGTGAAACTTTTCCCCTGAGGGCACATTTGTCTGGTAGATAAGTACTCAAAACTAGGTCCTTTTCTATTGTACTCACCTTCTAGACTTGATCGTTAAATCTTTTATTTAGTAATTGACATAGATTTGCCTCTATAAAATTAGATATATGTTCCTCCTGTATTTGGAAATAGATTACACTGTGTGTAAAATTATTGTATTTTGGAGGTGTGTGTTTATGTATGTGTATGAGAGAGAGAGTTTGTGTCTCCCCATATGTGTATGTTGTTCAATCACATGCTTTCAGGAAATCTGGACTAGGAATTTGACGGTGGCAAAGATGTTACATAGACTTTATCTTCTTGGCTCCTCCTGAAAGTAAAAATAAGAACTTGATTAAATGATACATGATGCCGGGTTGCTGGTGTCCCACACAAAATTTTATCACAGTTTGATTTTTCCACTCTGAAGAATATTCTGAAATGTAAAGATGTTTGTTGAGTTCCTGGTATTGTTTTGATGTCAGACCAAACACTTTAGTTGGTACACAATCCCAGGTCTATTACCAAATGTCTATTACCAAAATCTACGTAAAAGGTGTTTGCAGAATAAAAAAATAGACTAACCTGGATGGGGGTAGGAGAAGATTTAAAAAAATTGTTAAACTGCTTGGGCTAGTGCATTATTGGGCCCTCACTATGAGGCATGGGCATTGGTATGTGTGGAGACAGGACAGAAGCCTAGACAAGAAGGTGGATCTCTAAGAGCCTCTGAAGTCAGTTTGGGTCTATGAACTCTTGAAGAAGCAAGTTCCAATAAGAATTGTACAATATTCTTTATGTATTCCTCCACCATGAATAAAGACTTTTTAAAAGTTAACAGTTAGGGTTGGGCATGCATTGTAGCATGCACACCCAACCAGGTGCATCACCAACTGGCCCCTTTTCTATCTCTGTTCCCCTCTAAATTTCTCTCTGTCCTATCAAGTAAAATAGAAAGAAAGAAAGGAAAAAAGGAAAAAAAGAAAAAAAATGGTTGCTAGGAGCAGTGGATTTGTAGTGCCTACACTGAGCCCCTGCAGTAACCCTGGTGGAAAAAAAAAAAAGAAAATTATAAATTAATCTCTGGAACTAAGGCTTTCTGATTTGTGTTTCTGAGAGACAAGCAAAAAGTATGGCTTTGCCCCTCCCCAAGTCAGAATAGGACTTCCAGCAGTGGATACCAGCAAAGACATCTGTGTCCTTCAGAGGAGGCCCTCCTAAGGGTGTGGAGAGAAAGGCAGCATGATGGCAGAGTGACTGGAAGCTTGGGACTTTTGCTAGGGAAGAAATTAGTAAGTGTTCTTGGAAACCACTAAGTAGATCTAGGCTTCGATTCCAGGAGTTGAGATCAATGGGAATTTATGTCAGTGCTTTGGGAATTAGGGAAAAAAGAGTGTGACATCATTTTCTAGCCAATGAGAGTAACAGATTCAGAGGTTACACTGAGTCCAGTTGCTTTGGAGTTTCCTTCTGAACTTTTAGGGTTCTTCCATAAAATGAGGGGATTTATCCTTTGGGAGGAAGCTTAGCTCTGCTTATTCTGCTTACCTCAGAAGGAGGAAAGAGTAGAGATTAAAAAAAGGGGGCAGGGGAGGCTGTGAAGGAGTTTGTGATATCTGTCACCCCACAGAGGACCAGAGTTGATAGGCTGATCTGACTGGCTAGGCAGGTCTTTCCTTCCTCCTTCACTGCTCCACATGCAACTCTCTGAGAGAGAACAACTTTCCCCAAACAGAGATGGATGGGTCTTGATTTTTCAGTTGAAGGGGTAGAGGAGTAGCTGTTTTCCTATGCCAGAACCTCCAAACAAGCCAACAGGACAGGACTGTGCAGTGGAAAAGAGAGGACAACTCCCCCCCCCTTATTATGGGAATTAATGATTTACAGTCAACAATAAAATATAATTGTTTTGTTTATCCCAGGGATGCAAGGTTGGTTTAATATATGTAAATCAATCAACATGATCCACCACATCAATGAAAGCAAGACCAAATCACATGGTCATATCAATAGATGGAGACAAAGCCTTTGACAAAATACAATATACCTTCATGATCAAAACACTACAAAAAGTGGGAATAGATGGGAAATTCCTGAAGACAGTAGAGTCTTTATATAGCAAACCTACAGACAACATCATACTTAATGGTGAAAAACTGGAAGCATTTCCCCTCAGATCAGGTACTAGACAGGGCTGCCCACTATCACCATTATTATTCAACATAGTGTTGGATGTTATTGCCATAGCAATCAGGCAGGGACAAGGAATTAAAGGGATACAGATCGGAAGAGAAGAAGTCAAACTCTCCCTGTTTGCAGATGACATGATAGTATACATAGAAAAACCTAAGGAATCCAGCAAGAAGCTTTTGGAAATCATCAGGCAATACAGTAAGGTGTCAGGCTACAAAATTAACATTCAAAAGTCAGTGACATTCATCTATGCAAACACTACATTAGAAAAAGTTGAAATTCAGAAATCAATTCCTTTTTCTATAGCAACAAAAACAATAAAATATCTAGGAATAAACCTAACCAAAGAAGTGAAAGACTTGTGTACTGAAAGTTATGAGTCACTACTCAAGGAAATTGAAAAAAACACAAAGAAGTGGAAAGATATTCCATGCTCATGGGTTGGAGGAATTAACATTAACATCATCAAGATGAATATACTACCCAGAACCATAAACAAATTTAATGCTACCCCCATCAAGATCCCAACCACATTTTTTGGAAGAATGGAACAAACGCTACAAATGTTTATCTGGAACCAAAAAAGACCTAGAATTGCCAAAACAATCTTGAGAAGAAAGAACAGATCTGGAGGCATCACACTCCCAGATCTCAAATTGTATTATAGGGTCATTGTCATCAAAACTGCTTGGTACTGGAACATGAATAGACACACTGACCAGTGGAATAGAATTGAGAACCCAGAAGTAAGCCCCCACACCTATGAACATCTAATCTTTGACAAAGGTGCCCAGACTATTAAATGAGGAAAACAGAGTCTCTTCAACAAATGGTGTTGGAAAAAATGGGTTGAAACATGTAGAAGAATGAAACTGAACCACTATATTTCACCAAATACAAAAGTAAATTCCAAGTGGATCAAGAACTTGGATGTTAGACCAGAAACCATCAGCTACTTAGAGGAAAATATTGGCAGAACTCCTTTTCTGCATACATTTTAAAGATATTTTCAACAAAACAAATCCAATTACAAAGAAGACTAAGGCAAACATAGACTTATGGAACTACATCAAATTAAAAAGCTTCTTCACAGCAAAAGAAACCACCACCTCAACCAAGAGACCCCTCACAGAATGGTAGAAGATCTTTATATGCCATACAGCAGACAAGATGCTAATAACCAAAATATATAAAGAGCTTGCCAACCTCAACCACAAGAAAACAAATAACCCCATCCAAAAATGGGGAGAGGACCTGGACAGAATATTCACCACAGAAGAGATCCAAAAGGCCAGGAAACACATGAAAAAATGCTCCAAGTCTTTGATTGTCAGAGAAATGCAAATAAAGACAATAATGAGATATCACTTCACTCCTGTGAGAATGTCATACATTAGAAAAGGTAACAGCAGCAAGTGCTGGAGAGGTTGTGGGGTCAAAGGAATCCTCCTGCACTGCTGGTAGGAATGTAAATTGGTCCAACCTCTGTGGAGAACAGTCTGGAGAACTCTCAGAAGGCTAGAAATGGACCTACCCTATGATCCTGCAATTCCTCTCCTGGGGATATATCCTAAGGTACCCAACACATCCATCCCAAAAGATCTGTGTACACATATGTTCTTAGCAGCACAATTTGGAATAGCCAAAACCTGGAAGCAACCCAGGTGTCCAAAAACAGATGAGTGGTTTATCAAGTTGTGGTCTATATACACAATGGAATACTACTCAGCTATTAAAAAATGGTGACTTCCCCATTTTCAGCTGATCTTGGATGGACTTTGAAAAATTCATGTTAAGTGAAATAAGTCAGACAGAACCCTGAATATGGGATGATCTCACTCTCAGGCAGAAATTGAAAACATGATCAGAAGAGAAAACACAAGTAGAACCTGAACTGGAATTGGTGTATTGCACCAAAGTAAAAGACTCTGAGTGGGTAGGGGAGGGGGGAGAATACAGGTCCAAGAAGGATGACAGAGAACCTAGTGGGGGTTGTGTTGTTATATGGAAAACTGGGAAATGTTATGCATTTACAAACTATTATATTTACTGTTGAATGTAAAACATTAATTCCCCAATAAAGAAATAAAAAAATACAATTGTTTTTACATGTGCAACATTTCTCAGTTTTCCAAAGAACGTTCTAACCCCCCACCTAGGTCCACCTCCACCATCATGTTCCAGGCCCTGAGCACTCCCCGCCTCCCCAGAGTCTTTGACTTTGGTGCAATACACCAACTCCAGTCCAAGTTCTACTTTATGTTTTCCCTTCTGATCTTGTTTTTCAACTTCTTTGTATGAGATCATCCCATATTCATCCTTCTCTTTCTGGCTTATCTCACTTAACATGATTCCTTCAAGCTCCATCCAAGATGAGGTGAAGAAGGTGAAATCATCTTTTTTTAAAATTTCTTTATTGGGGGATTAATGTTTTACATTTGACAGTAAATACAATAGTTTGTAAAGTTTTCCACATAACAATACAACCCCACTAGGTCCTCTGTCATCCTTCTTGGACCTGTATTCTCCCCCCACCCACCCACCCCAGAGTCTTTTACTTTGGTCCAATATACCAATTCCAGTTCAGGTTCTACTTGTGTTTTCTCTTCTGATCTTGTTTTTCAACTTCTGCCTGAGAGTGAGATCACCCCATATTCATCCTTCTGTTTCTGACTTATTTCACTTAACATGTTTTCTTCAAGCTTCATGCAAGATGGGCTGAAAATGGTGAAGTCACCATTTTTAATAGCTGAGTAGTACTCCATTGTGTATATAGACCACAACTTACTCAGCCACTCATCTGTTGTTGGACACCTGGGTTGCTTCTCTGTTTTGGCTATTACAAATTGTGCTGCTATGAACATAGGTCTATACAGATCTTTTTGGATGGGTTTATTTGGTTCCTTATGATATATCCCCAAAGACAGCTTTTAAACTGTTGAGATCTTCTTTACTTTCTCATGAAGAGTTACTTTTTTTCAGGACTTCCTGCTTGTGTGGTTTTACCACTCTTGATTTCATTCAACTAGACAGAGAGGGAGAGACAACACAGCATCATACCTTCCTCTGGTGCTGTAGTACTTCTGTGAGGTGCCAGGGCTCAGGCCTGGGCCACAGGCATGGCAAAGCATGTGTCCTGTCAAGTAAAGTATCTCTCTGTCCTTTCCACTGAAGACTTAGTCAGTTAGCTTTGCTTGATGGTGCTATACTGAAGGCTGCATTGAATCACAGATCCACTGCCGTGCTCTTTCTCTGGCTACTGTTGGATCTTGTGGGCTGCTGTCACCATGTTCCTATTAGAGCTGAGATCTGCTCTCCCAGTCTTCATCTACTTCCCCCCCCCCCCCCATGGACTATCTAACCCTACCTTCTGTCATCCAGGGCCTTCACGCACCCTGTATTGAGGACCTGGACATTTTCATAGGCTCACAAGAAAGATTCAATCTGGAAATAAAAAAATTCTGTTGTCTACAAACTGATTTCAAAATTAAAAAAGGAAAAACTTCAAAATTACAGCAAAAGGGATTCCGGTGTTAGCGCAGTGGGTTAAGCGCAGGTGGCACGAAACTCAAGGACCAGCTTAAGGATCCCGGTTGGAGCCCCCCGGCTCCCCACCTGCAGGAGAATCTCTACACAGGCGGTGAAGCAGGTCTGCAGGTGTCTATCTTTTTCTCCCCTTCTCTGTCTTCCCCTCCTCTCTCCATTTCTCTGTACTATCCAACAACGACGACAAAAATAACTACAACAGTAAAACAACAAGGGCAACAAGAGGAAATAAATAAATATTTTTAAAAATTTAAAAATTACAGCAAAAAAGTCTTGAGTTGGAATTTTTCTTTTTATAATTTTTTATTAGTGATTTAATAATAATAATAACAAGGTCTTAAGATAACAGAGGTATAATTCCATGCATTTCCCACCACCAGAGTCCCATGTCTCATCCCCTCCATTGGAAACTTCCCTATTCTTTTTAAAAATATTTTATTTATTTATTAATGAGGAGTAGAGAGAAAGAAACAGACAGCACATGTGCTGCGGGGGATCAAACTCAGGACTTCATGCTTGAGAGTCCAAAGTTTTATCACTGCGCCACCTCCTGGACCACTACGCTTCTCTATTCTTTATTTCTTTGGGAGTACGGACCAGAATTCTTTCTGGGGTGCAGAAGGTGGAAGGTCTGGCTTCTGTAATTGCTTCTCTGCTGGACATGGTCATTGGCACATCGATCCATACCCCCCCCCAAATGAATAGGACCTTTTTCCATATGTAGACGAATACAGATGGCTTATAAGTGAAGTGTGATGGCATTCTTAAACATCTGGTGCTGTCAGGATTGCATGCGGCTTCCAAGGTCATGAATTCCCAGGACAAATGAGGGTCTCCAAGTAGGAGCTAGACTTTACTGCCTGCTTTAAGCAATCCCCTGCCTCAAATCTCTTTCATATGATCCTGTCACCCACCCAGATTTCTCCAGCTAGAGTTAATGACTGGGATATCATCCAGCCAAAAATTAGTATAACACAAACTCAAGGAATAAAGAAAAGCATTTCCTTCCCAAAGTGTAAGTCCCTGGTGCTTAGACTACAGGATGATGACTTGGCGAACTCACCATCTGGGCTGGAGGGGAGCAGGTGTTCCTTTGAAAGGGAAGTAACTCTGGCTGGCTGGCGAGTGGTGCGGTAGGTTACACTGCTGATTTCTTCTCAGCCAGGCTCCGGTGAGAAGCTCCTTTTCCAAGCTGCACCTGCACCTTCTAGTCATGCAGCACTGAGGATGCCTGGGACTTGGAGGGACAGGTTGGTTTGGTCTTTGGGAGTTTGGAATTTGCCTGTTGCCAGGAAAGCACTTTCCTTTCATTAACATGGAAGGATAGGTGTTTGTTGATGGATGGAGGTGTCTCTCAGGGGGAATGGATAACTCTTTTCTTCAGTTCTCTTACTTTGCTGTTTACTATTTTAAAGGCAAATAGTACACTACATAGATGGATCTGGCTGGGCTCCTGTTGTTTCAAGTGTGCATTATAATCACCATATCTCAGAAGTCTTACTAGAAGTTAAATGGCATCAATCTCAAAGAGCTGGTCAAAAATTGGTTGATCAAATTGGTTATTGCCTTTGGCACCTTGTTAGTTTCAAACTGCTTAGCTGGCTTGTTTTCTTACTAATTTTGATTATTAAAATCTTGATAGCTCTAAAGTTATTGACATCAAATTCCTTCCGAAAATTTTTATTACTGATTTACTAATGATTAACACGACTATAAGACAACAGAGGTACAATTCCATACAGTTCCCACTATCAGAGTACCATGTCCCATTCCCTCATTGGAAACTTTTTCGTTCTTTGTCCCTCTGAAAATACAGACTGCAATTCTTTATGGGTTGCTGAAGGTGGGAGTTCTGGCTTCTGTAATTGCATCTTTGCTGAACATGGACATTGGCAGGTTGATCCATATGCCCAGCCTGTTTCTATCTTTCCCTAGTGGGGCAGGGCTCTGGAGAGGTGAGGTTCCAGGACATATTGGTGAGGTCTGCCTAGGGAGGTCAGGAGGTCAGGAGGTCACCTTTTTGCATGTGTTTGCTGCAGTTTAAATACTTGAAGAAAACACCAGGCAAAGCAGAGCAAAGCTATATACTTCAGAAAAACATGGAGGGAATGGGGAAAAGATCTGAGGATCAAATATCCTTTCCCCCTGTGGGCCAATGGTTTTCTCCTTTTTCTTTGAATAAAAATTTATTTTTGGTTTATTTCTTTTTCTTGTAATAAAGTTTAATTTATTTATGTTATTATTATTTTTATTAATTTTAGTTTCCCTTACGTATAGTTGTGTGTTGTTTATTTTAAGAACATGTCATGGGTCCTGTTTCAGAATTGATATCAGCAATGCTCAGGACAGAAAGCTCCGCCAATTCTGCTATTCTCCCTTTCACCTGGCTTTGCTGCTGTGGGATTTAGGGTATGCTGAGTTTCAGTTCCAGCTTGTTAGGGTTGCCAATGGACAACCTTGCTCCCTGATCTGAGAGGGAAGAGCTACAAGAACTCTGCTTGCTCCATCTTTCCATATGCTAGCCCCACAGTATCCCCACAGGGGGAAACCGAAGCCAGTTGGGCAGAAAAATCAAACCCTTATTTGTGTTCATGTTAAAATCAGAGAAAAGCCAGTAGTTTCGGGAAAGATGGTTTCATTATGGGAATTCAAAAAACTCCTAATAATTCAGTGATCATCTTAATTGATTCAATGTCCGTGACTAGTTGAGAGAAAGTCAGAACTATACAAGTACAAGTTAGACCTATCCCCAAGATAGACGGGTAATAGGGTGTATTTATGTGACTTCAAGCAGGAAAATAAATAAATAGAAATGAAAGCAGGCTGTCTTGTTCTCAGAATTACAATGAAGGCTGAAACAAAATATCAGAGTGTCTTAGACTGACTTAACTTTTGTACTTATAGGCTGTACTACCAGCAGTACAGCACAAATGAATATTGTTTATAGGAATTTGGTCAGTTGCTAATGGTTTACTTTGTTTCTGGTGTGATTTGCTCCCCAGTTCATCAAGTGAATGTCTTGAGTAATAAATTATGAAAACAAATAAACAAAAATGATGGGGGAAAAAAACAAAGGAGGAGCAGGGGCTGGAAAAGTCACAGGTTTGTTGTAAAATCACAAAGGGACTTGTAGTTATGCCAGAATAGATGATTTTTTTCCTCCTAATTCTCTTTATGTCAAGAGTTTTTAAAAATGTATTTAGATGTGGTTGTAAAGTTTATCTGATCCTTTTGCATAGGGGAAGAGTCAGCTCTTATTCTTTCCCTTTGTCTCTCTGAACTAGAACCTCTTCAGAGAGAATAAAGTTGGAAGACTGCTTGGAGGAGGAGGAGGAACATGCCCTGTTACCTTTGGCAGAAGACATGATGAGCCTTTGTCCACGTGCTTGTTGACCTCTGCATATCTTTTGTTCAAAGATTTTATTTATTTACTTACTCATGAGAAAGATAGAAGAGTGAGAAAGAACCAGACATCACTTTGGTACACGTGCTGCTGGGGATTGAACTCAAGACATCATGCTTGAGACTCTGTTGCTTGATCCACTGCTCCACTCCCAGACCACCCCTGCGTGTGGAGTTTAAGTCTAAAGTTATTACTTAGAACATTCACTACAGTCAGATTTTATCTTATTTTTTTTTTTTTTTGCTGCTAGGGTTATTGCTGGGGATCATTGCCAGCACATTCCACCATTCACAGCAATGGTTGCTCTTTTTCTCTTTTTGATAGAGGGTGAGAGACACAGAGAGAGGAGAGATGCCTACTGTACTATTTCACTGCTTGTGGAATGTCCCCCTGCAGGCACAGCCCTGTGGTGGCCTGGAAGTCATGTGCACTTTGCCAGGTGAGTCACTTGCCAACACCTTAGCTGGATTTTATTTATTTATTTATTTCTATATTTATTTATTTATTTATTTTCCCTTTTGTTGCCGTTGTTTTTCATTGTTGTAGTAATTATTATTGTGGTTATTGATGTCGTCATTCTTAGATAGGACAGAGAGAAATGGAGAGAGGAGGGGAAGACAGAGAGAAAAGGGAAGAGAAAGACAGACACCTGCAGACCTGCTTCACCGCCTGTGAAGTGACTCCACTGCAGGTAGGGAGCCGGGGCTCCAACCAGGATTCTTAACATGGGTCCTTGCGTTTCATGCCATGTGTGCTTAACCTGCTGCGCTACCGTCCGACTCCCCTTAGCTGGATTTTAAACTCAGGACTACTTAATAACCAGGCCGGGGCTTTCAACCATCATAATATTCTACCTTTGAAGTCAGACTGTACATTTTTTATATAATCATTGTCTTTATTTGATAGAGATAGCCAGAAATCAAGAGGAAGGAGGATAAAGGGAGGGAGAGAGACATAGAGACACCTGTAGTACCGCTTCACCACCCCTGAAGCTTTCTTCTTGCATATGGGAACTGGGGGCTTGAAACTGTGTCCTTGTACACTGCCTGGCCCCTCTAGTTTTTTTTTTTTTTTTTTTTTTCAGTAAGTCTTGTTTTCTTTTAAAACCAAATGGATTCCAATCTCATTTAGCTATGACCAATTTTTTAATGTCAAGGAGTTTATAAAGGGCTTTCACTCAGGAGGCCTGGTAGATCTTAAAGAGGATTTCGCTCTTCTGTGATTTCTAAAGATGAGTCAAACACAATCCCTAGTGTTGACCCTCCTCCAGTTCCCAGAGGACTGAGACTATCCTCAACTCAGTCCTGTCTGTGCACACAGGACATAGAGCACAAAAGAACTGTTGTTTGACATGCATATAATGTTCAATAGCAAAACCAAAGCCAAATGCCCCAGTGCTTTAGAAATTAAGATTTAAGTCAGTTGTAAAATATATTTTACATGCTTTGCAAAGTTTACTTTTAAATAAAATGTTACTTCTTTTGAAATGGTGTTATCCAGAAACTGAACAAGGATAGAAGCCATTGGGGAAATGAGTGAATCCTTGAAGTTTTGGCAGACTATGTCATATGGTTGCAATGTTTCCTTTTATTATGCTAAATATCGGGAACTTACTGTGTATATGCTGAGCTCTTCTTTTGTCTGCCAAGAGAAAGCTTTCACAAGCAGAGAAGATAGATATCTATTAATTTATAGCCTCGGGGTTAAAAAAGTTCAGGGATTGTTATGTCTAAAGCTAAGGCTTTAAATTTGAGAGATAAGTTATCAGTTCCTATAAAATTAAAGTGTGTTCAACATAATCAAGTTCTGTTTCTACCTCTTCCATCATTTACCCATGAATTCTCTTCTCTCAGTAAGAGGTGATTGGAAACTTAATTCCCCATACTCCTGGTTTTTTTTTTTTTTAAACTTCTGATTTATCCTGTACTTAAAAAAAAACGTATTGATTAGTGAGAGAGAGAGATTGAGAAAGAAAGAGAAAGGAACCAGAGCCTCACTGTGGCATATGAGATACCAGAAACCAAACTGGGGACCTCATGGCTGAGAGTTCAATGCTTTATGTATTTATTTTTAAATATTTTTCTTTATTTTATTATTATTATTTATTTTTTGGTTAGTGACAGAGCAATTGAGAGGGAAGGGGGAGACAGAGAGGGAAAAGAGTGAGTGAGACACCTACAACATTGCTTCAGTGCTTATGAAACTTCTTCCCTTGTAGGTGGGCACTGGGGACTTGAACTTGGGTCCTTATTCACTGTCATGTGTGTGCTCAACCAGGTGTGCCACCGCCTGGCCCCCAGTCCAGTGCCTTATCTACTGTACCACCTCCTAGGCTGCTGCCCTGGACTTGCATTGGCTTTTCTTACTCCTAAAATTTCTCATTTTTAGATGCTTCTGATATCCTTTCCTCTGCCTTCTTCTCTTCTCCCCTCTTCCTTCTTTCTTTATTTTTATTCTGAAAAGTGCTAAATTGAGCTTTTCTTGTGCTCATCTAGCCAGACTCCATTTCTCCCTCCTTTTGCAAATATGTGTGTTCAATGGGATATGAATAAAGATAATGCAATTTCCTTCTGGTTCATGATCTCAGAGAAGGTCCTAGACCCAACAGATGCCTCAAGGTCTTTTAAGAAATTACAGGGAAAGGGAAAGAAATTTATGGGTTATCAAGGAAGGTATAGGGTTTTACAGTCTTTTACTTTATATTTATAAAGTCTTAAATATTTTACATGATTTATAGCTTATAGCATTCATTTCTTGTTTCTTGTTCAGTGACTCACACACATTCTTACTGCTGAACCAACCCCACCCAACTCTCACAAAATTTTACTCTAATATGTCTTTTCTTCTTATTTTCAATTTTCAGATAGAGACAGAAAGGATGACAGACAGAAGGAGGAGAGTGAAATAGACCGTAGTCTGGAAGCTTCCTTCCTTGTGGTAGGGGCTTGAACCTGGGCCCCACACATGGCAAAGTAGCGTGTTGCCCGAGAGAGCTATTTTGCTGGCCTGGTTCTCTGTTTCTGAGAGAACAGTGGCTCATATTTACTGTTATTGCTCATATTTACTGTTAAGCAGATTTAACCTGCACCTGTTGCTAGGTAGCTTTCTGTTGTGACTATGAAAACCAGTAAGCAGGGATTTGGATGTGTAGCACCAACAACACAAGAGTGTTCACTTTTGGTCACCGGCCATGCAGGTCTGTTGCAAGTATATTCAGGGAAAATTGCCTATGTCACATTACGGTAAAAACACAGGGGAGTCCATGATAATTTTGGTGCATGTTAGCTGAGATGCCACCTCACACCTGAGACAAGGGCTTACATCAACACAGCAAGAAATGACAGGTGTTGGAGAGGTCATGGAGACAAAGGAACTCTACTACACTGCAGGTGGGGATACAAAGGGGAAGACTATATGAAGAGTCCTTAATCAAATCAAAATGGACTTACATATGATCCAGCAATATGACTCTTAGACATTTATCCAAAGGAGACTGAAACACTTATTTGAAGGGCCATATGAACCCTTATGTTCATAGCTGTATTATTCACAATAACCAGAGAGCAGAAGTAGCCTAAATGCCCATCCACAGATGACTGACTAAAGAAATTATGGGACTTATATTCCATGAAATACTACTCTGCAATCAAACAAGATGATACTGTGTCCTTTGGAACAGAATGGAAAGAACTAGAGGCGATTAAGCTTAGTGAACTAAGTAAAGAGAAGAAATACAACTACCAACTAGTTTCACACATATGTGGAATGTAGTAGACTGAGAGACATGAATTTGGAAACAAAACAAAACAACACACACACACACCACTGGAGCAAGCAAACTGTTTCTAAGACTTAGGAGAATTATAATGGCTATCTTTTAAAGGTGAGAGGGTGGAGATACAGAACTCTGACACTGGGTGTGTGGTGTGGAGCTATTTACTGTAACTTTATAATCTTGTAACCTACTAATAATCACAAATAAAATATGTAATATTATATGCACGCCCACCCATCACAGACTTGTTTTTGTTGTTGTTGATTCTAGAGCTACACCACTTTGGATTGACTTTTTCAGATAGACAGAGAGAGACACAGAGTCAGAAGAAGAGAGGAAAAGACATGACCACATCAAAGTTTCTCCCAGTGGAGTGGGGGCTGGATTCAGATCCGGGTTGTGGGCTTGACAAAGCAGGAACCCTCCCGTGTGAGTTATTTTGTGAATCCAGAGTTTCTTTTGACAAAGAATCCTAGCTTCAGGATTTGAACATGGATTTTTATCATGTTTTAAATCTGCATCCAAGAGGATGTTAAGTTGGGTGATCCTCTCTGATTTGCATACGTTTAATCACAGGCTGTCTTCACACATGTGTACAACCAAAGGACATTCCATCACCCCAGAGGCCGCAAACTGTTTTGTGGTCAGAAGAGGAACCTTGTGACATTGGAGGTGTGTAAGCTTTTGACATTTTGCAGAGGTATGTCAAATAAGCTTGAAGTCATAGGTTGATCCACTCTGAAATTCCTTAGAAAGAAAGAAGTGAGAGTATATTGGGAAAGGTCAAGATGTTTATTTAGTAAAACAAACGGAGCCTAGTTGTCTCCAAATAGGAGGGGAAGCACAACACTGAAGACCACGAAAGGGTGATGGTATTTGTTTTCGGGAATTAAATAGTAGGTTTTTTTTTTTTTTTTTTTTTTTAAAGTTTTTGACTTAGTATGTGATAAACAATTCTGTTGAGTGAGGGTGGTAACAGAGTCATCAAAAGTTCCTAGAAGGGCTCAACACCAGTCTCTGGAGCAAGCTTCACAACAGTCCTAGGGTGACCCTCTCTAACCTGTACCCCAAGTGTCTGAAGTGCATTGCTCAGCTATGAAGTATTGGTTTCCTTTGTAAATGGAGTCTGATATTAAGGTTAAGGGTTGCAAAGAAAAGGAGAGACGGATGCAACTTTTCTTCAACTTTGTGTTATTTTAGATACATTTATTTATTTTTTATATTTATTTATTTAAGAAAGGAGACATTAACAAAACTGTAGGGTAGGAGGAGTACAACTCCACACAATTCCTGCCATCCAATCTCCATATTCCATCCATATGACCACCCTGAATGATTGTCTCCATTGGTTTGGGAGAGCAGAAGCTATTCCCCCCTTCTGGGCACACAGAAAACATTAAAAAACATTTTTTATTGCTTTCTTTTAATAAGAGAGCTATAGTGAGAAAAATACTCAGCGACAAAGAGATCAGAGCACTGCTTAGCTCTGGCTAAGAGTGGCACTGGGGATTGAACTTGGTACATTGAGGCTCAGGAGTGAAAGTCTCTTTGCATAACCATTATGCTATCTCCCCAACCTCGGATGGAAATTGTTTTTCCCAGAAGCGGATTCTTCTTTTGAGCTCACAGCTTCTATTTTTCCTCCCAAGTAACAATTTTGGACAAAATGAGGTCATCGAAATTTGTACTTTGAGATGAATTTTCTGACCAGGTAGCACTCTGCAGCCCTCCTTGCCTTAATTGTGATAGTGGTGGTCCAGGCATCATGACCATAGCTTTGACACAGCATTTGTCAGCAGTAACTTACTGCGTAGAGACAGACAAATGCACAATAACCAAGGATACGCATCACTGATGAGTAAAGCAGACTTGGCATGGGGACTGGTAGAGAGTTGCATGCTAAGTTGTCTATGACTTCTGACACTTTAAATTTGGGACTGTGACTGGAGACGGTATCTTCTTAGACTATCACATCTAGGCCACTGCTCTGGTCTGTGCCTCAGGGCCCTGGATTCCAGATTGATTTTCACCAGCTTTTCTGAGTGCCCCACCCTTGGGTGTCTGGGACTAATGGAAATGTTGGTGTACCACAGATGGGGCGGGTGACTCCCTTGCCCAGCAAGGAAGTCTTCTTTTCTCTCTTTCCTTTTCTTTTCTTTTCTCTCCTTTTCTTTTCTTTTCTTTTCTCTCCTTTTTCTTTTCTTTTCTTTTCTTTTCTCTTCTTTTCTTTTCTCTTGTCTTCTTTTTTTTTTTTTTTTTCAGGATTGTGTGATACTGGACCATCAAAATGGTACTGGCAGGTTGATTTTTGGGGTGACTCAAATTGTTTATTGAGACAGAGATTGATAAAAAAAAAAAAAAAAAGGTTTGCTCAGATCCCAGGTTCCCTAGGGGTGGCCATGGCTGGAGACAGAAATTTGGAAATGTTACGAGAAGTCATGGAACTAAATGAGGTCATTTGGGAGTGAGTGTAGATAGCAAATGAACTCACAGCAAAAGTCCTTGGGAGTTGTGAAGCTGAGATGTCGTGACTCCTGTTGCAAGTTTTTTTGGTAGAGATCTACTCTCTAGTTATGAGAGACCCCTTGCCCTTATCTGACAGGGACTTTCCTATACAAGTGGGCTACAGTAAAAACAAACAAACAAACAAACCCCAAACTCTACACAGATATAGCCAGACATAGAACACCACTTTCTCTGCCTAGACATTTTGGAATTTGACTCTATTCCCTTTTAACGTAGGGGGCAATGTAGGTTAATGCAAAATTAATCCTAGAAATATTTAGATTAACTTGCAGTAAAGTATTATTGCAGGAAAAAAGTGAGCAAGACTTTTTAGGAGCAAGACTAGACTGATTAATACGTCTGTGTGGAGGAGATAGTAGGTAGGTAGGTAGGTAGGTTAAGGGCTATTTCTTTTCTTTTCTTTTTCTTTAGCTTTTCCATTTACTTTTGCTTATTTAGGTTCGTTTTATTTGTATGGTTTCCTGCAGCCTGGATTTATTATCTGTATGGACCTAAACAATTGAATGACCAGCTTTTTACTTTTGGCTTTGTAGATAGAGAACTGTCATCTTTATCTGAAAATTTTCTTAACATTAGGCAGTTTCCCACTCTTCCTTCAATTGTTTGGAAGTCTTATTGTTGGATCAGAATTATCAACACTAGCTTGAATTCTTGACTGTTTACATTAAGTAAACATCTTGATTCCCTACCCCCCTCCTACCCCAACATAGGAACTTACACTGAGAACATCCTTAATTAAGATTTGCTTATGTTCCTTTAGGCCATGGCTTGGCACAGATTAAACACAGAATAAGAACTGAGAAAGGATGATTTTCTAGAATTTACGTCCATACAAACCCAAAGCATTAAGATAATCATCCTCCCCCCTACCCGCGAAGGCAAATCCTCTTGAATTAAGTTGGTCAAAAATATCCTCTTTGTAGCCAGTGGCTTTGTATGAGGCAAAGCTAATTAGAACAATTTTGGCCTTAAACTCAGTGGATTTGGAGCTCTGGAATAATGCTTGAGGAGTTTCCATGTCAAGCAAAGCATTTGCTTCTCATGAACTTGTCCTTGGCTTCCTTGGACTGTTATATACTAAACTTTCCAAGATGACATCTTAGTACTAGTGGGACAGGGAGATTTATTGTATGTGAATAAATCCTTGTAGAATTGTCTGGGAAATATTAATCACTCCAAGATTTCCCTCACTGTCCACTGGCTAGGTCGAATGGGTCCATGTGTGACTGTGTAGACAGGCAGTAGAAGAACATAGCATAACCTTTTTTTTCTCCTTGAAAAAAGGAGAACAGAGGCTATGCTGTCAATGCTCTGAAGTGCAATTACAGGCAAAAAGGATTTAATGCTTATTCATCTTTTTTGTATTATTATTATTATTATTATTATTTGCCTCCAGGGTTATCACTGGGGCTCGGTGCCTGTACTAGGAACTCCTGGTGACCACCAGGTTTTCCACTTTATTGATAGGACAGAGAGAAACTGAGAGAAGAGGGGGAGAAATAGAGGGAGATAGAGAGACACCTGCAGACCTGCTTCCTGGATTGTGAAGCTCCCCCTACCTTGCAGGTGGAGAGCCAGGAGGTTGAACCCAGATCCTTGAGCGGGTCCTTGCGCTTCGTACTATGTGTGCTTAACCAGGTACACCCACCGCCCTGCCCCTTGCTTATTCATCTCCAAAGTCCAAAGGTTCATATGTTCAGATAAGCTGCCTGAAGACAAGGAGAGAGTGAATTAGAGAAAATGACAGATCTTTGGGAGAATGGAGCAGAGCTAGACAGAACCACAGTACTCTTGGATTCCCCATGTATCTGGACCACAGATTAACTTCTTCATTGACCCTTCAGTTGCTCTCACTTTTCTAGGAGGGTGGAGGGTGAGCTAGTCCTTGACCTATTATGGACTCTGCAGCACTGGTTTGGACATATATTCATAGGTGGTTAGGTATTTGTCATCTAGGTATTACATTTTTTATTTTAAATCTTTTTATTTATTGATTTATTTATTATTGGATAGAGACACAGAGAGAAATTGAGAGGGGATGTGGAGACAGAGAGACACCTGTAGCCCTGCTTCACCACTTGTGAAGCTTTCCCCCTGTAGGTGGGGACCAGGGGCTTGAACCTGGGTTCTTGTGCACTGTAATATGAGCACTTAATCAGGTGTGCCACTGCCTGGCCTCTGTCTCTCTCCCTTTCTGTCTCCCCCTTCCCTCTCGACTTCTGGCCATCTTTATCCAATAAATAAATAAAGATAACTTTAAAAAATACATATATTTGTGTGTGTATAAAAGGAACTTTCTGGTAATGTTCTGTTATCATAAACCCAACCAAGTTTGTTTTTATGAAACATGGGGCTTTTTTTCTCACAGACTTTTACATACCCTCCAAGTGACTTAGAGGACCTTTAGCTTCCCTTCCTTCAGTCCTTTTAATTGTGTGGAAGGTTGCTTGATTCTTGACGAATCCTGAAAATCTGAATCGGCATTCTGCGTGGACAATGTGTGATTTCTGAGTGAGGACCTGGGAATGCAGACACTGTTCTCAGCCAAAGGATCACATCAAACCTGGCTCTGAGAAGTCTGCAATTTTACAATGTTAACAAAGACTCAGCTTCTTCATTCCTTCCTTCCTTCCTTCCTTCCTCTTTCTTTCTTTCTTTCTTTCTTTCTTTCTTCCTTCCTTCCTTTATTTTTATTTTTTATTTATTTATTTTATTTTTTTTCCTCCAGGATTATTGCTGGGCTCAGTGCCTGCACCATGAATCCACCGCTCCTGGAGGTCATTTTTTCCCCTTTTGTTGCCCTTGTTGTTGTAGCCTCGTTGTGGTTATTAGTATTGCCATTGTTGATGTTGTTCATTGTTGGATAGGACATAGAGAAATGGAGAGAGGAGGGGAAGACAGAGGGGGGAGAGAAAGATAGACACCTGCAGACCTGCTTCACTGCTTGTGAAGCGACTCCCCTGCAGGTGGGGAGCCGGAGGCTCGAACTGGGATCCTTATGCCGGTCCTTGTGCTTTGCGCCACCTGCGCTTAACCCACTGGGCAACCGCCTGACCCCTCTTTCTTTCTTTTTTACCAGAGAACTGCTCAGCTCTCTCTGGGTACTGAACCTGGGACTTTCAAGCCTCAGGCATGAGAACCTCTTTGCATAACCATTATGCTATCTACTCCTGCCCCAGTTTCTATAATTCTGGGAAGGGCACTTTTTCCTTGGGTAGGTGATATGCTGGAAGGCAGATTTATGGGATGCTCATCTCCTGGCCTGACCACTTTGGACTGACAGTGAACTTACACCCTCTCAGCTGCAACATTCTCATACTTTCTTGGCTCGCCGCTTTGGGGCTTAAATGAGATAATAAGAGTAAGAACAAGAGTAGACAGTGAAGGGTTAAGAATATGAACTATGGAGTGAAACTGCTCAGTTTCAAGTTCCAATCCTGTTACTTGCAAGGTGAGGCAGCCAGTTGTCCAATCCTTACCTCCTCGGATCCCTTTTCATTTGTAAAATGGGGACAGTGATACGTAGCTCACAGTGCTGTCATTATGAGTAAGTGAAAGAATAAATGTCGGGTGCTTAGAAATCTGAATCATAATAGTTTTCTGTTGTGTAGAATGACTTTCACACAGGAGGTTTTCAACATAGGACCATTATTAGGATTATGATGTTTTTGGTTTTCTGATTTTTTTAATGAGGTCTAATTGACATATAGCATTGTATTACTTTCAGGTATACAACATAATGATTTGATATTTGTGAAATGATTAAATAATCTAGTAAGTCTAGTGAACATTCACTGAGAATTATGACTCATGGGCTGGACAGTGGTGCACACGGTAGAGCACACGTGTTACCATGTGTGAGGATGTGGCTTCTGGTCCTCACGTGCACAGGAGAGGATTCAGAAGTAGTGGAGGAGTGACACAGTTATCTCTCTTTCTGCCCCTTTCTCTCCTCCTCTGCCTTCCCTCTCCATTATAAAAGATAAAGGGAAAACAATGTAGAAAGTAAAAAAAAAAAAATACTACTGGCAGCAGTGAAGTTGGCATGCAGTCACTGAGCCCCAACAATAGCTTAAAAATAGTTAACAAAGAACAGAATACCTGACCAATCAGGGCCTTGGTCTTGCCTGGGCCAGCAGGTTCCAGGTGCTACCATGATGCCAATTGGACCTCCCTGGGCAGATGACCCCACCAATGTGTCCTGGAGCCCCTGCTTCCCCAGAGCCCTGCCCCACTAGGGAAAGAGAGAGACAGGCTGGGAGTATGGATCGACCTGTCAACATCCATGTTCAGCGGAGAAGCAATTACAGAAGCCAGACCTTCCACCTTCTGCATCCCACAATGAACCTGGGGCCATACTCCCAGAGGGATAAAGAATTGGAAAGCTACCGGGGAGGGGATGGGATATGGAGTTCTGGGGGTGGGAATTGTAGCCCTCTTATCCTATGGTCTTGTCAGTGTTTCCATTTTATAAATAAATACATTAAAATAAAAAAATACTTAAAGAAAAGAAATAGTAATCATTAGAATTATTATTAAGCAGACAGCTTTACATCTATTTTGCTCACTTAGGTCACAATAGTTATTTCTTAAAGGTTTCTTTTTCCTCTGTTTTTTTAAGCTAATCGTTTAATAATGGTACATATGATTGTCAGATGACAGTTCCACACCACACACACACACACACACCACCTAAGTTCTGTACACTACTTTACTCCCTGACCCCCGCCAACAATTATCGCTGTAGTCTTAGAAACAGTCTGTCGACTTCTGTCTCTTTTTCCTTTTCCTTTTCTTCTTTTTTGAAAGTTCATGTGCTTCAAGTCTCTGGACCCCACATGAGTGAAACAATCTAGTAGTTGTCTTCCACCTCTTTGCTTATTTCACTAAGCAGAATCACTAGCAGTTTCCCTCCATTTTGTCCTAAAGGACACAAGGCCATCTTGTTGGATTAGTATTCCGCCGAGTACATATATCCTGTAACTTCTTTATCTAGTCATCTGTAGATGAGCATTTAGGCTGCAGTTACTGTTTAGTGATTGTGAACAGAGTAGCTATGAATGGAAGAATGTATCATGTCTTTTCAAATTAGTATTTGCACGTCTTTCGGATAAATGCCTAACAGTGGTAGTGCTAGCTCATACGGTAATTCCATTTTTATTTGTTTAAGGACTCCCCATACAGATTTCCAAAGAGCTTGCACTAGTTTTCACTTTCACCAGCCCTACACTTTATCCACTCATCAGTCTCTATGCACTTCAGTTTCTTTCACTCCACAGTTAATTGCTCATAAAGCACTAAGGTCTTCTTTTGCTTGGAATCTCCAGCAGGTCAACCATGTCTTTTCTTTGTCCTTTGCCCCACATCACTGCATCTTGTATTTGAATGACTTCGTCTCTCCTGCACCGATTGGCAGTGGCTCCTGCCATCCTCTGCAGATCATAAAACAACTGTGCTTTTGAAGTTCCACCTCCAAACTTAAATGGAGGCAATAAACTCTATTGGCTTATGAATGAATGCACACATTGTTGAGATATATAGCTCTTATCCTGCCTCTTCCTCCTCTTCTGCTCTTACCTTGATAAAATTGTCTTGTATATTTCTGAGTGGTGTTGACTGCAGGAAGAGAGACACCACAGCCTCTCACTAACTTCCTAACTTTCTTCGCAGTTCCTCCATGGTTGTTGTTGGGGCTTGGTGCCTGCACTATGAATCCACTGCTCCTGGAGGCTTCCCCCCCCTTTTGTTGCCCTTGTTGTTTTATCATTGTGGTTGTTATTATTCTTGTCATTGATGTTATTGTTGTTGAATATGACAGAGAGAAATGGAGAGAGGAAGGGAAGACAGAGAGGTCTAGAGAAAGATAGATACCTGCAGACCTCCTTCACTGCCTGTGAAGTGACACCCTGCGGGTGGGGAACTGGGGGCTCCAATTGGGATCCTTAGCAGGTCCTTGTGGTTCATACCATGTGCGCTTAACTGCTTAACCCACTGCGCTACTGCCCGACCCCACCACCCTTCACAGTTCTTAACAAATTAAAGGCACCATGGCAGAGAGAATAGAGCATCTGAAGAAGCAACAACTTGAAAGGCAGGAAAATCTGATTGGTACTTCAGGAACACATTCACTTAGGACCCATAACTGGAAATTTTGTTAGTCTAGCTCTAATTACGTTGTAGGAAAAAAATAAAATCTTTTATACACACAACAGAGCTCTGGAAATACTGGCAGGGCTGCCTTTCAAGCTCTTTTGTTATGCAGTGGTCTTGCAAAGATAAAGACATAAGAGGATGTTGAGAGTTCAGAGTGAACCTAGTATTTTTTTTTTAAAGACACCTAATGCTACTTATAAACAGTAAAATAAAATGCCAACTGGAGATTAAACTGTAGCTCTTTGTAGGTTATGTCCTTGAATGGTGATTTCCACCCTTGCATTCTTCTAACAGAGCCATTTGAACGTCTGAAAAATCCCCTCTTATCACAATGTGGGCAGCTTTGAAAGTGTCTGTGTCAGAACTCCCAAGATCAGCCATAGTTTAGTCTTTAAATTCTTGCTGGTCTAACCTCAGTGTCTCTGAAAAAAAAAAAGTTGCTTTTTTTTTCTTCTCAATTTTTGGCATCATTTCTGTATCACAAGAAAATGGAAACTTACACCAAGAAGCAGGAGGAAATCAAAAGACATTTCCTCTCTCTACTTTCCAACAGTGTGTCTGGTCTTGGCATTGGCAATGACAGGAGAATCTGAGCTCTTGGTTTCCAACAGCCTCAGCTGTATAACGTCCTACCTTTCACAGCACAACAACTTCAGTGGCTAAGATTAGGCTCCATGATTCTTTTTGTTATTCTTATTTTTTTTCTTTTATCTTTTTTCCTGGGAAGTTAGTGGTCTACAGCACAGGTTTTGACACATGGGCACAATCTCCCATCTTCCTGTAATAGGTCTCTGCAAAACACCCTCATCCTCAACCCAGATCTCTTTCCAATATCATGTGCCAAGGCCTCCTTGGAGTCTTGCAGCATTAAGAAGGTAGACTGCTAAATTCCTGGGAAATAATGGATGCCATAGCCCTTCCTACCTTATATTCTGTTCTGGTTTTGTTCTCTTCAATTAAGGGCTCTGAGTATCACGTCTTTTTTCTTTTGTTCCTCTAGCCATATAGGTTGCAGGCTTTTAAATTTTTTTTTTTTTACATTCCCCATAACTCTAATCGTTGAATAACTATCTTTCCTATGTATGACCTTCTCCTTCTCTTTCTCCTCCTCCTTCTTCATCTTCTCCTTCTTCTTTTTAATTTATTTATTGGGGATTTACTGGTTTACAGTAAACTACAATAGTTGGTACACGTGAAACATTTCTCAGTTTTTCACATAACAATTCCACCCTCACCCCAGAGTCTTTTACTTTGGTGCAATATATTAACTCTACTCCAAGTCTGCTTAGGGTTTCCCCTTCCGGTCTTGTTTTTCAACTTTTGTCTATGAGTAGGATCATCCCATATTCATCCTCCTGTTTCTGACTTATTTCACTTAACATGATTTCTTCAAGCTCCATCCAAAATGGGGTAAAGAAAGTGAATTCACCATTTTTAATAGCTGAGAAGTATTCCATTGTGTATATGGACTACAACTTGCTCAGCCACTCATCTGTTGTTGGACACCTAGGATGCTTCCAGGTTTTGGCTATTAGCTCTCTTTTCCTTTCAACACTTGGTAATCAGTTCCTATATCAGATTCCCTCCACATGAAGTCTGCTGGACACTGAACTGACACAGACTCCCAGACTTATAAAATATGACTAGTTTTACTCTTTCCTCTTGCTCTTTCTCACCAGATTTTGTATTCAAGTCTTGTCAAGTAATTTATTTGCTTATTTTTGGACCCTCTCCTCCCTACTCTTCTGATAGTGATGATGTTTTGATGCTTAGCTGTCCTTCTTTGAGAGAGAGAACTTGGGTCTTTTTCACAGTGTATCTTTTTGTTAGGAATTTTAAATAGCTTTTCCTTCTCATTTCTTTTCTTCCTTGCCTCCTCCTCCCTTCCTCTCTTGCTTACTTCTTTCCTTTTCTCCCTTCATCAGTCTCTAATATTTGAGTCATTGCTATGTCTCAGATGCTTGTATGTCCTACTTGGAATAAAGGATTTTCAGGCATTATGCCCAACTCTATGCGTCAATCTGGCCTCCTCAGGAGAACCAAGTGTACTTTGGTAGATAGAAAATAGCAGTTAAGTTCTAAAGTAGAATATAATAATTTAAAAGAGAAAAATCAGTGGAAAACTCTAAAATGAAGCTTGCCATATATATGAAGCTATTTATCTTGTCTTTAAAGTCAGAGGTAGAAAAGTTATAAGCAATTTTAAAAAAATCACTTAAAACATTTTTTAAAAATTATCTTTATTTATTGGGTAGAGACAGTCATAAATTGAGAGGGGAGGGGATCATTGAGAGGGAGAGAGACAGAGAGAGACCTGTAGCACTGCTTCACCACTCATGAAGCTTTCCCCCTGCAGGTGGATACCAGGGGCTCGAACCTGGGTCCATGCACATTGTGACATATATGCTCAACCAGGTGTGTCACCACTGAGCCCCTAAAAATCATTTAAAGAAAAATGTTTTGCTTCCTTATTTTTATGGTTTTAACTTCATGTGTGTATTCTACATAGTTATGATAATACATTTTATGTGTTATTTTTCTACTTAATGTTATAAAGATTTTCTGTGTTCTCACACATCATTTTAAACATACATGAAGATGGTGTCACTTTTTTTTAAACTATTCTCTCCTTGTTGAACATTTATTTTTATATAGTATCCATCCCTGTTACTAATATTCTAAGAACATCTTTAGATATAAAGAAATTTCTATATTTTGGATGATGTCTGAAGAGTGGTTTCTGAAATGTGAACAACTGGCTAAAATATAGAACATTATAAGCTAAGAAATAAAACTGGAAAATGGAATATGATTCATACCTTTAAGTTTGTCCAGCATGAGGCTATGGTAAAATGCGCTGAATAGAACATTTGGAGCCAGACAGCATGTGTTCCTGGCTCCACTCCTCCCTGTGTGACCTTGAGGAAGTTGCTGACTTCTGTCTTACTCAGTTTTTTTATCTGTAAAGTTAGACATTTTAAATGAAATAATTTCTATAAAGTGCTTCGAATGATGTCTGGCATATAGTCAATACTACATAAATACTAGCCATTACTATTATTATCCAAAAGAAATTATAAAGAGAGCATTACCCCCCTTTAATTGTGAGTTTCTCAAGAAGGGCGTACTAAAATTATGGGAAGTTTGGTTTTCAGATCAGGAGAAGTAGGGTTAGAACAGCTGAGCTGATAAAGGTAAAATCAAAACAGTCCACACTTGGGGTGGGCTTTACATACTCATATCTATTTAACATAAGAGAACTGATAGTTAGAGCCATGATGTGATTAAGCAGGTGTTCCCAGAGGTTGAGCAGTAGCACAGCGGGTTAAGCACACAGGGTGTGAGGGGCAAGAACCTGCGTAAGGAACCTGGTTCTAGCCCCCAGCTCCCCACCTGCAGGGGAGTCGCTTCACAGGCGGTGAAGCAGGTCCGCAGGTGTCTGTCTTTCTCTCCCCCTCTCTGTCTTCCCCTCCTCTCTCCATTTCTCTCTGTCCTATCCAACAACGAAGATATCAATAATAACTACAACAACAATAAAACAACAAGAGCAGCAAAAGGGGGGAAAGTACTTCCAGTCACTAGTGGATGAACCAGCTCCTTATTCAGCTCATATTTATTTTACCTGTATAGTAGACAGGTAAGCTGAATATGAATAACCAGGTAAATTGAAGAGGAGTTGAATCTATCAGCATCAAGTGGGCTGGGTGGTAACATGCTTGGTTAAGAGAACATACTATTAACTTCAAGGACCCCTGTAAGGATCCAAGTTTGAGTTTCCAGCTCCCCACTGGCAGGGGAGTCATTTCACAATTGGTGAAGCAGGTCTGCGGTGTCTGTCCTTTCTCTTTCTATCTCATCCTCCTCTCTCTCAATTTCTCTTTGTCCTATCCAATAAAATGATACAAATGGATGCCAGAAGCAGTGGATTTGTAGTGCCCACACTGAGCCTCTGAAGTAGCCCTGGAGGCAAGAGAGAGAGAGGTAAGTAACTTTTAGGGTAAATAATAGGAAGTTTTACTATTTGCTTATCTGTGAAAGTGGGAGATGCTGGCTTTATGAATGAATTTCCTCAAGGTTAAATTCCTGAGGAAATTTTGTAATTAATATTCCTCAGCATCAGAAAGATTAGTTCTTAGTTCTTCAAAGGAAATATTAGTTCTCTCTAAATCCATTGTACAACTATGACATGAGGTCATATTCACTATAATTTCTTCTTTAAAATCACTTAATTACAAACATTCATGTTTATAGAGCAGTTGCAGTACAGTTTCTGATCTCATCGCGGTGTCTCCACACTCGTTCCACCAGCTACATACGTCATTCTCCACCATTGTCCTGATGTCCTCTACCAATCTACCTACAGAGTCTTTTACTTTTCTGCAGTATTCCATACCCAGTCCAGGTTGTACCTTGTGTTTTCCCTTTTTTCTTTTCTTTTTTCTCATAGTTTCTACATATGAGTTCTGTTAGCTGGTATTTTCTCTTCTCCTTCTGATGTACCTTACTTAAATATGATTCCTTCAAGTTCCATCCAGGATGAGGCCAAGGAGATTTCATCATTGTTTTATGGTTGAGTAGTAGTCCATTGTTTTTAGATACCACAACTTTCTTAGCCACTCATTGGTCATTTGTGTCCAGATTGTTTGAAAGTTGAGCACTTACAGTTTATGCTGCTATGAACATAGATATACACAAATCTCTCTGGTTAGTGCTTCTGTGTTCTTTGGGTAGATTCCTAGGAGAAGGACTGCTAGATTATATGGTATGGTCACTTCCAGTGCTTGGAGGAATCTTTAGACTATCTTGTATGGGAGTTGAACAAAGTTACATTCCCATGAGCAGTGTAGAATGGTTTCTTTCTTTCTTTTTTTTTTTTTGCTGCCCCGCCCCCGCCCCTGTAGAATGGTTTCTTTCTTTCCCAACTTCTTTCTTTCATTCATCGTTCCTCTTCCACCATTAGCACAAGGATCTGAAAACCTACCCTCCCTTCTAGAGTTCTTTACACTAATCCTAGTGCAAGTTCTGCTCTGTGTTTCTCATTCTGTTCTTATTTCTCAACTTCTGTCCATGGGTGAGATCATCCCATATTGGAGAAGGATTTCTTTATTTTTATTAAAAATATTTTATTTCATTAAAATTTTTATTAGGGGTTAGATGTTGACTTACAAAATTATGAGATACTGGGTACAATTCCCACCACCAGAGTTTTGTGTCCCCATTCCCTCTGTTGGAAACTATATTACTTCTTCCAAAATCACAGATGTAGACTGACTATTATTTCCATAATTATCTATATTTATATATATAGTTGCCAATTTTTTTCCCTGTGTTCCTGCCTTCTCTTCCATTCTAAGCCACATCTACTACTTCCATATGCACTTCCTGTTTTTTCCCCCTCTCTTTTCTCTCCAGGTCCTGATGGATTGGGAGTCCAGAGCCTTCTGGTGATCTCATCTTCCCCTAACACTTACCTCTCTGTGAATATGGACCAAAAATCCTTATGGGGTGAAGAAGGTAGAATGTATGGCTTCTGTATGGTGGTGGTGGGTGGGAGGGTTCAGGTCCTGGAACATGATGGTTGAGGTGGGTCTAGAGGGGTTAGATTGTTATGTAGAGAACTGAGAAATGTTACACATGTACAAGCTACTGTATTTTGCTGTTGACTAAAAACCATTAATTGCCCCAGTAAAGAAAAAAAAAACTTTAAAAAAAGTTGATGCTGAGCCCCACTTCCCCAGAGCCCTGCCCCACTAGAGAAAGACAGACTGGGAGTATGGATCCACCTGTCAAAGCCCATGTTCATCAGGGAAGCAATTACAGAAGCCAGACCTTCCACATTCTGCACCCCTTAATGACCCTGGGTCCATACTCCCAGAAGGATAAAAAATAGGAAAGCTATCAGGGGATGGGATGTGATAGGGAGTTCTGGGTGGTGGGAATTGTATAGAATTAAACCCCTCTTATCCTATGGTTTTTGTGTTTTCTTTTTATAAATAATTTTTTTTTAAAAAAAAGTAAAAAAAAAAAGTTGGTGCTTACAAAGGTGTGGTGGTTATTTCTACTACTTGTATCATGTGCTAACTAAATTAGACACAGACTAAATAATTGCTATTAATTACCGAAACTTTGAAACTAAGTTTCTTTGTACCGTTTTGGCAGTCTCAGCAAGAAGAAAAACATGATAGCAAGATTCAGTCATTCATGTATCAACATCCAGGAAACACTTCCTGGAGGGCTATGCACAGAATATTGAGTGAAAGAAATCAAGGTGCTTAGTGATGAGATTTTCTGGGCAGTGAACCAGTGCATCTTTCCAGATTATGAATAACAGAGCCTGTGGGAGGTAACAATGCAGCAATTCTACACCTGATTGTGCCTTCATGGAAGAAATTAAAAAAAAAAAAGTTTGAGGGAGTGGACAGAAAGTTTTCATTTGGTTTCATTTTACTGAAACCAACTTAATTCTGATGTGACCTTTCCAGTGCTGAAATACTGCTCTGCTGCCTGGCCTCGGCATGGCACACCATCCATCTGTGTTGTGTTAAAATGGAAGGCCCCCACATTTTTTTGGCTTCACATTCATGGAGGCTTAATTTTCAACAGAAAGAAAAGGTTTAAACAAAAGATATCTTATAAGGAAAGCCCTTTCCTCCTTTATTGTTTGATATTATAAAAATATCAACTTTTCCTCAACTTGCTATTATTGTACTACCACCCTTAATAAAAAGAAAACAGAATAGAAATTTTAAATGGCCCTATATCTATTAAAGAAATTGAATTTGTAATGAAAAACCTTCCCATAAAGAAAAGGAAACAGGACATGACTTGCTGAATTAACATTTTGCTTTCAGAAACTGGTTTGTGTATTTTGGCGGTTAAATCCAATTCTGTTCAACTTGGAAATTAAGGCCCATGTAATGGCAACTGAATGGAGGAATGGATTCAGTACAAGTGGAGATACTGACTCTGGTTCCTCACAGAGGGACCTTTTCCAGACTTAGTTTTTTAAAAAATATTTTTATTTATTTATTATGGATAGAGAAATTGAGAGGGGAGGGAGAAAGGGGAGGGAGAGAGATAGAGAAGGAGAGAGACAGAGAGACACCTGCAGACCTGCTTTACCACTCACAAAGCTTTCCCCCTGCAGGTGGGGACTGCTGGCCTGGATCCAGGTGTTTGTGTGCTGTAATGTGAGTGCTTAACCAAGTGCACCACTGTCTGGCCTCCAGACTTAGGTTTTGATGACTGCCATGGCCATTGAGGACGTTTTGTTTGATTTTATTCTTGGTTTTGTTTATTTGCTGAACTCAATAGTTACACTGATGTGTAGAAATGCAATTCAAATGACCCCAGGAAAAAAAGTATGCAGCACAAAAGATAAATAGCAAATATAAAGTCGACATCTTGAACTGTGACAGAGCTTGGGACTTCTGATCCTTCATGAACGGGAAGTTTCCCAAAGACTTGGGCTCACATGGACTGAGTAGTATTACAAGAGTGGCCTTTGACACTTTTCACCTATCCTTCAGACTTTAATTCTGTCCCCAGACATTCAAATTCTTTTGGGTTTCAAGATTCATCTTGTGGCAGGCACATCATTTATCTAGCTGTCACAGCAGACTCTAACGTCAACATGTCTGAAGCCACGACATTCATTTACTTCTGCAATTTTCCTTCTTCTTGGTAATAACAGCTTCATTCTTCCAATAGGCTGGGTTGAAAATGTAGGCATTGCTCTAGCCATCTCCTTAGCCGAATTCTAGTTATTTGTTAGGAGGACAGAATGTACTTGTATCTACAGATCCTTGATGCTTCCTAGGGATTCCTTTTCCCATAACGTGTAGCAAATTTTTAACTTCATGGTTAAAGACAATTAAAGAAAATAAAAGGGTATAGTAAAGAGAAAAGATTGAGCAGTGGTTCCAGTATAATGTGCCTAAATTAAGCTGCGAAATTAGCAAAATGATGTATTTCAGGGAACTTTCCTAGATTTAGTCTTCTGGGCTTGGCTAAGTGTTATGACCCCAAAGGTCCATGAAGTTTATTACACTTGCTCAGCCAATAAGACAGTAGCATTTTTGGGCGGGAGGGATGGGTCACAGTCCTTTGGTGGTGGGAATGGTGTTTATGTACACTCCTAGCAAAATGTAGACATATAAATCAGTAGTTAATTAATATGAGAGGGGGAAATCAATTGTATGTCTCAAAGTTTCTCAAAACACAAACTGAATCTTTTTAATATATAGGCTATGTATTTGATATACGGACTCTCTCAAAAGCCTAGACCAAGTAGATTAGAAGCTTCCAATAGCACAGCTATATACAAGATACTGGGTACTGTACAGCAAACCATAACAAAGGGACTTTTCAAAGTTAACCCAATTAACAAATAATGTGATGATAATATTAACTATTGATTGTCTTTTTGAACCCTAAGACAGCAGGAACCTCACATCTTCACTATAGAGCCCCTACTTCCCCCAGTCCTGGAACCCTTGGATAGGGCCCACTTTCCCGTATACATCTCCCAATCCAAACCAAATAATATTGCATCCGCCGATCACAACCTAACCAAAGCAACAATTGCCATCTCAACATGCTTCACCTCAGACTGTATCCAGAGACTTCACGTGTGAAATGACAACCCTTCAGCTTCATTACTCGGGTGAGACCTTTCCTTTAATAGTACACTCTAATTTCATCTCAGGTAGTTCACTTTCTAACAAAGTCCCATAACCTAGATATACACCAGTTTCTGTGAGAGAGAGCTTATGTGCACACGTATCCATAAACTACTGCAAAATATATACCTGAAAGCAGGATTACACTAGAGTTTGCAGTGAGTACCTCCCTAACACTTCCTCTCCACTATTCCAAGCTTGGGATCCATGATTGCTCAACAAATTGTTTGGCTTCATATGTTAACTCTCTTTTCAATCACCAGGTTCCAGATGCCACCAGGATGCTGGCCAGGCTTCCCTGGATTGAAGACCCCACCAATGTGTCCTGGAGCTCAGCTTCCCCAGAGACACACCTTACTAGGGAAAGAGAGAGGCAGACTGGGGGTATGGACCGACCAGTCAACGCCCATGTTCAGCGGGGAAGCAACTACAGAAGCCAGACCTTCTACCTTCTGCAACCCTCAACGACCCTGGGTCCATGCTCCCAGAGGGATAGAGAATGGGAAAGCTACCATGGGAGGGAGTGGGTTATGGGGATCGGGTGGTGGGAAGTGTGTGGAGTTGTACCCCTCCTACCTTATGCTTTTGTTCACTAATCCTTTCTTCAATAAAAAATTAAAAAAAAAAAAAAGAAACTACTTCAGTTCATACTTCAGCTAGAGGAAGAACTGTTTGGCAGGGGAGGGTTAAATGTCAGTGAAAATGGAAAACACTGTTAACTTGTGGTGTGAGGATAAGCATAGGAAATTCATATGATTCTTAATGAAAATGAAATGTGGAAAAAACTAGGAGGACATACAGACTTTTTTAAAAAAATTGTTTATTTATTTAAGAAAGGAGACATTAACAAAATCACAGGATGGGGGGGTACAACTCCACACAATTCCTGCCACCTAATCTCCATATCCCATCCCCTCCCCAATAGCTTTCCCATTCTCTATCCCTCTGGGAGCATGGACCCAGGGTCATTGTGGGTTGCAGAAGGTAGAAGGTCTGGCTTCTGTAATTGCTTCCTCGCTGAACATGGGCATTGACTGGTCGATCTATACTCCCAGTCTGCCTCTCTCTTTCCCTAGTAGGGTGGGTCTCTGGGGAAGTGGAGCTCCAGGACTCATTGGTGGGGTCTTCAGTCCAGGGAAGCCTGGCCGGCATCCTGATGGCATCTGGAACCTGGTGGCTGAAAAGAGTTAACATACAAAGCCAAACAAATTGTTGAGCAATCATAGACCCAAAGGTTGGAATAGTGGAGATGAAGTGTTGGGGGGGGGGGGGGTACTCACTGCAAACTCTAGTGTACTTCTGCATTCAGGTATATATTTGCCCTAGTTTATGGATACCTGTGAACATATGCTCTATCTCCTGGAACCTGGTCTATATCTAGGTTTTGGGACTTTGTTAGGAAGTGAACCACCTGGGATGGAACTAGAGAATACTATGAAAGGAAAGGTCTCACCCTAGTGATGAAGCTGAAGGGTTGTCGTTCCACACCTGAAGTCTCTGGACACAGTCTGAGTTGAAGCATGCTGTGGTGGCACTCGTGTTGATTAGGTTGCGATCAGTGGATGTAATATTATTTGATAAGAATTGGGAGAAGCATACGGGAAAGTGGGCCCTACCCTAGGGTCCCAGGACTGGGGGAAGTTTAGGCTCTATAGTAGAAATGTGAGGTTCCTGCTGTCTCAGGGTTCAAGAAGACAATGGATAGTTACTGTTATCATCACATTATTTGGTAATTGGGTTAACTTTGAAAAGTCCCTTTGTTAGACATACAATCAGTTTCCCCCCTCTCATATTAATTAAATAGTGATTTATATTACTAAAATTTAATAGATGTGTACATAAACACCATTCCCATCACCAAAAGATTGTGTCCCATCCCACCCACCTGCCCCCACCCCCATCCCCCACCCCCCGACCCCCCGCTGGCTCAGGAAGCCGCATGTCCACCCTCCTGCTCACCACAGGGTTTTTACTTTGATGCCCTACTTTCAATTTAGTCAGATCCTGCCTTTAGTTTCCCTTTCTGATCTTTCTCAACTTCTGCTGATGAGTGGGATCATCCCATACTCATCTTTATCTTTCTGACTTGGCTCACTTAACATAATTCCTTCTAGCTCTGACCAAGATGGATCAGAGAAGTTGAGTTCGTTGTTCTTAGTAGCTGCCTAGCATTTCATTGTGTATATATACCACAGCTTTCTCAGACACTCATCTGTTGTTGGGCACCTGGGTTGCTTCCAGGTTTTAGCTATTATGAATTGTGCTGCTTGAACATAGGAGTACACACCTCTTTTTGGTTGGGTGTTATGGAGTCCTTGGGGTATATCCCCAGGAGAGGAATTACTGGATCATATGGAAGGTCCATGTCTAGCCTTGTGAGAGTTCTCCAGACTGCTCTCCATAGAGACTGGACCAATTTACATTCTCACCAGCAGTGCAAAAGGGTTCCTCTGTCCCCACAGCCTCTCCAGCATTTGTTGCTGCTGTCCTTTTTGATGTATGCCATTCTTACAGGAGTGAGGTGGTATCTCAGTATTGTCTTTATTTGCATTTCTCTGACAATCAGTGACCTGGAGCAGTTTTTCATGTTTGTTAGCCTTTTGGATCTCCTCTGGAGCGAATATTCTGTTCATATCTTCTGCCCATTTATGGATGGGGTCATTTGCTTTTTTGGTGCTAAGTTTGCTGAGCTCTTTATATATTTTGGTGATTAGTCTCTTGTCTGATGTATGGCATGTAAAGATCTTCTCCCATTCTGTGAGGGATCTCTTTGTTTGTGTGATAGTTTCTTTGGCTGTGCAGAATCGTTTCAATTTGATATAGTTCCATTTGTTTGTTTCTGCTTTAGTCTTCCTTGCAATTGGGTTTGTTTCATCAAAGATGTCCTTGAGGAGTAGGTGGGAAACTGTTTTACCAATGTTTTCCTCTAAGTACTTGATTATTTCTGGTCTAACATCCAGGTCTTTAATCATTTGGAGTTGATTTTTGTTTCTGGTGAGATAAAGTGGTTTAGTTTCACTCTTCTGCATGTTACAACCCAGTTTTCCCAGCACCATTTATTGAAGAGAGCCTCCTTCTTTCATTTAATACTTTGGGGCCCCTTATCAAAGATTAGATGTCCATAGGTGTGGACATACAGACTTTTATGTGAAGGGCCTCATAGAGTCACATCAGATTTTCATTTCTACCATTCTGCTTTTATGAGAAAAAAAATATATGCAAGAAATGCCTTGTGGGCCCCACTAGGGAAAGATAGAAACAGGCTGGGGCTATGGATCAACTTGCCAATACCCATGTCCTACAGAGAAGCAATTAAAGAAACCGGAACTTCCACCTTCTATACCCTCAAATTAACGTTGGTTCATATTCTCAATGGGGGAGAAATGAGGGAAGATGACCAGTGGGCTCTGAACCAACTCCATCAGGACCTGGAGAGAGAAGAGGAAAAGAGGACGACATTCGGAAGTAATAATAGGGGGTTCGGGTGGTGACGCACCTTGTTGAGCACACATGTTATGGTGGGCAAGGACATGGGTTCAAACCCTGGTCCCCACCTGCAGGGGAAAAGCTTTGTGAGTGGTGAAGGAGGGCTGCAGGTGTCTCTCTGTCTCTCTATCTCCCCCTCCTCTCAATTTCTGGCTGTCTCTATCCAATAAATAAAGATAATAATGAAAAAGAAGTAAAAATAGATATAGGTGTGACTTGGAAAGGAAGAGAAGATGGGACCATACGGGCAAAAAAAAAAAAAAAAAAAGGACAAATATAGATAAAATAGCTAACCCATATCTGTAAACTTGGGAGAACTTTAAAGATTTCATGGAGGGAATCGCAATACAGAACTCTAGAGGCGGGAATGCTGCTGGATTATACCCCTGTTATCTTATAATTTTGTAAATTACTATTAAGTCATTAGTAAAATAGAAAATAGTGAATATGAAGTTCTCTATCAATGGAGAAGGTCTATTGAACTATGTATCATGGATCTGTAAAGGTTCTTACAAATATGAAGGTCTGTGATATTTTAAAATTAATTATCTGTATCAATTTATACATTATATAAATGTGTATGTATAGTGTTTATGTATACTACACAGACAGACCCACATAGGTTTCCTTGATTTTTTTTTTTCATTTTTTGGTATTCTTGATGAAAAATTTTCGTCAGTCCTGCAACCTAGCATTTCTGATGTATCAATTCTGACAAGAATCATCTAAATTAATTTCTGGCTTCTTGTCTAGGCTACCAACTGCTACAGTTATTTGTTTTCCTATTTAAAAATTAAATTTAGCCCACAAGTACATTTCATAAATATCAGCAGATGGTAATTGATTTCTAGCTAAGTTGGGTTGGATTTAAAAGTGTAATTCTTATAGTCTCTTGACCTATCTGTTTTCCTGGTTAAAAGTCTCAAAAGTTGAAAAAAAATCTTTTTTCTTTTTTAGAGGGCAGGGAGTTATGTTTATTTTACCTTAATGGGTTACAGGCTGATTGAAAAAAAAAAAAATCTTAAAAACATCTGTGGATTGTCTTAATCATTAGTATATCCAAATATAAAATCAATTTATAGAAAACTTTTGCTATGGTTATCATTCTTACCTCTGAAATTTTAGGACATTTCTAAATAGCAAGTTTTAGGTAGAACTCAAGAAGTTGGCAAGTTTTACTTTCCAAATGTTATGTAAGGTGCCTTTTACTTGGTATGAGGGTGGATTATTTCAGTCAAGTTACTTTATCCAAATATTGTTCTCCATAAGCAATTAAAAGTTTATTGCTCAGGGAACTAAGTTTCCCAAATGAAGCATGGAGTAACTCTAAACAATGAAATTTACTGAGAATTTCTGGCCACTGTGAAATCTCAGTGTCCTTTTAAAACTTGAAGTAAGAGAAAACTAATGTGATGGTGGTCTGTAAATATTTCCCCTTAGCTCTGAACATTTCTCATGGGAATAAAGAAAAAACAAACAAAAGAGACTTATTTTCCATGACCTGTCAATATGGATATCAGAAATGTGATTGATTTTTGTGGAGATCAGTGGGGTCATGTGTAAAAAGCTGATGGATTCCTAGACCTTCCTGACTTAAGCATTACAGTAAAATATGCTATATTCACCTCTGAAGCCATAGGCTGGTTATAATCCAAAGCCTCTGTAACTAACTCATAACCCAACATTCTTTCTGGTGGAAAAGCACTCTTAACTGTACTCAGAGACATACCAAGACATACCTTACTTGGGTAAGTAAGGTTAATGAAAAATAAAATCTCAATGTCATTTGTCTTTTTCCGGTTGCTCCCAAAGTTGATGCATAGTGTTATTAAGCCTGGCAGCTTTTTTTCTTTATAGGAGCTTTCTCTTAATTAGGAACTACCTTTAGTATACTTTCTCCACTGTCCTTTCTAGACCTCATTTTCCAGTGTCTCTGCTATCCAATACACCAGAATTTCTATAGACCCAGTCTCCAGCAGAGATTCTGACTCTACTAGTGTCATTCTTACTGAGGTCATCACCTTCCCTCCTACATCATTGCTTTAGCTTCCTTATTGACTTCTTTGATGTCTCTCCTATTCCCTAAAATATTTTTTTTATATATCTTATTTACAAAATATTTTTCCAAGTCATTTTATGGGGAGTAATAATGACTATAGCAGAACTGTCAAATTAGTATAGTTTCTTGTCTCCCTATGATTGGTTTCAGCAAACCACAACAATTACCAACCTACGTCTTCTTCCACCATTAGAAATGGACCTATCATATGATCCAGTTATTTATTTCTCTCTTGTGAATTTACCCAAAGAACACAAAATCTGCAGAGATCTATGCATACTTATGCTCCTAGCAACACTATTATAATAGCCAAAATGTGAAAACAACCCAGTGTCCAAAGACTTTTGTTGTCCGATGAGTAACTATTAATTGTGGTGCACATACAAACAGTGGAATACTATTCAGCTTTTCAAAATGGAGTCATTGCCTCTACTTCATCCTGAATGGAACTTGAAGGACTTGTGTTATGTGAGAAAAGCTGAAGGAGAAGGATGAGTACCAGATAACCTCACTCTTAAGTAGAACTTAAGACACCAAGAAAGAAAGGGAAAACACAAGGTGGAAATCAAACTAATTTAGGTCTAGCCAAAGGTTGAATGGTGGGGGTGGGAGTGGGAGAGGGTTGAAAGGATGTTGGGGACTCAGTGGAGGAAGTCTTAAAAATATTTTATCAATCTTGCTCTCCTCCACACACTGGATTTTGTGCTGGCACAATTCCATGATTGCACCATTCCTTGTAGACTATTTTGGCTTTCTTTTTACTTCAAATACAGTCAGAGTGGGAGAGAGAAAAACAGAGAGAGAGAAGAAGAAGGAGGAGGAGGAAGAGGAGAAGGATGAAGAAGAGGAAGAAAGGAGAAGGAAGAAGAAAAAGGAGGAGTAGAAGAAGATGAAAGAGGAGGAAGAGGAGGAAGAAGGGAGAAGGAAGAAGAAGGAGACGGAGGAGAAGAAGATAAAGAAGATGGAGGAAGAGGAGGAGGAGGAGGAGAAGGAAGAAGAAGATGAAGAAGAAGAAGAGAAAGAAGGAAGGAAGGAAGGAAGGAAGGAAGGAGAAGGAGGAGGAGGAGATGGAGGAGAAGGAGAAGAAGGAGAAGAGGAAGAAGAAGAAGGAGAAGGAGGAGAAGGAGAAGAAGAAGAGGAAGAAGAAGAAACAATTACACAGCGTGATTCAACCATCCATAAAGTTTATCCTATTACAGGTATTTTCCTGTGTTACTGATAGCTGGAACCACTCTTCTCATGGGTGGTAAATTATGTGTCCCAATGGGTAAAGCTCTCTCTAATCTTTCTTTAGACTTACATAGATAAAACTTTATATTTAGTATCAGAGTTTAAAAATAATAGACATTGTATATAGTGAAACATAGATAGTAACAATTCAATAAGCTCAGAATTATCCATGCTTAGACCAGAACTCTTTTGCTTCCCAGTCCACCAAGTTTACAATTCAAATTCCTTAGACCAACATTACTTATATTCAACCTCAAGCTGTGTCCTCTTGCCTCTTAGACCACAGTCTATCAATTACATAGTTTGATCCCTCAAAGCACCAGGCCTAAATGAACACTAAATTTAAATAAAACTTGTGTAAGGGGCCTTCTCTCTGCCAAGGAGTATCCCTCTGCTTCCACAGCTTTCTTCCAGTTATTGCATACCCAGCCCCTATTACATTCAAATAGTGTGTTAGTCAAGTAGTACATCTTCACACATCTTCCACTTTAAAGCTACCATCATGTCACTCTCAGATAAATCTTTCTGTGTTGATTATCTGTGTAGTAATAAACACCATTTGAGAATTTTCTATCGTCTATTTATTGTTTTTGCTGTCTTCCTTTCTCCACCAGAATGAAGTGTTAACTCCGTGAAAGCACTCATCTGTCTTTGAACCTCAGTTGCCTTGTACCATGAGCTTGGGACATAACTGCTCAATAAATACTTCTTGAGATTTTTAGTCAACTTGTAAAAGTTAGGCTTATCATTAGTCATCAAGGCCACACAAGAAGAGTTCACTGAATTCTCTGCCAAAATCAAATGGCATGGCCAGTGTAATTACTGTTTGTACTTCGTCTCCATTATCAACTTTTTTTCTCTGCTTTCATTCTAAGCTCTCACCCATTTCTGGTCTGGACTGCAACACCAGCCTCCTAATTGGACTGTGTGATTTAAGGTTCTTAATTCTCCCATTGATCCTGCTTACACTACATTTATTCCTTATGTAAAAGCACTTTTAATATTTCCCATTTCCTTAACAAAGAAAAGTATTTATTAAAACCTATTAACATGTTTAGACACATTAAATAACAAGAAAAAAAGCACACATAATCAACATACTAATACAACTCTTTTTCCTTTCTCAATATTCCATGTTCCAATCTATCCACATGTGGTATATTTTAGCATGGTCGTAACGTGTGTGTGTGTGTGTGTGTGTGTGTGTGTACTTTGTGTTGTAGACAAAGTTTCATGTTATTCCCTGGTTTTCTTATTTTGTTTGTGGTGGTCATAATGTTCCATTGCTTATGTGTCACAGTGAAACATCCAATGACAGAAGAATGGTTGGACAATTTCTAGCTTCTAGCTGTGGGGAATGTTGTTATACAAATGTTTTCCTTTCCTTTCCTTTTTTCCCCTTTTCTTCCCTCTTCCTTTCCTTTCCTTTCCTTTCTTTCCCTTTCCTTTCCTTTCCTTTCCTTTCCTTTCCTTTCCTTTCCTTTCCTTTCCTTTCCTTTCCTTTCCTTTCCTTTCCTTTCCTTTCCTTTCCTTTCCTTTCCTTTCCTTTCCTTTCCTTTCCTTTCCTTTCCTTTCCTTTCCTTTCCTTTCCTTTCCTTTCCTTTCCTTTCCTTTCCTTTCCTTTCCTTTCCTTTCCTTTCCTTTCCTTTCCTTTCCTTTCCTTTCCTTTCCTTTCCTTTCCTTTCCTTTCCTTTCCTTTCCTTTCCTTTCCTTTCCTTTCCTTTCCTTTCCTTCCCTTCCCTTCCCTTCCCTTCCCTTCCCTTCACTTCACTTCCTTTTTCTTTTCTGTTCTCTTTTTTCCCCTCCCTCCCTTTCTTCCTTCCTTCCTTCTTCCTTCCTTCCTTCCTTCCTTCCTTCCTTCCTCCCTCCCTCCCTTCTTTCTATTTTATTTGATAGTGACAGACAGACCTTGAGAGGGCAGGAGAATTATATAGAGTGAGAGAGACAGAAGCTTTCCCCTGCAAGTGGGAAACCTCAGGCTCAAACCTGGGACCTTGCGTGTACTGTGATGTGACCACTCAACCAGTTGTGCCATTACCTGGCCCTGTTTGTTTTCCTTTCTTTTCCTTTCATATTTCTTAGGGAGAGAAATTCCAAATCACAGAGTTAATGAGTCAAAGTTTATCATCAGTTGATGTATATGTGTGCATGTATGCATATTTAGTAGATATGAGCATATTACTGAGTTCCTTTATAAAAGACTTTTTAATTTGTCAATGATTTAAACCAGTATAACTGTTATTATTTTGCCTGAAATCTCCTGAGGTTTCTCCCTTAGTGAAAATTTGATTAATTTAAATGTTTTATTATGGGTTTAATTTGTGGCTTTATTTTTGTATGGTTGAATGTGTTTCTATTTTTTTTTTTTTTAACCAGAGTACTGCTCAGCTCTGGTTTATGGTGGTGTGGGAGATTGAACCTGGGACTGTGGAGCTTCAGGCATGAGAGTCTGTTTGCATAACCATTATGCTATCTACCCCTGCCCTGAATGTGTTTCTGTATGTTTGTTTATAATTTGTATTCTCCATTGTATGAATTCTCTGCTCATGCTTTTTGCTCATTTATTAATAGAGATCTTGGTATTATTATTATTTTCACAGCAACAGTTTCTTGAATTTAACTTTTGCTGCATTTCCTACTTTGTTTTTTTTTTCTTTTTCCCATTGTGGCCCTATGTCACTTCCCAGCCCCATGGATACCACCTCTATAACAATCAGATCAGCTTCACTGTAAAAAGAACTCAATCCATTAAATTAAAAAAAAAGTTGCTGAAAATGACCAAACTTCATTTTATTCAGATAGACTCTTCCTTTCTAGCAGCACTTTTTTTTTGTTTTAGAAACACTTTTTCTACATAAAATACAAAGAGAACAACTACAGAGACCTTACCTGGAACATTTTAGCATTGAATTATAAGTCAAATCATGAGAAACAGATGAAGCAGGAAGCCACTTGGTAGAGTATTTCAAATACGGGAGTTTGTTACCCTGAGAAGAAAGGCGACTTACTATAGATCATATCATTGATGAGAAGGGCAGCAGTAACTTAGCATGTCCACATCTTGACTTCTGAAAGTGCTTTTCTTAAACATTGCATTCACTTTTCCATTTTTTGGAACAATGCATTATTTCATAATAAAGTCTGTGAAGTTAATTGAAAACACTTTTTTCCCCCTCTATTGGAGGATTAATGGTTTACAGTCAACAGTAAAGTACAAGAGTTTGTACATGCATAACATTTCCCAGTTTTCCACATAGCAATACAACCCCCACTAGGTCCTCCTCTGCCATCATGTTCCAGGCCCTGAAACGCTCCCCCCAACCCCAGAGTCTTTTGATTTTGTGCAATACACCAACTCCAGTCCAGGTTCTGCTTAGTGTTTTCCTTTCTGATCTTGTTTTTCAGCTTCTGCCTATGAATGAATTCATCCCATATTCATCCTTCTGTTTCTGACTTATCTCACTTAACGTGATTCCTTCAAGCTCCATCCAAGATGGTCTGGAAAAGGTGAAATCACCATTTTTTTAAATAGCTGAGTAGTATTGTGTATATAGACCACAACTTGCTCAGCCACTCATCTACTGTTGGACACAAGGGTTGCTTCCAGGTTTTGGCTATTACAAATTATGCTGTTATGAACATAGGTATACACAGATCTTTTTGGATGGGTGTGTTTGATTCCTTAGGATATATCCCCAGGAGAGGAATTGCAGGGTCACAGGGTAGGTTCACTTCTAGAGAAAACACTTTTGTCTATGGCCATACCACCCTGAATACACACGATCTTGGAAAACACTTTTAAATCCATTAGTATCTGTTGGTTAAAAATGCCCAAGCCTTGAACACTAGGAAGACCTCAAAGCTGTTTATCAGACCAGGTTATTAATGTGCATTTTGGATCCCTGGGGGGTCAACTGACCTCCATCAGTGTGTCTCCTGAGGCAGATAGAGCTGCTACTAATGGCCTATAAAACATAATTGGCCATACGTTAGTGCTTAATAATTTACAACCTTAATTGGAAAGTGAGTTGTCAATAAACTTTAATTGTGAATATTAATTTTCTAGCTTTTTACATACAAGTTGGAGAGCATCCACATACAACTGGGTGGACACTTAGAGAGCAGTCATTTATTCCTTGGGATTCTAGAAGTTCCTAAGCAAATGATTGCCACTGGAAGAATCCTACCACTGGGTTTTCTTTTTCAATCCTGTATGGCTGGGGGCGGGGCAGCGACAGAGTTTATTGGGTGTGATGGGGTGATTTTCATGAGCAGGACCCAAGGTGAGCCTCAGTACTACATGGAGGGTCCATGGCACCAGAGAGAGAGATGTTTGGTGCTGCAATGTCTCCTTCCCTCTCTCTCTTTCTCTCTCTCTCTCTATTACACACACACACATACACACACACACACACACACACACACACACACACACACACAGATTCTTGCTCTTATTCTCTCTCTCTCTTGCTGTCTGTCACTATCTGAATGTAAAAGTTGGCTTGGGTGCAACTAAATCACATATGCGCAAAGCAAAACAAAACAAAACAAAGCTGGATGAATGTACTTTCCGTCCTTCGGCTATATTGATTTCGTCATAGTTTTCAGATTAGAATATAAATTAATCATGTAGATTGTGGATCAACTAGACAGAAGAAAAACAAAACAAAAGAAGACGAAGAGGCCTTTTTTTTTAAGATTTTTTTTTTTTATAGCCAGATCTGGTAGATATATACATTTATTATCTTCTCTATTTGGTTTCCACTGTAAATGTGTGGGCTTTTCCTTTTTGAGATGAAAATTGAATTCCTAAAGAACAAAAGAATCGGAGCATCTCGGTGGGGGGTTAGAATGTTAGGCGGAAAACCGAGAAATGTTAACACGTGTACCAATGACTATATTTTATTGTTGACTGGAAACCATTAATTTCCCCAATAAAGAAAACAAACAAAAAATGAAAGAATCAATTTTCAATGGACTTTTTATTGGCTTTCAGTTTTTTGTCTTTTAGGTGGTTTTGGGTACTGGGAAGCTAGAAAGTGAACTGATACGCACTCCCTTGTTCAGTTCACTCTCTAAACTTGTGCAAGCTGTCCCATCCAGTAAGGCGCAAGGCTATCATTCCAGGTGCTCTCAAAGTTTCTGAAGACTCAGCTTGTTCTAGGGATGTAGATGATTTTTTTAAAATTTTTTATTTAAGAAAGGATTAATGAACAAAAACATAAGGTAGGAGGGGTACAACTCCACACAATTCCCACCACCCAATCTCCATAACCCACCCCCTCCCATGATAGCTTTCCCATTCTCTAGCCCTCTGGGAGCATGGACCCAGGGTCGTTGAAGGTTGCAGAAGGTAGAAGGTCTGGCTTCTGTAATTGCTTCCCCGCTGAACATGGGCGTTGACTGGTCGGTCCATACTCCCAGTCTGCCTCTCTCTTTCCCTAGTAGGGTGGGTCTCTGGGGAAGCGAAGCTCCAGGACACATTGGTGGGGTCTTCAGTCCAGGGAAGCCTGGCCAGCATCCTGATGACATCTGGAACCTGGTGGCTGAAAAGAGAATTAACATACAAAGCCAAACAAATTGTTGAGCAATCATGGACCCAAAGGTTGGAATAGTGGAAAGGAAGTGTTAGGGGGGGGTACTCACTGCAAACTCTAGTATACTTCTGCTTTCAGGTATATATTTTGCAGTAGTTTATGGATACGTGTGAACATAAGCTCTCTCTCACAGAAACTGGTGTATATCTAGGTTATGGGACTTTGTTAGAAAGTGAACTACCTGAGATGAAATTAGAGTGTACTATAAAAGGAAAGGTCTCACCCGAGTAATGAAGCTGAAGGGTTGTCATTCCACACGTGAAGTCTCTGGACACAGTCTGAGGTGAAGCATGTTGAGGTGGCAATCGTTGCGTTGGTTAGGTTGTGATCGGCAGATGCAATATTATTTGGTTTGGATTGGGAGATGCATACGGGAAAGTGGGCCCTATCCAAGGGTTCCAGGACTGGGGGAAGTAGGGGCTCTATAGTGGAGATGTGAGGTTCCTGCTGTCTTAGGGTTTAAAGACAATCGATAGTTAATGTTATCATCACATTATTTAGTAATTGGGTTAACTTTGAAAAGTCCTTTTGTTAGGGTTTGCTGTACAGTATCCAGTATCTTGTATATAGCTGTGCTATTGGATGCTTCTAATCTACTTGGTCTAGGCTTTTGAGAGAGTCTGCATATCAAATACACAGCCTATATATTAAAAAGATTCAGTTTGTGTTTTGAGAAACTTTGAGACATACAATTGATTTTCCCCCTCTCATATTAATTAACTACTGATTTATATGTCTACATTTTGCTAGGAGTGTACATAAACACCATTCCCACCACCAAAAGACTGTGACCCATCCCTCCCGCCCACTCCCACCCCCCACTGGCCCAGGAAGCTGCATGTCTACCCCTCACCACTGGGTTTCTACTTTGGTGCCCTACTTACAATTTGATCAGGTCCTGCTTTTAGTTTCCCTTTCAGATCTTCTTAGTCAACTTCTGTTGATGAGTGGGATCATCCCATACTCATCTTTATCTTTCTGACTTAGTTCACTTAACATAATTCCTTCTAGCTTTGTCCAAGATGGGTCAGAGAAGGTGGGTTCATTGTTCTTGATAGCTGCATAGTATTCCATTGTGTATATATACCACAGCTTTCTCAGCCACTCATCTGTTTTTGGGCACCTGGGTTGCTTCTAGGTTTTAGCTAAATACTTAGAGGAAAACATTGGTAAAACACTTTCCCACATACACCTCAAGGACATCTTTGATGAATCAAACCCAATTGCAAGGAAGACTAAAGCAGAAACAAACCAATGGGACTACATCAAATTGAAAAGCTTCTGCACACCCAAAGAAACTATTAAACAAACAGAGAGACCCCTCACAGAATGGGAGAAGATCTTCACATGCCAGACATCAGACAAGAAACTAATCACCAAAATATATAAAGAGCTCAGCAAACTTAGCACCAAAAAGCAAATGACCCCATCCATAAATGGGCAGAGGATATGAACAAAACATTCACCACAGAGGAGATCCAAAAGGCTAACAAACACGAAAAACTGCTCTAGGTCACTGATTGTCAGAGAAATGCAAATTAAGAACACTAAGATACCACCTCACTCCTGTAAGAATGGCATACATCAAAAAGGACAGCAGCAACAAATGCTGGAGAGGATGTGGGGACAGAGGAACCCTTTTACATTGCTGGTGGGAATGTAAATTGGTACAGCCTCTGTGGAGAGCAGTCTGGAAAACTCTCAGAAGGCTAGACATGGACCTTCCATATGATCCAGTAATTCCTCTCCTGGGGTTATACCCCAAGGACTCCATAACACCCAACCAAAAAGAGGTGTGTACTCCTATGTTCATAGCAGCACAATTCATAATAGGGATGTAGATGATTTTGAGCTGAACCCCAGGCATCTGGATGCTCTGGCTCTGTAAATCCTGGGGTCGGGTAGCTGGAGGGTAGCCGGGCTTCTTCCTGGGCATTACATCTTAGTAACTTGGTCCTTGACATACACTGGGAATTGTATTTTCCTTCTCAGACTTAAAAAAAAAAAGAGCAGGGAGTCGGGCTGTAGCACAGCGGGTTAAGCGCAGGTGGCGCAAAGCCCAAGGACCGGCATAAGGATCCCGGTTCGAACCCCGGCTCCCCACCTGCAGGGGAGTCGCTTCACAGGCGGTGAAGCAGGTCTGCAGGTGTCTATCTTTCTCTCCTCCTCTCTGTCTTCCCTCCTCTCTCCATTTCTCTCTGTCCTATCCAACAGTGACGACAACAATAATAACTACAACAATAAAACAACAAGGGCAACAAAAGGGAATAAATAAATTAAATAAATATTTAAAAAAAAAAAGAGCAAATACATTTTTTCCTTGACTTAATTACAGTTACATGATGAAGATAGAAGTACAAATTGAGCATCTTTTCCTATTTCTGAGCATTACTGATTCGTACTTTGCATTATCCTCAAAGGAAAAAATTAATTTTTATTAGTAATTTAATAATGATTTACAAAATTATAAGATGATAGGGTAAAATGCCTTACATTTCCCAGCACCAAAGTTCTGTGTCCTCAGTCCCTCCACTGGAAACTGTAGTAGTTCTCCCAAGATCACCAGTATGGGCTCATTCTATAATTCTCTCTCTCTCTCTGTCTCTCTCTCTGTCTCTCTCTCTGTCTCTCTCTCTCTGTCTCTCTCTCTGTCTCTCTCTCTGTTTCTCTATCTCTGTCTCTCTCTCTATATATATATTTACATATATATACATAAATATATACTAGTATATATATATATTTCCATTTTTTACCTTTTATTGAGGGGGTTAATGATTTACATTGCATTCATTGATGGTTGCATACAATTTCATTATGCATCCACCCCTCCCAAATTTTCTCCGTCTCTTCTGTACCCCTCTCTCCCTGGAGTCCTTAGCTTTGGAGCAATACACCATGTCCAGTCCATGTTTCACTTTGTGCTCTCCCTCCCCATCCCTATTTTATTCCCATTCCCACCCCCACCCCCAATGATCCTGCCTTCACTTTTTTTCTAAGTCAACCCTATACCTATTACTACTGCCAAGTGTCTTTACTTTTTTCCTCTTCTCTCTCAGATAGGAGAAACTATCTGGTTTCCTTTGGTGTTTTCCAGATTCAGTTTCCCTTTCATTGCTCGTATAAAAACAAGATTCCTGGGGGTGGAGGTAGATAGCATAGTGGTTATGCAAACAGACTCTCATGCCTGAGGCTCCAAAGTTCCAGGTTCCATCCCCCATACCACCATAAACCAGAGCTGAGCAGTGCTCTGGTAAACAAATGAACAAAAACAAAACAAAACAACAACAACAAAAAACAAACAAAAAACAAGATTCCTGGTGACAAACGCTTCAGGTCCTGGTAGAATTAGTGTCCAGAGCCCTCTGGTTTATTTCCCTTATCACTTACCCCTCAGGGGTTATGGACCAAAATGCTTTTTGGGTGGTAGTTCTGGCTTCTGTGATTACTCTTCCACTGGACATAAGCACTGGCAGGTGGATCCATAGCTCCAGCCTATTTCTATCTTTTCCTAGTGGGGTAGGGCTCGAGAGGTGAGTTTCCAGGACAGATTGAATGTTAAAATTTTCCCTTCACATTTTATCCTGCTTTCCATCTTACTACTTTTACTCCACCAAGCTGCAGATGCTACTATGATTCCATCTTGATTTGCCTGGACAGATAATCTCATCAATGGCGATTAGTCACGTGGAACTTGGGGGAGTACAATTCAGCCCATCACAAGGAACTACAAAGCCAATATTCCCTCCCAGGCATTTCACTCACTATTTGATATGACTTTGCTAGCCAGCTGTTACCTAATTCAGGTATGAAAACTTAACTTCTTATTGTGTTGAAAAACCAAGCCTGGTAGGATAGCTTAGTCATTTCAGAAACTCAGGTTAAGCAACTTCAGGAAGGCTCAGGACTAGAGAAAGTTTATGTGAATTAGAGATCTTTATACAGTTCCAGATACCTACATGTCAGGGATAGCATAGGATCCACGTGAACATCTTGGTGGAGGTGAGTTTTCCAGAGTAGCTGGTCAGAGAATGATAATCCACCCCCTCAATTTATTGTGTTGTTTCCTTCTTATACTGAAGACCAGACACATGTTAATTTCAAATGACTTTTAAAAAAATATTTATTTATTCATTTATTCCCTTTTGTTGCCCTTGTTGTTTTTTATTGTTCTTATTTTTGTTGTTGTTATTGCTATCATCATTGTTGGATAGGACAGAGAAAAATGGAGGAGAGGAAGACAGAGGGGGGAGAGAAAGATAGACACCTGCAGACCCACTTCACCGCCTGTGAAGTGACTCCCCTGCAGGTGGGGAGTCAGGGGGCTCGAACTGGGATCCTTATGCCGGTCCTTGCGCTTTGCGCCACCTGCGCTTAACCCACTGTGCTACCGCCCGACTCCCTCAAATGACTTTTTATTAACAAGTTTTGTGAATGACTGATCACCTCACTGAGAGTGAGTTTAGGATTTAGTGGTTCCTTTTGGAAATAGGTGGGAGGAAAATTAATGTCTCCTTTAAAATATGTGGCAGCTAATTTATAAGAATCATTATAGTCCAGTGAGCATATACGTCAAGGTCTCCTATAGTCAAGATATTAGATACTACTAATCAGTCTTTTGACATTTGAGAGATGAAGGCCGTCACTGTATATATTTGATGATGATTACTTCAGATAAAAAGGCAAGACTTTGGTGTTTTCATTTAGATTTAAAAATATTCCTGGAAATTAGGTTATAAAAGTTCCTCCTTTCAAAATAATAAAGGTCTATGTATATGACATTTATAATACATTTCATTAATGGCCTCTCGAAACAAGTCTATTTCTGGAGTTTCATCATTTTCTGAGGGCAACACCCTGAGAAAGAAAACTTTAGCCAAACTTACATTCTTTGTTCTCACAAACATCAAGCATCTGCTATTTGTCAGGCACTGAATCTAGCGCTGATGAGAGCAGATAGAGATGTTGCTTGTTCTCAGGGCTTACAACTCATGTGGGAATGAATATATGAACTGAACAAACAAATACACAGAAAGATAAACAATAATTAGAGCTGTGCAGCTAGTTGAAATAGGATGATGTGAACAGCGGTCAAGGTCTAAGGAGAAAATGTTGAAGGCTCATGTCAGGCACTGATCAGGGCAACAGCATGGCAAAGGAAAGAGTAGGTGAGAAGTTTACTTTAGTAAGAGAAACTTATTTATTTATGAGAGATGGATAGATAGATGGATAGATAGATAGATACAGAATTAGAGCATCACTCTGCTCTGTGTGATGACAGGGACTGATCTCAGGACCTCACGCTTCAGGATCCAACATTTTGTATCACTGGATTCCAGGCTGCCAGGTTCAGAAATTTCTACAATAGAAACAAGTTTGCTGTGTTTAAACGACTGAAAGAAGATCATTACTGATAGAGCACAGAGAGTAATAAGTAAGAGTAGAGAGAGATCTCTAGACACCAAAGATTCGGGGTGGAGATAAGAATGTTGCAGTGAAGGTGGTAGAACTGAGGGTTGAAAGTTGATCATGAATTTGGGTTGTGTGAGTGAATGATTAGCTTAGGTTTTACCTTTAAAGAAGCTGTTCTGGGGCGAGGCAGTGGTGCACCTTGGTTAAGTGCACGCATTACAGTGTTCAAGGAAACAGGTTTAAGCCCCCTACAAGCTTTTGTGGGGAAAGCTCTGTGAGTGGTAAAGCATGTCTGCAGGTGTTTCTCTGTCGCTTACCCTCTCTACCTCCCCCTCTCTTCCATTTTCTCTCTGTGTCTATCCAATAATAAATAAAAACATTAACAAATGTACTTTTTGAATAAAGCTGTTCTACTTGCCTTGAACTCTTTAAAGTTTATTACTAACAAATGTTCTTGCTTCTAAATATATTTAAGTGAACTTTTTTCTGGTGCTTTATCCTCCCTTGTGCTTTAGAGTTAATTTTATCCAACTACTACCTGCCTTTCTTCAACACAACATGACAGTCTCCATTGGAAAGTCAATCAGAATGACATTGAGTTACTTATTCAGTTTAGAAAATTCAATTTTTAATAGGCTGTCATTTCATCAGGAATATGGTATCTTTCCATATGTTTATAAATATGTTTTTCTCAATATAGGTCCGGAGTTTTTTTTTATTAAATTTATTCCTAAATATTCTTTACTATATGCTACTATCTTGAATGCTTTCCTTAACATAATTTTATTTCTTTATGTGATTTAAAGGTAAATTAGAAAAACTATTGCTTCATTGTACTTACATTGTATTCTACATGCTACCAAATTTCTCTATTTATGTTGCTAAATTTTTTCATTAGTTTCTTAAATTTTTCCAATCATGTAGTTCGATCATCAGATTCATTTAGATTTCTACTTTAAAAAAATTATTTATTTACTTATTCCTTTTTGTTGTCCTTGTTGTTTGATTGTTGTAGTTACTATTGTTGTTGTCAGTCGTTGTTGGATAGGACAGAGAGAGATGGGGAGAGCAGGAGAAGACAGAGAGGGAGAGAAAAAGACAGACACCTGCAGACTTTCTTCACTGCCTGTGAAGCGACTTCCCTGCAGGTGGGGAGCCAGGGGCTCGAACCAGTATCCTTACACTGGTCCTCGCGCTTTGCGCCACCTGCGCTTAACCCGCTGTGCTACCACCCAGCTCCCAGATTTCTGCTTTTATGATGCTTACAGAAGCTTTTAAAATCTCTATTTACTAGAGCTTCCAAAACAAAGCTACATACTAATGATAGTAGCTGATTTTAACTGAAAGATTTGAATGGTTCACCATTAAATACAATGTTCTTAATTTTTAGTAAACATCATAATCCTAATAAATTTTATTTTCCTGAGAATGCTTATCAAGAATTCTTGTTAACGTTTATCAAATTCATGTCCACATTTATTGATATAATGGGGTTTTTTTGTTCATTTTGCTGATGTGATAGATTAGGTTAACAAGTATACTCTCCTGAAAGAATTTTTTTGCAGTGTTATTAATATTTTTATTATGTTGCTGAATTTTACTTGATAATATTTCAATCAGCTTTTTGATATAATGAGAGATGCCAAGTTGCACAAATATGAACGAAAATGTAAATGCAAATGAGTAAGGACGCACAATTTAATATTTAAAATTTTGAAATATCATCTATAAACTTTTGAGTGTTTGTATGTAAAGTATTTTATAACACTATAAAGCAATATGCATTTTCAGAAATTTGGACATTTATATAGGCTGATTATGCTTCTAGCTTCAAATTACAAAGCAATTTGATATTTTATAGATTACTTTTTCTTCCAAGATGGCAAAATTAAAACATATACTTAATCATCATAATCATATTTATTTGGAAAATAAGAGACATATCTCAAGACAATTCTTGAGTCAATTTTATAAACTTGAGTTGAGATAGAGAAAGATAAGTGCACTGCTTTGTTATTTTTTATTCAGTGTTAGGGACTGGACTTGGGGTTTTAAGCATGCAAAACATGATTTTAACCATCAAGCCAACTTCCTTGTCTTTAAAGTAAAATTTATAAACTCTCCAAAAGCAGTGAAAAGGAAAACACTTTATAACAAGACAAAAAAACCCAAAAAACTATGAGATACAGTAAAAGACGGACTTGCAAAAATTTTATGAATTTATGCATCTTAAAGAGATAAAAAATAATGTCAACCATAGAAGATTAGAAAAAAAAAGTACACACATTTCAAGGATTGTCAAGTCATTATGGCCCTTCACTCTCAATTTCTATCTTTTTGTAGTTTTGCACCATTGCTTTGTAATGCAGGCATTTTGGGGCCAGGTGGTACAAGAACCTGAGTTCAAGACCCTAATACCTACCTGCAGGGGAAACTTCATGAGCAGACCAATGTTGTAGATGTCTCTCCCTCTCCCTCTCCCTCTCCCTCTCCCTCTCCCTCTCCCTCTCCCTCTCCTCTCTCTCTCTCCCTCCCCCTCCCCTCTCCCTCCTCCTCCCCCTCCCCCTCCCCTCTCCCTCCTCCTCCCCCTCCCCCTCCCCTCTCCCTCCTCCTCCCCCTCCCCCTCCCCTCCCCCTCCCCCTCCCTCTCCCCTCCCCCTCCCCCTCCCTCTCCCTCTCCCCCTCCCCCCTCCCTCTCCCTCTGCTCTGTCAATCTCTCTCTGTTTCTATATAAGTAAATAAAATAACCAAATAAAAAGTTTGCAGCTTTTGCACTTCCAAACTGATCATATGGGACTTACATGTTATTAAATTTTCTTTCAATTCACCCACTAAGTAATTTACAGAAAGATAAACACCTGCAGACCTGCTTAGCCACTTGTGAAGCAACCCCTCCCTGCAGGTGGAGAGCCAGGGCTCCAACCTAGATCCTTGTGTGGGTTCTTGAACTTAGTACTATGTTCACTTAATTAGGTGCACCAATGCCTGGCCCCTTCAAATATGAAAATTTTACATTAAATTTAAATTAATTTATAAAAACCCTTACCAACTAGTAATGTCTTACATTATTTTATAATAGGTAAAATTGTATTTGCTATTTTAAGTGGACAAGTTTGTATTTTAGCATATGTGGATAATTTATCACTTCCTCCTTTGAATCATTTGTTTTTTTTTTGGAATTAAAAAAATGGTTTTTACTCTCAGGTTAAAAATATACATAATTTTGTAGACATTTAAGAGTTTTGGCTTTCATACTTAAATGCTTACTTTATTTGAAATTGATTTTTGGATTTGCATGTAGTATAAAGTAGAGTCTAGTTTTGTCTCCTGACACCATTCATTGCAAAATACATCCCTTTCCCTGGTGATTTGAATACTTCCCAACTATGTTATACATTCCTCGGAATGCATGTGTTCATTTTCTGTACTCTTTATTCTGTTTCACTTAATCATTCGTTTCCTATATGTGTGCCAATACTATGTCATACAAATTACTATCATCTTATAACTACTTCGATATGTTAAGAGTGTCATTTTGTTCTTTGTCTTGAAAAATGATCTTATCTATTTCTTTTATCAGTCGTCATGAAATTGTCTGCTCCTATTCATACCCTTCCTGGAAATTAAGGAACAATTTTCTATCAGGATGACTTAAGCTGCTTGAAACCAACACTGATCACTTCCTAAACCAGTTTATGTTCTGTAAACATAAAAAAAAACCAAAACAAGAATATCATTGTAGTTCCGGAGGCAGGGCTACACAGCAGCAGCTGTATTTCTCTCCTCTCCTCTCCCAGGTCAACTAGGAACAACAAAGGAGACCACCTGGGATCACAACAAGACAGGACTAGAATGACTTCAGGAACCCACCAAATCACCAGTGAGTGCAAACACGTGTGGCTCATGGACAGAGAGGAGCCTAGGGAGAGATTAAGTGGCTGCTAACAGTCCTGCAGGTTACCAGTTGAGACACCACCTTCAGTCTGTTTCACCAACAAGAAGACAGCCGAAGGGAGGAGAGGACTCCCCTAAGACTCACCAAATGCAACTGTGAGTCTCCATTGCTACTGCCCTCAGAATCTGGAGCAGCAGCAAGGAGGCCCTGCACTGATACCAGGTGACAGAGAACTACTGAAGAAACTCAGGGGTCTATACCTCAATGACCTAGCAGTGGGGCTGTGGGAATTTATTTGCATAACCACTGGATTATCTCTGCACCACCCTGCTTTATCTCTTGGTCAGGAATCAGTGATTAAGCTAATAAACCTACTTATAGTTTAAAAGCCCTCAGGCCCCCATAGCGTACAGGGAAGAAAAAGAACAAAAGAGGCTTTTAAGCCATTGTGCTCCAACTCAGGGATTAAAATAATATTGAAACAACTGTCAGTTTCCACAATGGTGAACTCTTTATTTGCTTTACTTAGAGACAAGTCAGTCCAGACAAGAATGATAAATAATTTGAAAAGTACTGAGAGAGGGACCTCATAACATACTATATAAAATGATTAAACCAACAAGAAGAAATATTGGAGAAATGAACCAGGACAACAGTCCAGCTAAAAGGCCCCCAAAGGGTGAAGCATAAAATAATGAGGTCAACATCCAAACACTAGTTAAGGAAATAATCACAGGAGTGAGCAAAGAGTTTGAAAGAATCTTCATCAGAAATGCAGAAACAACAAATGAGACTCTGGAAGAAAACAATAATTATCTCAAGGTTATTGGAAAGCTGAAATAGCTGAGCTAAGAACATAACTAGCTGAACAAGCTAAAACAGTATCAGAACAGGGTAACAAAATAGATGAACTCCAGAAAACAGTATAGGGGAGAGAGAATAAAATAAATGAGGCTGAAGACAGCATTAGCAAGATTGAGGATGAATTAGAGACAACTAAAAAAGAAGTAAGAGATCTCAAAAAGAGACTAAGATATACTGAAAACAACAACAGAGACCTATGGAATGACTTCAAAAGAAATAATATATGCATTATTGGTGTACCAGAGGAAGAAAGAGAGGAAGGGGAAGAAAGCATTCTTCAGGACATAATAGCTGAGAACTTCTCTAGTCTAGACAATATCAAAGACATAAATGTTCAAGAAGCCCAGAGGGTGCCAAACAGAATTAACCCAGACTTAAAGACACCAAGACACATCATATTTAGAATGGAAAGGAATCCTTATGGAAAGGATGCTGAAGGCTGCAAGAGAAAAATAAGAGTCACCTACAGAGGAAAACCCATAAGATTAGCAGCAGACTTTTCCACACAAACACTACAGGCCAGAAGAGAATGGCAAGATATCCATCAAGTGCACAATGAGAAAGGCTTTCAACCAAGACTACTATATCCTGCTAGACTGCCATTCAGACTGAATGGAGGCATCAAAACCTTCTCAGACAAGCAACAGTTGAAAGAATCAACTATCACCAAGCCTGCCCTGAAAGAAGTTCTGAAAGGTCTCCTATAAACAGTCAGACCACCATAAATATGCCGTATATCAGAACACTCTAAAAATATACAAGAATGGTGTTAAAATATCTTCAATCTTTGATATCAATAAATGTCAGTGGCCTGAATTCACCTACTAGAAGGTACAGAGTAGGAAGATGAATCAGAAAACACAACCCAACAATATGCTGTCTACAGGAAACCCACCTAACTCAACAAGACAGACACAGACTCGAAGTGAAAGGACGGAAAACTATCATACAAGCCAATGGCCCACAAAAAAAAGGCAGGAACAGCTATTCTCCTATCTGACATGACAGACTTTAAAATAAATAAAATTTAAAAAGGTAGGGAAGGACACTACTTAATGCTCAGAGGATCAGTCAATCAAGAGGACTTAACAATTATTAATATCTATACACCCAATGAGAAGCCATCTAAATACATCAAACATCTACTGAAAGAGCTACAGCAATGTATTAGCAACACAGTAATAGTAGGGGACTTCAACACTCCACTGTCTCAACTTGACAGATCATCCAGGAAGAAAATCAATAAAGACATGAGGAGACAGATAACTGAGGAGATAGATAAACAGAACTATTGTACATTTTCAGAGTCATTCATCCCCAGAAATTGGAATACACATTTTACTCAAGTCCACATGGGTCATTCTCAAGGATAGACCATATGTTAGGCCACAAAGACAGCATCAGCAAATTCAAGAGCATTGAAATCATCCCAAGCATCTTATCAGACCACAGTGGAATTAAACTAATACTTACCAATCAGCAAAAATAGTAAGAGTCCCAAAATGTCGAAGTGCAACACTACTTAACAACTACTGGGTCAAAGAGGAAATAAAGGAAGAAATCAGAATGTTTTGAGAGCTTAATGAAAATGAAGACACAAGCTATCAAAATATTTGGGACACAGCTAAGGCAGTACTGAGAGGGAAATGTTATGCATGTACAAACTATTGTATTTACTGTTAAATGTAAAAAATTAATTCCACAATAAATTAAAAAAAGAGAAAATCATTGCCATAGATAAATGCAAGTGAACTTAAAGATTCTCCATCTTTTGAAATCACAGTTCTCTCATCTGTAATACATTACTTATTAAGATTAAAGGAGATAATCTAGTAATTCAATATAGCAACAACACATATCTGCTGCTTTTTAATATAAGACAGTGAGGTGAGAAAATTAAAGAAGCATGCTGCTTGCTCAAGCAATTTAGATAAATCTGTCCAAGTCAGGGTATGAATCTGGATCTGATTCTGAAATAATCTGTTCTTCCCCTAGTAGATGGATTCTTAGGATTCTTAGGAAGAAGAAAAAGGAAATGAAATGAATATCTCAAGAAGAGGGACTTGCTAGTGCGACAGATTGTTACTTGGGGTGGTCAGCCTCAGGATGGTAATGTGCTGGGTGGCAAAGGTTTTCAGATCCCAGGAGACAAGAGAATGAAGGCTGGGATGTAGACTGTGGTCATGGTGATGGCAAGGGACAGAGTGCTGTATGACAGGCACTTGTCTTCTTCTCACTTAGCACTGGACTAATGCATATGGTGGACTCCTTAAAAGCCTTGGGAATAATTGCACTTTCTATTTGAAATTTATTTTGAACTATACTTTTTTTAAGAAAAAAAATTAAATGTATTTATTTATTTATTTTCCTAGGATTTATTTATTTTTGTCCTTAATTTTTATTGAGGGATTAATGGTTTATAGTTGACAGTAAAATACAATGGTTTGTCCATGTGTAACATTTCGCAGTTTTCCACATAACAATTCAGCCCCCACTAGGTCCTCTTCTGCCATCCTGTTCCAGCACCCAAAGTCCCCCCCCCACCGTAGTCTTTTTTTATATATTGACTTATTAACGATCCACAAGACCATAGGATAAGAGGGATACAATTCCATACAGTTCCCACCAACAGAGTTCCATATCCCATCCCTTCCATTGGAAGCTTTCTTCTTCTTTTTTTTTTTTTTTTTTTTAAAGATTTTATTTATTTATGAGAAAGATAGGAGGAGAGAGAGAGAAAGAAAGAACCAGACATCACTCTGGTACATGTGCTGCTGGGGATCAAACTCAGTACCTCATGCCAGAGAGTCCAGTGCTTTATCCACTGCACCACCTCTTGGACCACAAAGCTTTCCTATTCTTTATCCTCTGGGAGTATGGACCCAGGATCACCATGGGGTGCAGAAGGTGGACACTCTGGCTTCTGTAATTGCTTCTCCACTGGACATGGGCATTGGCAGGTCGATTCATACTCCCAGACTGTGTCTATCTTTCCCTAGTGGGGCAGGGCTCTGGGGAGGTGGGGTTCCAGGACCCATTGGTGAGGTCATCTGCCCAGGGAAGTCAGAGTGGCATCATGGTAAGATGTGCAACTTGGTGACTGAAAAAGCATTAAGATATAGAGCAGAACAAGCTGTTTCATAATCAAGAACCTAAAAGCAAGAATATAGCAGATGTGATTTGGGGTCTCCATTTTGGGAAAAGCTAGTAGGTCTATTTTAGGGATAGTCCATGGAGGCCTGTGACTTTACTAATTTTTTCCTGAGCCTGACAGATAACATGCTGGTGGGCTAAAGGTATTGTCTGAGGAGATGGTGTCAGCATTGGAAATAGGACTAGAAAGCTGGATCAAGGAAGACCGTTGCTCCCAAATATGGGAAAAGCATATAAATATTATTATTAACTGTAAACTCCATCGATTTGATCTGGGGACCATATTCAGCACAGGAGCCTTTGTAACCTCTCTATCCCTATAGTTCTGAGCTTGTGTTCTGTGGTTACAGTTAGGAACATTGTAGGACTCATTGCAGGAACCGTCTTCCTCGAGTGGCAGAGTATGTTGACCCAATCACCCTTCAGTGAATGGGCAAGTCCCTACCACTGTTGATCCATACTGAGGGAAGGTCCTGTAGAGGCCCACTAGACGGTCCACTCTGTTGTTCCTGATGGAGATGACCAGTGACAGTGACAGAAACAGAGGGAGAAAAGGAAATACACTACAGCACGTATTTCCCCTAGTGGTATGGGAGCTGAGACTGAACTTGAACTCTGGTCCTTTAGATGCTGTCTGAAATATACTTGTAAGGTTCAAATGTATTGACAGTTTTTTAGATGCTGGGATACAGGCATACTCAAAGGAGTGTTAGAAGACTAAGTATGAGGAGGCAGGTTGAGAATTGCGTTTCAGAGAAGCACTATCCGTGGTAGCCTAGATCTGGAAGCAATCTATGTGTCCATCAACACATCATAGGAAATGAAAGAGGTGATGACATATCTGTGTGATGTAGTGCTACCCAGATATAAAACGGTGAAACTCTTCCACTTTCAACCATCTGACAGAGCTAGAGGCTACTGTGCTAAGTGAAATAGTCATATTGGGAAAGACAGTGCTTTTATTTAGAGGTGGAAGGTAAAAAAACAAAGGGGGGGAGGAGTATTTACAGTAAAGCCAACACTCTTAGAATTTAAGAAGAGAATAATGGTGACTAGAGGGGTGCAGGCGGTAGCACAGCAGGTTAAGCACACATGGCACAAAGCACAAAGACCGGCATAAGGATCCTGGTTTGAGCCCCTAGCTCCCCAACCTGTGGGGGGGGTTTGCTTCACAAGTGGTGAAGCAGGTCAGCAGGTGTCTATCTTTCTCTTCCCCTCTCTGTCTTCCCCTCCTCTCTTGATTTCTTTCTGTCCTATCCAACAATAACAACAACAAAAATGATAACAACAAGGCAACAAAATGGAAATAATGGCCTCCAGGAGCAGTGGATTTGTAGTGTAGGCACAGAACCCCAGCGATAACCCTGGAGGCCAAAAAAAAAAAAAAAAAGAATGGTTACTAGAAAGGAAGAGATGAAGTGTGAGCAAATCCAGTAAAGGAACAACTGTATGATGACTGACGAAAACCAACTTTGGGAGGTAAATATATAAAGATATACCGACTTGTAAGTCTGTACACCCAAAGCCTGTTATAATATGAGCCGATGTCACTTTAATCAAAAGAAAGATGACAAAAAATGCCCTTAAATGTGTATGTGTGAGCTGGGGGCGGTGAGCCTTTTCCATAAATGATTTCATTACTGTCAAGAAAGTTTTTCATATATATATATTTCAGCATCCCAGAAAAAGACTCAGAGATCAGAGAACAGGACTTGCAAGCACGAGGTCTCAAGTTCAATGTCTAACACCAAATATACCAGAGTAGTGTTCTGGTTCTATGTTTCTCACAGGTAAATTAATGGATGCATCTTTAAAAAAATTTTTATACTTCAAAAATACACATGGAGTAGGGAAAGAGATCACAACCCTGGAATTTTCCGTGGAGCTATGGTACTAACCAGTAGTGCCAGGGTTTAACCTGGGTCATGTAGATAGCATGCTAGTACCTTGCCAAGTGAACTAAACTCTCTTCTGATCCCTCAAATATTTGTTATTACAACAAATGTAAAGGGGAAAAAATGGAGATTGACATTCCAATCAAACACAAACCAGAAAAAAAAGTTGATTCATGGTCATTTATTTTTTATTCAACTGTACCAGGGTTATTCATGGGGCTTTGTGCTTGCCTGCCTACTATCCACGACTGCTCCTGGTGGCATTTTATTATTTTTTTTACTTCTTTCCTAGACAGAGAGACAACATGAGGCGAAGGAGAGAGAAAGATACCTACAGCATTCTGTCACCATTAGTGAAACGTCCTCCTTGCAGGTGGGATCCGGGGCTTGAACCCAGGTCTTTATGCATGGTTGTTGGGACATGAACACAATTAGCATACAGCTGATGTCAGCCTGACAAGCAGACTTGGGAGTCACTTCACAAGCGGTGAAGCTGGTCTGCAGGTGTCTCTCTTTCTCTCCCCCTCTCTGTCTTCCCCTCCTCTCTCCATTTCTCTCTGTCCTATCCAACAATGATGACATCAATAACAATAATAACCACAACAATAAAACAACAAGGGCAACAAAAGGGAATAAATATATATATATATATATATTTTAAAAAAAGGGAAAAAAAAAACGGAGGCTGGGGGCAGATACTCAAAAACAAAACAGTCATGATCCCTTGCCCAGTTTCTGGACAAAAGTCTGTTGAAAAATCAGGATTAAAGAATTTGAAGGCTGGGGAGATAGCATAATGGCTCTGCAAAAGACTTTCATGCCTGAGGCTCTGAGGCTCTGAGGCCCCAGGTTCAGTCCCTAGCACCACCATAAATCATAAACCAGAGCAGTGCAGATAGATTTATCATCTATTTATCATCTATCAATCATCTATTTACCTATCATCTATCTAGCATCCATCTCTCTCATTAAAATAAACTACCATTTTTTACCATTAAAAAATAGTTCAAGAAAAGATTTCTTCATGTTCAGTAGTCTATAAAAGTGCTGTCGACGGCGCAAAGTGTTGACAGTAATCAAAGCTGAGACACCACCATCTTCGTTTTTTTTTCAATAAAGCAGCCAGCACACTCAGCAGTTCTGTTTTTCCCTCTAGGCAGCCCCAAAAGGAACATTTCTTCAGAAGCCTCTTCCTGAGGTGCAGTCTGGAGGTTTATTTGAAATGCGGCCACCTGGGTGAGGTATAGTGGCCGCTTTTCAAAGGAGCTCTTTCATTTGTCTTTGTGGGAGAGAGGTTGCCCCAATCCCAATGACATCACGTATGGTATGTGGGACACCTGTGAATGTAGACAGAGTTGGCTCAGAGTGCAAGAGACTTTGTTTTTCTTTTTCTTTTTCTTTTTTTCCTCTCCTATAGTAAAGTTGATTTCTTCTCTCCATAAATTCTTTAACTGGTTTAATAAAACACACAACAAAACAGAGTGCCCTTTTCTATTGGTTCTATGATGCAGTTATGTAGTGACGTTTAACTAATGAAAACATTGCATATGTAAACAAGAAAGTTTAATGGCTTCAGAGCAGTCAGAAAATACTTAGAAGAGGGAAAAAAAAGTTAAAGCGGTGGGACTTTCTTTGATAATAATTCTCACATTGACATTAGTTGTTATAAGTCAGATCCCCTGGCATTTTGTAGGCAGTAAAGAAAGCGTAATCCCCCTGTATTTTTATTTCTGTGGCATGTGAAGTTTTACTAGTGGGAGTGTTAAACTAATTTTTTTTAAAGATAGAAACAAAAGAAGAAATTTAAGATTAACTGTTGTTGTGCCCTAAGGCTGATCAGACAGCTGGGGATTGACCCAAATTAATAGAAGGTTCTAGCTTTTTCCAGAAAAGGCTTATTTATTTATTATTGATTTACTGATTTCTTTTACAGAGTATCTCATGTGATGATAGAAGTAGTGTAGGAGTCAGAATTTGATACTAATAGCATGACTAGATTTGCCACTGACCCTTCAAAAAGCTCTAGGTAACTTTCAGTTATTTATTATTCAGACTTAGTATTTGAGACTGGGTTTTCTTGCAAACTGACTGCCTATAGCCTCAGAGGAACCAAGTTTAATCCCTACTATCTCCATATGCCAGAACTGAGCAGTGCTCTGGCCTTTTTCTCTCTTGCTTTCATAATAAGTAAATATAGGCATATTTTAGTCTCATTATTTTTCTTATTGGTGACTTAACAGTATTGCATGAGATTATACTGTATACAGTATAGTTGCACACTCATGAACATGAGTCACTTCAGGCCCCACCATCCCGAATACTCTCCCCACCCACTGGCTACCATACTTGTCAAAAAGCCAGAGACAGATGTTGGCATTTTTGTTTTAGTCCCCTATAGTTCATATATAAATGAAATTACCCCCTAGTTGTCCTTTATCCCTTTATTTATTCTCTCTTAGATGGTCACTTCCAGTTCTGTTCATCTTGCCCCAAATGAAACATCTTCTTTCTCTTTCTCTCTCCCTTTCTTTCTTCCTTCCTTCCTTTCTTTCTTTCTTTCTTTCTTTCTTTCTTTCTTTCTTTCTTTCTTTCTCCCTTTCTTCTTTCCTTCCTTCCTTCCTCCCTCCCTCCCTCCCTTCCTTCCTCTCTCTCTCTCTCTCTCTCTCTCTCTCTCTTCCTTCCTTCCTTCCTTCCTCCCTCCCTCCCTCCCTTCCTTCCTCTCTCTCTCTCTCTCTCTCTTCCTTCCTTCCTTCCTTCCTCCCTCCCTCCCTTCCTTCCTCTCTCTCTCTCTCTCTCTCTCTCTCTTCCTTCCTTCCTTCCTTCCTCCCTCCCTCCCTCCCTTCCTTCCTCTCTCTCTCTCTCTCTCTCTCTTCCTTCCTTCCTTCCTTCCTTCCTTTTTCCCCCCCTCCAGGGTTATCGTTGGGAATTGGTACCTGCACCATGTGTCCTCGGCTCCTGGATGCTCTCCCCCCTTTTATTGTCTTGCTGCCCTTGTTATTATTGTCACTGTTGCTATTGCTGTTGCTGGACAGGATAGAGAGAAATCGAGAGAGGAGGGGAAGACAGAGAGGGGGGAGAGAAAGACAGACACCTGCAGACCTGCTTCACCGCCTGAAATGACTCCCCTACAGGTGGGGAGCCCTGAGAATCCTTGAGCTGGTCCTTGTGCTTCATGTCATTTGCACTTAAGCCGCTGTGCTACTGCCTGCCCCGCTCCCCATGATACATTTCTATTCTTTCTGACTGCAGATAGTATCCCTACAACTATATATCCCATAACCTCTTTATCCTATTATCTTCCCATGGGCATATTGCTGGGCCATAAAGTATTTCCATTTATATTTGTTTAGGGATTCTCCATACTATTCTTCATAGTGGTTGCACCAGTTTGTAATCCCACCAGCAGTGTAATAGAGTTCCTCTCTCCACATCCTTTCCAACACGTATCCTCTCCTGTTTTGCTAAGGAAGGCCATTCTCACAGGTGCAAGGTGATATCTCAATGTGGTTTCAATTTGCATTTCTCTATGCTGAGTAAATTAGAATATTTTTGCATATATTTATGGGCCATGTATATCTCTCCTTTAGAGGATTGTCTATTCCTATTTCCTTCCTATTTTTTATTGGGCTGTTCTTTTTCCTTTTATTGAGCTGTATGAATTCTTTGTAGAGGTTTATATTAACCACCTGTTTGAAGTGTGGTGTGCAAGTATATTCTCCCAGTTGCTGTGTTTCTTATTTATCCTTCTGGGATATTCTTTTGATGTGTAGAAACTTTTAAATTTGATATAGTCCTGTTTGTTAAATCTTGTTTTTGTTTCCCTTGCCCATGGGGTGAAGTCTCCAATTACATCTTTAATGTTAATGTTTCACTGATACGTTCTTCTATGCATTTTATACTTTCAGGTCTAAGATCCAGATTGTTGTGCCCCGACCAGAAGGGCGGTTGAACAGGGGCTAGGAACCTAAAAGACCTGGAATGATAGGGACATGAGACACGAAAGAACGACAGCAAGACAAGTTTCTGATCAATCTGCAAAATTTTATTGTGTACACAGGCATTATAAGGCTTTGGGGAAGGGGGGGGGAAGTGCTGTAGGAGGAGGAGGGGGAGCAATCTTCAAAGGGGAATGTTCCTTGCAACATACAATGGATGAAATCATGTTTGCTACCACAACTATGTGTTGTGTCACTATTTCTGATAAATGGTCTACCTGAGGGGAAAATGGTCTGCCCAGGGGGGGGGAATGAAACTTGTCTTGAGGGCTTGCATTGTTTCAAAGCTTATCATCTATCAAGCAGAGAAATGGCTCCTGGCATTGTTGATCCATTTTGAGCTAATTTTGAAGTATAGTGTTAGGTGGTGGTCTGGTGTCATTTTTCTACATATGACTGTCCAGTTCTCCCAGCACCATTTATTAAAGAGACTGTCTTTCTCCCACTTGGCAGTTTTGGCCCCTTTGTCATGTATAAGCTATCAATACATGTATGGGTTAAATTCTGGGTTCTCTATCCTGTTCCATTGGTCCATATGCCCATTTTTTGTTCCAGTGTCACATCATTTTAATTACTATTGCTTTGTAATATATACTGAAGTCAGGAATTGTGATGCCCCCATTTTTTTTTGTTTAGGAGTGATTTTGCTATTCAATATATATATATATATATATATATATATATATATATATATATATATATATATATCCACACTAATTTTTGGATAAGTTGTTCAATTTTCTCCAACCCTGTCACTAGTATTTTAATAGAGATTGCATTGAATCTATAGATTGTTTTTGCCAGGACTGCCATTTTAATGATATTTATTCTTCCAATTCATGAGCAGGGGATGTTCTTCCATTTCTTTGAGTCATCCCCTATTTCTTTAAATGTCTCATAGTTTTCATTGAAAAGGACCTTCACTGCCTTTGTTAGATTTATTCATAGATATTTTATCTTTTTGTATTTGATTATAAATGGGATTGCTTCCTTCAGTCCTTTTAATCTGGCCCATATTTTGTGTATAAATAAATGCCACAGATTTATGAGTATTTATTTTGTAACCTGCTATTTTACTGACGTTTTTGATGATTTCCAATAGTTTTTTTTTTTTTTTTTCCAGCAGATTCTTTTTTTGGTGTCCTGTAGGTATAACATACCATCTGCATCATCCTTTCCAATTTGGATTTCTTGCTGTCTCTTTCTTGCCTGATTGTGATGGCAAGGACTTTTACAACTATGTTGAATAGCAGTGTTGAGAGTGGACATTATTGTCTAGTCCCTGATTTTAAGAGGAAAGCTCTCAGTTTTTCCGCATTGAGTATGATGTTAGCCATGAGTTAAGCATGGTTCTTTTGGTCAGAAATCTGCTCAGTATATTAATGTCTAAAATAAAAAATGTACTTTATCCTTCTCTCCCATAAGTCATGACAGATGTGGGGTTTTAAACTCATATAACTGACACAAATTGAGTAAAATAAACCTCAGGAATGAAAGATGAAGATATATTTTTTATAATTTTAACTCCTGTACTTCCCTCTGGTCAAATTCATGTTCTCCTCTTGCACAGGAATTTCTATCACATGGCAGGAAAGAACATCACTCTGTTCCCATTCACAGTCTTCCAATTCTGTGATATAAAGGTCAGGATAATCTTTCATTTCAAAGTAAAAATCCTGAGATTTTCAATTTGTTACTTCCTATTTCTGAATCAGTTTTGGGGCCAGTGTAAGTGTCAGGCTGGCTAACTGCTCTATCCTGTACTTAGGGAGATGGTTCCAGGAATTTTCATTTCAAAAGAGTCATAGTAAGATAGAAGATTCACAACTTTTTTTGGGTTCTTGAGAAGATCCCAGTTCTCTTCTATATGCTTCCTGTTGAATATTGACTGACTGACTGAATGAATGAATACATTGGGGAAACTTTAGCTCTTCTCACTAGTTTTTGATATTTTTAGGTATCCATATCTTCTTAACCCTGAGAATGTTGTTAAATATATATATTTTCTGGGCTCTTAATGAATAATCATAATTACATATTTCAGATAATTTATTTAAATAAAAATAAAATAGTTTTTACATGGTTCGGTGACCATTTAATAATCAGGAGCACTATTGAGTTCTTGGAAATATGATAAGTCAAGGGAGCAGTTTGCCCAGATAGAAAAGCTCTAAGAGGCCCAAGTAGTTCGACAATAATGGAAAAAGTGTAACAGTATAAACATGAACTAAGTGGAGACTCTTAAAACAGCTGTTCAGACTAGTGGAACTGAGAGACTTATAAAATGATTATATATTGTTTAAATTATTGTTTTTAATAGACTTTTGGACTTGTTGATATTTCAGTTTCATCTCCTTCCCCATGAACTTACTCCTTGTTCAACTTATTATTTGCTAACCAGTAGATTTGCTACTTCACTTAAATCCTTTCTTACAAGTTTAGTGCAAAGATTTTCACCCTCTGGTTTAGATACAATAACTGAGGCAGAGAACAGAAGTTCTTGCAGAGCAGATAGTTCTCTTGGGAATGTGATCCTGGAGAGCAGGAGTTCAGGGAAGGCTTCATAGGAGAAACTTTTTTTTTTTTGGTTTTACACCTCTTCTCTGTGATTTCTTTCCAACATTGACCCAGACTAGCTCCAGAGCCTTTTATTTTTCTCTCATTCTGTTGCACACAGATGTGGCTTTTTCTGTGGATTTTTCTGGCTAGCCAGCCCACTTTAAGACATCAGAGAAATTGCAGGCAGAAAAGAAAGCAGCAGTGTCTGAGCCCAGGGAGATGAGTTCTATGAGTTGACCCTGTCAAAGCTGGTCAAAGTCTGTGCCCTCTGGTTGCATAACAGTAGTGGCAACAAGAAAACAGTGTGCATCAGGACTTTGAAGATGTGTTCCAGGGATATATACTGTGTTGGCTGTCTAGTGAACATTAAAAAAATCATTTTGTTCAAAGTCATAATCTGTCCTCTGATATTAACAATCTTCTTTTTCTTACCAATAACCAGAAAGACGTGTTGGGCAGGGATTAGGGCTGCATCAGGCTCCTAGAGGTTCATTGCAGCCTCCCTCCCTGGGACTCCCAGATCTGCTTTGGGGTATTAACTTTGTCTTATCTCTTTTAGTTATAGAAACCATAATGGTGAATTTTATGTGTCTTGTCTTTTCTGTGACTTGTCTGAATCATGGTACCCAGATGTTTGGTCAAACATTAGTTTGGATGTTTTTTTACTTTCCTTAAAAAAAAAATCTTTCATACAAGATATTAGTTCACATGAAAGAGACGAGAAGCCACAGAACAATTTGGGCACATGTGGCACCAGATATCAATATGGGAACCTCAGACATGCAAGTCCCACACTCTACCAGCTGAGCTGTTTCTCCCAAACAGTTTCTTTGAGCATACTTATGATGAGGCTTACATTTAAAGCCAGTGGAATTTGACTTTCACGATGTACTTGGACCTCACCCAATCAGTTGAATATCTGAACAGAACAAAAGGCCAACCTTTCTCTTGAGCAAGAGAAAAGTATCCAGCAGATTGTCTATACAGACTTCACCTATAAAACTGCAGTTCCTGGTGCTACAGTAAACTACTTCTAAACTCAAATGGTAACTTCCTCCTTAGTGTTAAGCTTCCTTCATCAAAGTTTGTGTTTGCTATGTCCTCACAATTCCCTGAGCTGAGTCCTTAACATAAATCTCTGTGGATATACATATCCCATTGGTTCTGCTTCTCTGAAGAATGTTGCTACTGCAGTCATCATCGTAGTTTTAGAGAGAAAAAGAAGGGGGCTGGGCAATGCTGCACCTCGTTAAGCGCACATAGTACTAGGTGCAAGGACTCATGCAAGGATCTGGGTTCCAGCCCCGGCTCCCCACCTGCAGGAGGGAAGCTTCTCAAGCAGTGAAGCAGGTCTGCAGGTGTCTATTTTTCTCCCTCCCTCTCTATATTACCCTCCTTTCTTTCAATCTTTCTCTGTCCTAGCCAAAAATAGGAAAAAGTGGCCAGCAGGAGTCATGGATTTGTTATGGTGACTCCAAGCCCTAGCACCAACCCTGGAAGCGAGAGAAAGAGAGAGAGAGAGAGAGAGAGAGAGACAGAGAGAGACAGAGAGACGGAGAGAAAGAAGGAGGAGGAGGAGGAGGAGGAGAAGAAGAATTTTTATACAGGCTTTATTAGGTAGAGATCTTAAAGAGAATTATTATTTAGAAGTCTTTTTAACATCTGGTAATTGGTGATGGAAAAATTCTACTTAATATGACTTATTACGTGCAGAATCAAGATACAATTTTTTTTTTTTTTTTTTTACCAGAGCATTGCTCAGCTCTGGTTCATGGTGGCAGATTGAACATGGGACTTTGGAACCTCAGGCACAAAAATCTCTTTGCATAACCACTATGCCATCTACCCCAGCCACATTTTATACAGAATCAGAATGTTATAAAATAGATTTTCTGAAACAGAAGTTTGAAATTTATCTTGAAAGCAATTAATATAAACTTACGAACATAAATTTTAAGTATATTATGTACACTTTATATATAATTGCAATTATAGACTGTAAGTACAATAAACTTTTTGTGTTAAAGTTTTTGAAATATATATATATATACACATATATATCTATGACAAAAATATTACATACTTTATGTTGACTTTGGCAGCACAATGACTAGTACAGACATTTTGGCAAAAGCAAAATAAAACCTAACGCTTTCATCATTTTTCTCAAGAGTTTCAGTCTTTTGATATGCAAGTCATTCTCTTTTGGAAGTGTGTCTTCCAAAGCCGTGCTGATTTTCTCTTCGTCAATTGCTAAACTAAACTGCCAGATCCTCATTTGTCAGTGTTTTATGTAATATTAGAGTATTTCTCCAACATCATATTCAATGGTCTTATCCTATCTTAGATCTTTCAAAGACTTAGCTGTTTCACTGGGAGAAAGACTTCTTTTTTTTTTTTTTAAAGATTTTATTTATTTATTTATTCCCTTTTTTTTTTTTATTGTTGTCGTTGTTGGATAGGACAGAGAGAAATGAAGGGAGAAGGGGAAGACAGAGAGGGGAGAGACAGACACCCGCAGACCTGCTTCACCACCTGTGAAGCGACTCCCCTGCAAGTGGGGAGCCGGGGGCTGGAACCGGGATCTTTACCCAGTCCTTGCACTTTGCGCCACGTGCGCTTAACCCACTGCGCTACCGCCCGACTCCCGGAGAAAGACTTCTCATATTTGCATTGTGCTTTTGCCTATTAGACACATCAAGAGTTAAAATGTCTGTCCAAGAAGTACTTTGTGATGGCAGATGGAGACACATGCTGGTGTTAAACAAAGATGATGGGGTAGAAATGACTAGGGTGGTACCCATTCACCTAGGGTGAATTTCTTAGTGTTGTTGTTACTTTTGTAGGTAACTGCAGGGACTCATACAGGAGAATAACAAAGCCCCTTTTATCTCCAGACCACTAGAGGACTTTGAGACTAGACTGAGTCTATCTATTTAGGGTTCTTGAGATTGGCAGCAGTCCAGTTCCTACTCATACACCCAATAGGTTGATGAACACAGCTTCAGTTCTTTGCTGCTTAGAGAATTTTTGTGACTATAACCCCATTCTTTACCACTATATAGCAGTTTGACTGGATTGAAATATTTAAAGATATGTCAGAAATGATGGTCATGTTGCTTTTGGACCAGTTTACCAAATTCTTCTGTTATATGTAGGAGTTCTGCAGAGACTCTTTCAAACAGGGGCTTGTGCAGTTGGCAATGTTTATTGAGTGAGTTGATAGAGTTGATGAATTTGAACTGCCACTTTAGATAGTCTTTAATTTCCTTTACTTGGATACAAGGTGACTTTCTTTTAGAACATACACAAAGAGTATTCAGGAGCTTTTGAATCTGCAAGTTCAGCAAAATAATTGCTTCAGTAAATTGCTTGAGACCCTGAGAGGAAGAAGACATATATGGGCTGACCTCTTTTGGAGTGGGTAAAGGTTCAGCTCTGTGAAGATGTAACCATCTTTGCCCAAAGGTCTGCCTGGATAAAATTGTATGTGTAATCACCCTTAGCCATGGCATAGTGAGTAGCTATGAAAACTTCAGAGTCAGAAGCTTAGATTTGAACCCTAAATCCACAATTTAGATTTATCTTGTGGTCTTATTCTTATTCTACTACTACTCAATTCTTCATCTACATCTTTAAAATGAGAGCATTGATAAGAGTCCACTCCTTTGGTAGCTATAAGGGTTATTAAATAAAACGCACATCAAGGAGTTCTATCAAACTTTTCCAAACTTTCTCAGACATGGGATGCTAAGATTCTCAGGAATTTTTCATGGTTTTTCAAGCCAAAAGAAATATCTAGTGGCACAATGAGAATAAATGGGTTTGCCCAGTGATAAAATGATTTAAATGGGGGAATCACTGAGACAAACCAGAGATTAGAAACATAGGGAAAGGTAGAGACAGGCTGGGGGTATGTCAATGCCCATGTCTGGGAGAGAGTCAATTACAGAAGCCAGAACTCTCACCTTCTGCACCCCTCAGACATCTTTGGCCCATACTCCCAGAGAGATCAAGAACAGGAAAGATTCCAATGGAGGGGATGGGATATGGCATTCTGGTGGTAGGAATTATATTAATTGAACCCTTCTTATCCCACAGTCTTGTTGAGCATTACTAAATCACTAATAATAATTAAAAAGAAGTTGAAAAATAAGAAAACACAAAGCAGAACTTGGACTGGGCTTGGTGTATTGCGCCAAAGTACAAAAAAACCTCTCGGGTGAGGGGAAGGGTTCAGGAAAAAAAAAAAGACAAAAAGAAAGAAAAGAAAAGAAATAGAGAACTCCTGCTATTGCTTGACACTGTGATCTATTTACATAATCATTGTTTTGCCTGAGACCCGCCCTGCCTGTAGGGTATTGGTTTAATCCCCAGTGGTTAGATGGAAGCTTGCTACCTTCGCACTCTTTTCTTCTCTCTACCCCCTCTCCTACCCATTTCATTTTCCGACCTGCCACTTCCATTTCAGAAGATATAAAGGCGTTTTCTCTGATCAATAAAGGCATTGCATTGTGTTCCTGCTCAGCCACAAGTTCCTGGTTCCTCTCCTGCATCACTGAGTAAGCAGCAGCCCAGGTTGGCTCCAGTCGCGTTCTCTCCCCCGCAAGGCCACCCGACAATCCAACAGTGATGTCATGGCAGAGACCTTATGTCTCATAAGGTCTAATTTTTTTTGTTTGTTTTAAAGAAATGAATAACTATAGAATTTTAAGAGTTGGAAGGGGCCTAATTTGACTGCAAGGTTTGTTTAAGACTTCAGTTCAATATCCAGAATATACATGTTATAAGCAGGGATTGATCTGTGAACTGATTAGATGCTGGCTGAATATTTAAGATAGAAATTGGTTGATGTTCTTCGATACATGATTTTAAAAAAATATCCCTATTTAGAGGAATTATTGAGTCATATGGAAAGTCCATGTCTAGCCTTGTGAGAGTTCTCCAGACTGCTCTCCACAGAGGTGGGACCTATTTACATTCCCACCACCAGTGCAGAAGGGTTCCTTTGACCCCACAACCTCTCCAGCATTTGTTGTTGCTGTCCTTTTTGATGTATGCCATTCTCACGAGGGTGAGGTGGTATCTCAATGTTGTCTTTATTTGCATTTCTCTGAAAATCAGTGACTTGGAGCGATTTTTCATGTGTTTGTTAGCCTTTTGGGTCTCTTCTGTAGTGAAGATACTGTTCATCTCCTGTGCTCTTGTCAGTGTTTCCATTTTATAAATAAATTAATTAAAATACATAAATAAAGATAATAAAAACGAAAAAATCCTTTGCATATAAAGAGCTCTGATAGGAATTGTCAATAAAGAAGAAACAAAACAAAACAATATATATATTTGTATTTATTTATTATTGGATAGAGACAGAGAGAAATTGAGAGGGAGAAGGGAGATAGAGAAGGAAAGAGACAGAGAGACACTTCCAGCCTTGCTTCACCTCTCATGGAGCTTCCCCCTGTAGGTGGGGACCAGGGGCTTGAACCTGTGTCTGGTCCTTGCACACTGTAACGTGTGTGCTTACCAGGTGCACCACTACCTGGTCCTTCTCTTCTCTTCTATTCATTCTTTATCCTTTTCTGTAAACGTTCTTGAGGATGGTCCATGGAGACTGCATTTCTAGGATTCCCTTTGAGTTCAGTCAAGGAGAGGCTGTGGAAGATGGGAAGGAATGAAAGGAAACCAAGGTCTTTCATCCTGGCTCTGCTGCTGCCGGAGTTTCCGTCAGTCTCTGTCATCTCCATGGCTCCCTGTCTTCTTGGACAGGTTTCTGTGGTTCTAGCTTTGCTGACTTATGGGTTGTTTATCTTATATCTACTGGTTGTGTTTCTGATCTTTGGGTTGTCTTGGTGATCCCTCTTTTCAATCATTCTATCACTAAATTGGAAATACATATCATAAAGTCAATCACAGAATTTAAGATATAAAGAAGAATAAATGTGATGGGATAGAATTCTCCACACAGAAATCACAATACTCCACACCAAGTCAGGTGGTTGAGTATGAATTTTATTTAAACCTACTCAGCTGAGGGTTCAGCCCAGGGAAGACTCACCCAGGAGCTACCCAAGGACTGAACGCCTAAGCACAGTCACAAGCATCTTTTTATACTGTTTGCAGCATATGTCAGCATTGGTTACATACAATAGTTTGCACAGTTTCTGGGACTTGACTTGTTGAACTGAAATCTAATGAATGGGGGGCTTTTAGGTTTGCATCACATGTTGGTACAAAAACATCTTGTTTTCCCAGAAGCAAATGTCCTGCCTTACTGAAAACGGTGAGGTTTACAGAAGCGGAAAGTTAGCATTATTCCTACTCTAGGTTAGGTAAATTCTTAACCGTTCTATTATTCTGGTGCCTGACTACCATCCGGGTTGGTCTCTGAACTATGCTAGCAATCTCTTGATTATACCTGTCCCCATTTTTCCACTGATTATACTTGTCCCCATTTTTAACCCTCACAGTAAGAGGCAGAAGAAGAGAGGAAAAGCAGAAACACATGTTCTTTCCAAGAAAGAAATATAAGAATGTCGTCCTAATCCTAATAACCTGCAAAAACACTGAAAACAAATGCAAGGCATTACCAGAATTCCTAGCAGCAAAAAGATTTTTATCAGTGGAGTAATTTAAGAGTCAGTTTCTCTGACTGGGCTCAATGGAGCCAAAAAGGAAGACAAAAGAGAGTTTGTAATCTGATGGAGATGAGTTGGGAACATTGACTTTGGCTCTTTGAGCCCTAGAAGGAAATGAACCATACATAAGTAAGTAAGGAGTAAATGGGAGTAAGCTGCTACTTGGATGGGTCTTGATTTTAACTTGGTGTCACTAATGGTTTTTTGACATCGTGGGATAACTTCTACCTACACCAGATTGGCAGTGCAGTGAGGCAAAGAACTGTGAACAATTACTGGTGACAGATTGCAATTTCTAGATTAGCATCCTTTCTGCCTTATTTGTGTTTAAGTTCCAGTAGATTCAGTCCCTTGAAGACCCCTTATATCTCAAGATAATCTCCAGCCTCAGTAATTTTCCTGCTATGGCAAATATCCACTCACCCACTTTTTTTTCTTTTTTTTAAAAAAAAAAATATATATATAATATGAGTTCATATTCTTTGAACTGGAAAGATGAGAACATGTCAAGTGCCCCAGAGACCAGACTCCTGGAAGAAAAAGAAAAATATTCTCATTAAAAAGAAAAAAAAAAAACCTTAATTTATTCCTTTCTCTAATTTTCTCTTTGTGATCAAGCCCAAGGTTAGAGAAAGCTCCATCAAGTCTCTGACCTGAAGAAAGATGCCTACATGGCAATTCTACAAATGTAGCCAAGGAGATGAAGTCTGGGAACATGCTGGCTTTCAGTGGATTGAAAGCATTTCATTTTTGTAGTTTTTCCTGGAATTACTGCCCAGACATTGTTTTGGTTTTTTTTTTCCTCTGAATTCTTTTCTTTTCTGCTTGTTGGGGGGTTGAGAGTACTTTGCTTGTTGGATTGAGATTAGGTGGTGGGTTTTTGTGATGTAAATGGATGTTACTGTTCTGCCAAATGCAGTTTTTTGCATTATGTGGCTACATTTGCTCAAGATTTCTCCAAGGAAGCCAGAGACCTGCAGACTTCCATGTTGTGCCACAGAGTGGGACTGTTCAAGTTTTGGGGAAAAAAAAAAATCAGTCACTCCCCATTATGTTAGGGCTGTTCCAGTTTTGTGTACATAATTAGTTAAGAACTTCCTAGAGATTCTGGTGCTTTGCTGTTGTCCCTCTACACCTTATTGTTCTTGTCTTTTTAAATATCATTCAAATGATTCACAAGCCTTTCCTATGACCTCTTTTAACAGAATTCTTATAAAGAAAACTTTGATAACTATAGAAACTTTCTATTCATTTTACATAACTTCTTTCAAGTTATCCTTTAAAATATAATATGCTTTCAAATACCAACTAGTTCAAGATCATTAAAGCAAATCTCTAATTTACAAGTCACTTGAATCTTCCTTTTACAAACTGTCAGAAGGATTTCAGTAAAAACAAACCAAACCAAACAAACAAACAAAAGCATTAAAAAAAATCCTAAAAGATCAGGGCCAAGGGTGACTATCAATCAAAACAAGCAAAAGGTGTGGTTCTTTTAGCTTTCTTCTTTTTCTCTCTTTCTTTCGTTCTGTTATTATTATAATTTTTTTTAGCTAGGGCCTCATGTCATCATTAATGAAATGGATATGTTAATTCTTACCTCATAGAATTATCGGGTGAATTTAATAAGTTTGCATGAAGTGTAATAATAATATTTTCCCCTTGCAGTGTGACTGGTATTATTTCTTATCAAATAGCTGTAATTATAGAGATATGGTATTGTCCCATGGATTTCAAGTCTGTCTGGAAACCTGTGACATATATTTGTGAACTAACGAGTAAGCAGACTTTTGGACTGAAAGTCTTTTCTCTGTGTTCTCTTATTTATTTTATTGACTGTCTTTGATATAGTTCCTCAACTACTTGGAGTCTCCTTTTTTTCCTCATCTATAAAATGGGAATATTATCTAAATCCCTTCCATAACATTCACAAGAATCAGAGAGATTACAAAACACCAGAGAAAATTATTATAAAGCATAAGGCATTATTAGTATTGTATTGTGATTATTGATTATTGTGTCTTATACCTCAAACTAGACAGAATGATAGAATAACCCACAGAATAGTGATTTGAATAACCAGTGCACTTAACCAGGTGGGCCAGCACCCAGCTCCTTTGCATAACCAGTTTCCAAAGTCTTGTACACTAGGGAGGGACATTTTAAGAAACACCCTAAAGCAGATATTAAATAAAATTTTTATTCCGTCATCTTATCTGTTGAGCCCTTTTGCCTTTTTCTATGTAAATTCTTTAAATTTTCCCATGGAAGATCCAATGAATGGGGAAAATGCATAGTTAGGATTACCAGGGAAGACCTCCAACATCCAGAACTAAAAAGGGCAGACAATGGTGGGTAATCATAATAATGAAAGGCTTAAAGCACCCACTTATTGGGGTGAATTTTGGGTTATGATGGTATATGTAATGTGATTTTCATTTGTTCCCAGGGCAAAATGCCCAAACCAAAATAAGCAAGCAAAAGGAGAATAACCAATCACCAAGAACCAACTCAACCGTTAGCAACCCACCTATTCAACATCACAAAAATCAAAGCAAAATGCAAAGAATTAAAAATTGTGGCTCTTTGGATGACAGAATTGAAAAAAAAAAATTCCCTGATGCCGATGTCAAAAGCCTTCAATTAGAGGACCCATAAACTTTGACTCTAACATCATGTATGTCTGTTACCCTCACAGTGGGCACCCAAGAGAAACCAACACTGTTTATTTAGTAATTGTTGCACATTCTTTCAATACTTAGGAGGTTCTTTCTTTCTTTCTTTCTTTTTTCTTTTTTTATATTTATTTATTTTCCTTTTTGTTGCCCTTCTTATTTTTTATTGTTGTAGCTATTATTGCTGTTGTTGTGGATGTCCTCATTTTTGGACAGGACAGAGAGAAACGGAGAGAGGAGGGGAAGACAGAGAGGGGGAGAGAAAGATAGACACCTGCAGACCTGCTTCATTGCTCGTGAAGTGACACCCTACAGGTGGGGAGCCCGGGCCTTGAACCAGGATCGTTAAGGATGTCCTTTCGCTTCACGCCATGTGCGCTTAACCCACTACGCTACCGCCCGACTCCCTTTCTTTTTTTTTTTTTATACTTATTTATTCCCTTTTGTTGCCCTTGTTGTTTTATTGTTGTAGTTATTATTGCAGTTGTTATTGTTGTCATTGTTGTTGGATAGGACAGAGAGAAATGGAGAGAGGAAGGGAAGACAGAGAGGGGGAGAGAAAGACAGACACCTGCAGACCTACTTCACCGCCTGTGAAGCGACTCTCCTGGAGGTGGGGTGTCTGGGGCTCGAATCAGGTTCTTTACTCGGGTCCTTGCTTCACGCCACGTGCACTTAACCCGATGCACCACCACCTGACTCCTCCTCCCTCCCTCCCTCCCTTCCTTCCTTCCTCTCTCTCTCTCTCTCTCTCTCTCTCTCTCTCTCTCTCTCCCTTCCTTCCTTTCTTTTTTCCTTTCTTTCTTTCTCTCTCTCTCTTTCTCTTTGTCACCAGGGTTGTTGCTGGGGCTCAGTGTATGCACTACGAATCCATGGCTCCTGGTGGCCATTTTGTCTGTTTTTTCCTCCTTTCTACTTTTCAGTTTTATTTAATAGGACAGAGAGAAATTGAAAGTGGAGATAGAAAGGGAGAAAGAAAGATACCTGCATACCTGCTTCACTGCTTGTTAGCTCCTTCCTGCAGGTTGGGAGCCAAGGGGTAGAACCTGGATCCTTGAGCAGGTCGATGGGTTTAGTACCATGTGCTCTCAACCTGGTGTGCGGCACCACCTGACCCCATTGGAACATTCTTCTTTATTGTTATCTTTTGTGACTCTAATGAGGTTCTGATTTGGGGTAATCTTGTTCCTTTATTTGACTGGGTTCTTTAGAGTGAGGTCATTTTAAGATATATAGTGTTTCTCTTTGCAATTTATAAGCAAAATTAGTTTGCGCATAAAATACAAGAGATCTACCAAAATTATATTAAGCACACAATCTTCCCATGTGAGAAGCTTCATAATTATAGAGTTCTACAGACTGCACTTGAGCCTTAGAATTGAGGCTTAGGTCAGGATCCTGGTTCAAGCCCCTGGCTCCCCACCTGCAGGAGAGTCGCTTCACAGGTGGTGAAGCAGTTCTGCAGGTATCTCTTTCTCTCCTCCTCTCTGTCTTCCCCTCCTCTCTCCATTTCTCTCTGTCCTATCTAACAGTGACAACATCAATAACAACAAAGGTAATAACTACAACAACAATAAAAAGGGCAACAAAAGGGAAAATAAATAAATAAATAAATAAAAAGAATTGAGGCTCAGATAGAAACTACCGTCTTCAGATGTTTTCCAGTCAATAGACCTACTGGCCTCTAATGTCCTAGTTTCAGTTGCTCTGGTGTCTTTCCTTAAAGTTCCTTTCCCTAGATCTCCCAAAGTGATTTTCTTAAGTGCTGAGTAACATAAATTAAATCAGTTCATTCCGATGGACAACCCACCCACCTAGTGGTTTTTACATGATGAAATAACTCAATATTTTTAAAAGCATATTTCATGAGTAGAAGGACTCAGATCACAGTGGTTGAAGAACACATCCGGAAGTTCAGCTTCAATAAAGATGACAAGATAGATTAATATGCAACAAACTGTAACTGAAAGTCTACTACATGCCAAGTCAGTGGTGGAGAAGTTCTCATCACGTACTTCACCTTTCAGCAATCCAGTGAATTACCTAGGGTTACTTTTATTTTATTGCTAGGAAGGAAATATCACCATCAGAGAAGTTAAAAAATTTTTCCAGTGCCACATAGCTGGTTCATGATGCAGTCAAAAATGTGATTATGAATCCATGCAGTATTCGAGAGAAAGGTTATTTCTGTTTTTATCTTAGATGAGTGCATTTCTCTTTGGGAAAGCACCTCGAAGATTCCATTGTGAATTTTGCACAGTACCCGATGAATTATCAGTAACGAGACACATATTCAAAACTGCCACATATTATTATTAATGGAGAATTTTATGTGATGACTTTGAGTCTATACTTTTCAGAATAATTTATTACATTTCACAGACTTCTGTGTAATTCTTCAGTAACCATATTCCTGTAAGAAAGGCAATCATTAATTTTAATTTTTGAATTGACCTTTTTTTTTTTTTTTTGTCTCCAGGGTTATTGCTGGGGCTCAGTGCCTGCACTACAAATCCACTGCTCCTGGAGGCCACTTTTCCCCATTTTTGTTGCCCTTGTTGTATTTATTGTTATTGTTGTCATTGCTGTTGTTGTTATTGGATAGGACAGAGAGAAATGGAGAAAGGAGAGGAAGACAGAGAGTGGGAAAGACAGACACCAGCAGACCTGCTTCACTGCCTGTGAAGCGACTCCCCTGCAGGTGGGGAGCCGGGGGCTGGAACCGGGATCTTTATGTGGGCCCTTGCGCTTTGCGCCATGTGTGCTTACCCCACTGCATTACCACCCGGCCCCCTTAAATCACTTTTAATCTAAGTCTATCATGAGTTAATTATGGTATAATCCAGTGTGCCTAAATATAGACTACTAGAAGTCTTGGGATCTTTTATTTCTACAGTATGAGTGAATGGTTTTCTGAATGAAGTTTTTTTTTTTTCTTCTTCTTTATTTAAGCAAGGTTATGATATAGTGAAGAACATGGTAAAAATGTTTCTTTTTTCTTCAACAATTACAGTATCTGATTTACATAGTGGTTAGTAAAATTAACTGACCGAATAGAACATTTTTATTTAAAAAATTCCAGAGATTCTGGAGGTACAGCCTGCAATGTTTAATCAATTTTGATTTGGAAATGAGGCAAATACACTGCCTGATTCTGGGTGTTTGCCCACATGTGGGTTATTTAAGACATTGAAAAAAAAGATACATATATCTGGGAAGTAAATTCTCATCTTTTGAGTCATCCTTGTTTTGGTAGGCAGAGCACTTTCTCATTTCCCTGGAGACAGATATCCAAAGGTATGCCCTGAGTCATCAGTCTTTCAAAGGTCACTTGTGAATGATTGAGTTTGAGTGTGTTTTAAAGTCTTTCTGTAAGCAAAGTTACTTTAATGTCTGCCAGTTCTCACCAAAAGCAACACCACGATGAATGAAGATAAGAATCATACTTAAGATTAAATAACATATAATAATAAAAAAAGAATCAGACTTAAGTGTCAGACTGATCTAACCTAAATTGTGAGTCTGCATAATTTGTCTTGAATTTCTCCTCTTCTCTTAAAATCCATTTCAACAGTGACCAGTTACTGAGCGGCTCACTGTTGGCTGAACGTCGTTCCTTCTAAAGTCATACAGTAGTTCAGTAAGGTTAAACTTCACCTTCCCACCCCACCACCCTTTCATTCTGTTCAGGAGCAACTAGAGAGGAACTTGCACCCATTAAGTACTTTCTTGAGCCAGAAACTTGACATGGCTTTTTCCTTACAATAACCCCCAGGCAATAGTATAGAATGTTGATTCAAATTGCCCAATTCATCATTAATAATTAGTGTAAGTGGGAATATGACTCCAGGTCTGATATGTTCAATTGGCAGCTCATATACTAACTTAATTTTCTGCTTCCAGATATTTTTTAAAAGGAATTCTTTTTTTAACATTTATTTATTTATTTATTTATTCCCTTTTGTTGCCCTTGTTGTTTTATTAATGATGCCGTCATTGTTGGATAGGACAGAGAGAAATAGAGAGAGGAGGGGAAGACAGAGGAGGAGTGAAAGATGCCTGCAGACCTGTGCCACCGCCTGTGAAGCAACTTCCCTTCAGGTGGGGAGCCCCAGGGGTTCGAACTGGGATCCTTATGCCAGTCCTTGCGCTTTGCAACACGTGCGCTTAACCCGCTGCGCTACTGCCCGACTCCCGCTTCCAGCTATTTAAAAAAAATAATTAATTACATTTATTAATTATTGTATAGAGACAGAGAGAAATTGAGAGGGGGTGGGGAGATAGAGAGTGAGAGAGAGACAGAGCAATACCTGCAGCCCTGCTTCACCACCAGTGAAGCTTTCCCCCTGCAGGTAGGGACCAGGGACTTGATCCTGGGTCCTTGAGCATTGTATTGTGAGTGCTTAACCAGATGCATTACCAGCTGGCCCCTCTGCCCCGGATTTTCTTTACTTTCTTCAAGTTCTTCAGAGTAGTAGTGTCTAGTAAGAAAACTCATGAACTTGTTCCCTTAAAAAGTGTTAATGGGGGGGTCGGGCGGTGGCGCAGTGGGTTAAGCGCAGGTGGCGCAAAGCGCAGGGACCGGCGTAAGGATCCCGGTTTGAGCCCCCGGCTCCCCACCTGCAGGGGAGTCGCTTCCCAGGCGGTGAAGCAGGTCTGCAGGTGTCTGTCTTTCTCTCCCCTCTCTCTCTGTCTTCCCCTCCTCTCTCCATTTCTCTCTGTCCTATCCAACAACGAATTGCGTCAACAAGGGCAATAATAATAACCACAACGAAGCTACACAAGGGCCACAAAAGGGGGAAAAAAAAAAAAAGTGTTAATGGGTAGAACCAATTCAATGGGAGCATAGAAGAAGGATATTATTGGTCTATAAATGATTCTTTTGCCTAAAGGGAGTAGTTTGTGCCCTGGATAATCAAGACAGGTATTGTAGCACAGGCCTGGATCTTCAGAGAAGAGTTTATCTTTCACTCTTCACTCAGGAGAGAATTTTCTCTTATCATCTATTTTTTTCAAGAGTTTCTAATTGGCAAACAGTGTTCAAACTATGTTTCTTTAAGATAATAATGGTTTTGTCTTGTTTTTACATAGAGACAGAGAAGTCAAAAAGCCAGAGAGAAAGGAAAAGAGGCCACAGAACTGAAGCTTCCTTCAATGCAGTGGCAAAGTAGCACACTATCAAGGGAGTTATTGTGCTGGCTCAGATAATATCTGGATTTATACAGAAGCTTTCATGGTGCCAGCAAGAAGGTAGACTAGGGAGTCCCAGTCCTCCTATTCCTATAAAAACACTGATTTAAGGGAGCCAGGCAGATTTAAGGTGCACCAGATTAAGCAAACATATTACCAAGCACAAGGACCCCGGTTCAAACCCCTTCCCCTCCAACTCCTACCTGCAGGGATGGGGGGAGAGCTTCACCAGTGGTGAAGAAGGCCTGCAGGTATTTGTTTTTCTTTCTCCCTCTCAATTTTTCTCTGTCTTATCTAATAAGACGATTAGGAAAAAAAAATAGAAGAAAAAAAAGATGCACTGACTGAAGAACTATGGATGAAAATACCTTTATGACAAATCTAGGTGAGAAGTATAAGTCACCTGTACTAGGACACAGAAATGAGAGAAATCACATTGTAGAGGCTGTACACACTAAATGTGTATCCGACTATGAAACAATGGTATAAATGAATAATGAAATTACTGTAACCCAGATATTGGCACAGTGGGTAGAACTCCGGGTTTGCATGCAGGAGACTCTGAGTTTGGTCCCCAGGACCACAAATGCCTTTGTGATGCTCTGATCCTATCTCCAATAAGTAAATAAAACATCCAACCAACCAACCAACCAATCTTTAAAAATCTTTGAAAAAGATACAGTGGGAATTGACTCTTAGAATATACGCAAACACACGCAAATACATGTAAACACACACACACACACACACACAATCTTACATTTCTTTTTTTAAATATTTATTTATTTATTCCTTTTTGTTGTCCTTGTTTTATTGTTGTAGTTATTACTGATGATGTCGTTGTTGGATAGGACAGAGAGAAATGGAGAGAGGAGGGGAAGACAGAGAGTTGGAGAGAAAGACAGACACCTGCAGACATGCTTCACCGCCTGTGAAGCGACTCTCCTGCAGGTGGGGAGCCGGGGGCTCAAACCGGGATCCTTAGTCTGGTCCTTGCGCTTTGTGCCACATGCACTGAACCTACTGTGCTACCACCCAACTCTCTCTTACATTTCTTAATCCAAGTGATAGTATAATTTAGAAGTTGAAGTCATAGGGCAAAGGGTTATAAGCAGGGTTATAATTCTGCCCCCTCCATTCACATCAAACAGGGGTCACCCCTTTAACTATCCACATAGAGAACCAGCCTTTGCCACACACACTTAAAGTTCCATCAAGCTTAATCTCACTCAGCTACAAAAAGTAAGATGATTTCTTGCAAAAGTAATAATATGAGTGTGGTAAATACAATTAGTACAAACTACATATTTCCTATACTTTTATTTCTTTTTCCTACACATACATATTTTAGGGGGGAGGCGGCTAGAATTAAAAGCCAGTGTTCTTTCTCTATCTTTCTCCTCTGCTCAGGGACAAATGGGGGTCATAGATTCCTGAGTAAAGGCCAACTGCCCTGTAAAGTCTGTCCAGATTGCATTAGATTTTATATGGGAGAGAAAAGTATCTTTGCTTTGTTGAGCCACTGAAATTTTAGACTGTACTTGTTACTACAGCATTGCCCAACATTCTCTGAAGAATTTGTGGTAGTTTTTGTTTGTTTGTTTGTTTTTGGATTTTTTTTTGAATTATCAATTTATAATGGTTTACAAGATTGCAAGAGTACAAGGAATAGTTTCAAATCTTATCCAACACCAAAACTGTGTGCCCACTTTCTTGTAACAGATCTTGCAAAATGCCTTTCTCATTCTCAGTATATATGCTCTTAAACCTAATCTTAGAGTTAAGACCTTTTTTTTTTTTTAAAAAAAAAAAGATTTTATTTCTTCGTGAAGAATGATAGGTGGAGAGGAAGAAATAACCCAATATCATTCTGGTATGTGTGCTGTTATTGAAATATTGCTGCTATTGGAATGAATTTGGGACTTCATGCTTGAGAGTCTAATGCTTTATCCACTGCACCACCTTCCGGACCACAAGCATTAGACTTGTCGAAGTCAAAGTCAAAGTCCTGCCTGGGAAACTGGAATTTGTTTCACTTTTCTATGGCCTGGCTTTGAGAACTTCCGAACAGCAACTTTATGCGAATAGTTATCATTGTGCATGATTATGAATTACTTATCATTGTGAATCTTGGCAAAGGATTGAGTATGGAGAATAGTAAGTACTGAATAGCATGCTCAGTTATAGTCATAGTTGATATGTAATAACTGTGGTTCAGTTACAGATGTGGTTATCCACAGATTAAACAGTGAAGGCTGATGCTTCATACATGAGGCAACATTGCAAAACCACTTTCTCATGTTGAAATGGTTTGGATAGGAGAGGTGCTATTTAATGAGAGGTGCTACTGTGGTGCATGATGGCATTTCTGGCTTTGGCAGTAACTTCTGTTCTTAGTGATTTCCAGGGGGTAAAGTAGGTGATATTCTCTGTATTGTTACAAGAGGAGGATTACAAAAATTAGATCACTATAAAGGCAGTTTCCAGTGTTGCTCCCAATCCTCCCTTGGCCACTTGGCTGGGGCATTCTTGTATATTTGACAGAAGACTGTCTGCCTCACTCAGTCTCCAAGGCCCGTGTCACGCTCCAAGGAATGCACAGATGGCGAGGGTGCCAGATGCCCCGACCACATATTTCTGGGTTGAAGATGTTGGGAAAATTGTAGTCAACATATCACATGCTTCCTTCCACCCCCTTCTCTATAAAAGTCCTCTTTAATTACTTCTGTTGGTTAAGACTCTCTCTTCTCAAATTGGAACTTTCTACTTCCAAGAGCTTTTCCCCAAGGCATTTTGGGCTTTATAAATGTCTTTTTCTATAATGGTTTTAACCTCATTTCGCAAGAGATCTCTTGTCTCCCATAACTAAAGTTTCACCAGTCCACTTTTGAAATCACTGTCTCATTTATTTTGAGGTTTATTGCACTGAAATTTACTGTCTCTTATTTATTTATTTATTTATTTTTCTTTCCAACCCTTTGACATCTTAGTTATCCCCAGCAGGATCCAGATAAAGCTCTCTTACAGGAGACTGTGCTAGTTTCGTCTTATGCTCCATCCTGTCCAAGCACTTGAATTAAGTGATGCTCAGTTTCCATCTGTCTTGTCCTTGGAGGGAGTCAACAGTGACAAATCCCCAATATAAGTGATGGGGAACTTCAACGTCCACATTTAGTGGACTTTTCGGGAAGTAGCATCATTGCCTTTTGGACCCATATAAATCCTGCTTATTGTGAGGGTGGTTTATAAATGACACGATTATACCACCTTCTGCACCCAAAAATAATTCTGGTCCATACTCCCAGTGGGGGACAAATGATAGGGGAACAATGACCAGAGGGCTCTGAACTCCAACTCCATCAGGACCTAGAGAGAAAAGAGGAGAAAGGGAGGAATATTTGGATGTGGTAATAGCTATAAGGATGACTTGAAAAGGGAGAGAATATGGAATCACAAGAAAAAAAATGGGCAGATCTATACAAATATATACAGATAGTTGTAGAAATAATGATTAGCCTATATCTGCAACCTTTGGAGAACTTCTGTAGCTTACAATGGAGGGGATGGGGACACAGAACTCTGGTGGTGGGAATGGTGCAGAGTTGTGCCCCTGTTACCTTGTAATTTTGTAAAAACAACATTAAATCAACAATAAACTAAAAAAGAAAATAAAATATGAACAAAAAAGTAAATGATGTGGATACAAGAAGCTTCAAATCAGGGAACTGACAATTCTTGTGTAATTTTTCAAAGCTACTCAGAAGCATGCCTGGACTTACTGCCTCCTTCATTGAGGAGAGACTTTGTCATCTCTGAATGCTTATTTTTCTATCCTTTATCTAGACTTATGAGCCTCTGGTAGGGTTGTTCAGACTCATAGGGACTCACCAGGAGATTATAGGGAGAGTTAGAGAGGAGAGGAGAGGGGTGGTTATCTTGATCTGGTTCTTTTTTTTATTTATAGCTTTGTGACAATAAATTGTCTTGACTGTCATGACAAGTCCTGAGCCACATGACTAATCAAGAACTGCCCCAAGACTGGACTGTCGCATGTTAGAGGGGGACAGAATTCTGAAGGGAGTAAGTGAGTATCACAGAGAGGCAAAACGATTCTTGGAAACCTTAAAGGGAGATACTTTGTTGGACAACAAGACAGAGTCAGTTTCCTTTCTGATTTTCTGAGCAGATGCACACCATATGAAGACATTGGCTTCTTTTTAGAGGCCAGAGGCTATTCCAAAAATATGTATTTTCTAATACTCTAATCACACTTAAGGGAAAAACTGATTTGCTTCTCCCATCTTAGGCATTTTCTCTTTGAATGAAAGGCAGACGGGATGGCCCCTCATCTATATTCTCAATCCTGAAGATTTTTGTCTGCCTAAATTTGTGTGATGTTTTACTTAGTTCTTTGCTTTTTTTTTTTTCAACAGGTTATTAATGCTGGGTCTGCAGATAAATCTACCACTCCTGTCAGCATTTTTTTTTTCTTTTTAAAATTTTCTTTATTTTATAGGACAGAGAGAATTTGAGAGGGGAAGGGATAACAAAGAGCTCGGAGAGAAACAGAGAGACACCTGCGATCATTTGTTTTGCATGAAGCTTCTCCCTTGTAGGTGGGGAGGCTTGAACTCAGGTCCTTGTACATGGTAATGTGCGCACATAACCAGGTATGCCACGACCTGGTCCCATCATGTTTATTATTATTATTGTTATTGTTGTTGTTATTATTATTATTTTATAAGGGGGTTAATGGTTTGCAAAATAGTTTTTTTTTCAGTTTCGAAAACTGACTGGCAAAGTTTCACTGAAAGCATATTAAGTTGCAAGGAACTTTGATGATTTCCTTGTGACAAGTAGAATCTCTATTTAGTCCTCTTCCTCATGACAAGTAGAATCTCTATTTAGTCCTCTTCCTCATGACAAGTAGAGTCTCTATTTAGTCCTCTGCCTCTGACCAGAGCAGTTGCAAGTAGCGGCCCCAGACTGCCAGAAAGGTACAACTTAAATGAAAGAAGTTTTCTCTCTACCCAGGGGCATTTTAAAAATGAAAACAGAGGAAACTGATGTGGGTAGATTGTGTTTTCCACACTTTCTCTTTAAAGGGCTGACTGGCAACCTTGGAATCCAACCTTGGCCAGGTTTCTGCTAAGTAACCTGAGACGTCATAATCGTCTGAAAGGTCTGACTGATTAATTGAGGAAGTGACTATTCTGTGGATTCTGGTTCTCACTTACCTTGTAAAGTCAGTGGCCAATGTATATTTAACATTTCTCATACAAAGAAGCAAACAAATGATTCACGTACTGGAAGAACCCTGATTTGGTTCTGAGTTGCTTTTAAATTTGATGAATGGGGTGGGTGGACTGTAACAACTGAGAAGTTTTGTTTATTTGTTTTTTCCTGTATTAAGGCAATAAGAGGGTGGAGTGGGGGGGGTGGGCTGTGGTAGTGTGTTCTGATTAGTCTAAGATTCTTGTGAAAATTGTGAAGAGTGGCTTTCTCTGCGCACAGAATACAAGTAATACATGTTCTGAAGATATTTTTTCCCCTTAGAAGTTCTTGCTGGAGTGTTTCTCTTGATAACTGTGGTTCTGTTTTTGTTTTTTGGTTTTTTTGCCAGAGCACTACTCAGCTCTGGGTTTGGGTGGTAGAGGGGGACTGAACCTGGGACTTTGGAGCCTCAGTCATAAAAGTCTGTTTGCATAACTATTATGATATCTACCCCTACCCCCACCTCCTTTTTAACTTTAGTCCTCACAATTATTCATGTGTTCTTTAGTTGTCTCTATTCCAATAGGTTTCTTTTTTTTTTAAATGAGAAATGGAAAAACAATTTTTTTTTTGTTACTAGGTAGAGACAGCCATAAATTGAAAGGAAAGGGGGTGACAAAGAGGGAGAGAGACAAAGAGACGCCTACAATACTGCCTCACCACTCACAAAGCTTTACCCCTGCAGGGGGGAATGGGGTGGGGGGCTCGAACCCTGGTCCTTGTGCATAGTAACACGTGCGTGCGCTCAACCAGGTGCACCATCACTGGGCCCCCAGGTTTCTGATGAGATGAGAAGTGCGACTCCAGAGCTGGGGCTGGTAAATAATTTACGGCAAATGTATACATTAGTTACTATCTGGTGTCAGATGTTCAAAGAAAATGAGTAAAAATAGCTGACCGATAATGATTTGACATTCTACCACTGGTTCAACCTGGTTTGTTTGATTGACTGACCCTGTGAGGTTAGGATTTTTTTTTTAACCTTATTTAATAGATGGGTTAAGTGAAACTGAGAGAGCAATTTGTCCCCATCCACAGATCTAGAAGGTAGCAGATGTAAGATTTGCATGTAGGTTGCTTGCAGCCAGGAAAGTACTTTTAAACATAATGTGATGGTCTGTTGACTTTTTATGTTTATTGTCTTAAACTCTCTTCTGCAGTGTTTTGGGTAAATTGACAGTATCTTAGAATGCTGCATGTGATAAATGTTTTAAAATTACCATCTAAAAACAAACATGGAACCTAACCAACCATGAAAACATTCATATAAATGTATCGTACAATAAAATGTCTCAATTTAAAATCAAACAGAAGACAAATCAATATCCAGTTAATTTCTGAAAGTGTGAGCATTTCATTCTGTTCAATTAGAAATTATCAGCTATTTGTGTCCTTCAGAGTCTTACTGCCTGGACCACCACTGATCGATCTATTTGGCCTCCTTTTGAATGTTATAATGTTGCTGTCACTTTGCTCAGCTCTAAGAACTGCTGTCAGAAAGAAAAGCACACACAACTGACTGATGGTTTCGCCTATGAAAAGGCTTGTAAATGGAAGACTGGCTTATTGCTAATTACTTTTGATACAGACTGTGGACATGGTAAAACTGTCTCTAATACCATCACAAGGAACATTTTTTTCTTTTTAAAAAATATTTATTTATTCTCTTTTGTTGCCCTTGTTGTTTTATTGTTGTAGTTATTGTTGTTGTTATTGATGCTATCATTGTTGGATAGGACAGAGAGAAATGGAGAGAGGAGGGGAAGACAGAGAGGGGGAGAGAAAGACACCTGCAGACCTGCTTCACCACCTGTGAAGTAACCCCCCCCCCCCCCAGGTATGGAGCCTGGGGCTCGAACGAGGATCCTTTATGCTGGTCCTTGAGCTTTGCACCACCTGCTCTTAACCCACTGTGCTACTGCCGGACTCCCAGGCACTTTTTTTTTTTAAATAAATTTTCTCTATTGGGGGTTTAATGGTTTACAGTCAATAGTAAAATAAAGTAGTTTGTACATGTGTAACATTTCTCAGTTTTCCACATAACAATTCAGCCTTCTGTGTTCTTCTCTGTCATCAGAAGGAACATTTTTCTCTACATCTGTCTAAATATCCTAAGCAAAAGTCAGTGTCAACGACAATATTTCCATGTAGCCTACCTTTCGCAACCTGTCCAGACGCTTCAGAGCTCAAAATTTTACACAACTGAGTTTATATGTTTTCTAAGTATGTTGAGACAAACATTTAAAGTTGGAAGTTGTAGAAAAGTATCAGTCAGATTAGAAGGAAGAACATAATTTATTAGGTCCTGTACCTAGGGTAATCATACTGTTTTCTAATCTGTGGAATAACAAAATATCGACACTTAGCATTTTCTTCTTCTTCTTCTTCTTCTTCTTCTTCTTCTTCTTCTTCTTCTTCTTCTTCTTCTTCTTCTTCTTCTTCTTCTTCTTCTTCTTCTTCTCCTTCTCCTCCTCCTCCTCTTCCTCCTTCTTCTCTTCCTTCTTTTTCTTTGTCATTGTCTTCTTTTTTCTTTCCAGGGTTATCACTGACATGATTTGTCATGACAAATCCACTATTTCTGGTGGCCATTTTTTCCTTTCCCTTTTTGTAATCAGAGACAGAAATGGAGAGGGGAGGGAGACAGAGAGGAAGAGATACCTGCAGCGCTGCTTCATCACTCAAGAAGCTTCTTTCTGAAGGTGGATGCCAGAGGCTTGAACCTGGTGATGTGTGCACTCTGCTTACACCCCTTAAAGACATTTTCTTATATCAGAGGAAGAGGAGTTATTGTAAAAATATATGAAGGTCAGTGTTGTTTTTCAACTGAACTGCATATCATGAAAGTTGGCTTATCCCCTCTGTGAATTTCATATTCCCTCATTCTCTCTCTCTCTCTCTCAGCTATCTGTAATAAAGGGGAGATGGGACCTATCACCATCCATGAATTATATTTCCTTTTGAGTCTCTAGGAAGTGTGTGTGTGTGTGTGTGTGTGTGTGTGTGTGTGTGTGTGTGTGTGTTTTCCCCAGAATACAGCTTCATGTTCTCAGGCTTTCTGAAAACTACTCCTATTCTCCTCTGCCTTTCTCATTGTTTCTGCTGGCTCACGTCCTCCTCTCTCTTTCCCTGGCTGTTTGCAAATTGATTTTCTCACTGAACTGCCTGGTTAGTGTGTGACTATCGTGAGAATAAGCTGCTCCCTGTCCTGGCATTGCTTTTTGAAAGAAACATTTCCTCCCCTTGTGCAAGCCAAAGAGTTACTTCCACCGGGAGAAAGTCAGAGTGCTGACTGGAAACATGCGTAGTTGTTGGTTTAAATTTGGCTTATTTGCAACAGACAGAGGTTGGGAGAGATAGGGGAGAGGGGTTCTCCTGGTGGTGAGGTGGTTTCCACATCTGCTTCTTATTAGGAGATGGGAAGGCAAAACTGTGGAGAAAAGATTTTGAAATTAACTTAGTTGTGGAATAATAAAGTAGGCCTCTTAATATAGGGATTCTAAATGATTACCCTAGAAAACTCAGGGACAGCTTTTTATCCCCCAGAGTCCCCTGCATTTTCCAAGGTGGTCTGACATCAAATCCAAACTGGAGCGGTATCCTGGCCCTTTTCTGGCCCCAGTCTGTGCAGGTGGTGGTGGTATTTTACTCCCTGTCTTAAGGAACCTTAATTCAGATTTTCACAGCACGGCGTGTACAGCCAGCCAGGAGACAGTTATTTGCATGTCACTGGTCCTCTGGGTCATACAGCAATCAGCAGTGAGCTAGTGACATATTCAGATGTACTCGGTGGGTGAGAAGCAGATCCACAGGACCTATCTGCTCTGGACAACTCCAGCGTGTTCTAAGAAACAAGCCCGGGACACAGATCTTTGAAAAGACTTCAGTATCTTTCATAAAATGTTCTTGACTGTTTTTCTCATCACTTCAGCTCCTGACCTGTTTAGAAGTCAGCATCATAACATGAAGCACACACTCAACCCTCTTAAGTGCTGTTCCCTGCATAGTCTCATGTGTTCATTTAGTAAATCGTTTTTCCTTTTTCTCTTCCCATCGTAAAAGCTGTAATAGCCCAGATCTGGTACTATTTTATATTCCTTATGTCCAGAGAAATGTTTGGGATATTATAAGTAATTCACAGCTGAATGCTGACTGGTAGAATCAAAGAAACAATAAAGGTTCCTCTTTGCCCATAAAGGGTAAGTCCAGCTGGCCCAGATACTGCCTTGGACGTTTGGATTACTACCCAGGTTGGCTTTGCCCTGGAATTGCAATAGATCAAGCTAACTTTTCATGATTTGACCTCCATTTTGGTATTATGCAGGAAGAAGATATGGGACTAACAGTTGTCCTCTTACAGTGGGGTCAATTTGCAGAGAGAGACCACAGTTCAGGCCCGTGAGTACCCATTCATTGGGGAAACTGACGATCCTTCCTAGCCGACTGAATCCACATGGATCCCAGTCACTTTCAAAGCCAGCAACAAGCAGCTCCTGACAGCTTTCAACCTGACGCTGTTGACTGGCTACTGAAGAAGGGCAAACGCTAGAAGAAGAAGAATGGCCCTAGTGACCACTCACTTCCAGGATTCTCCCCCACTCATGTGTCACTAGTTTATTGATATTATAATTGTTTTAACAAGACTCTTTATGTCAAGACAAAATTTATTAGTATTTAATGAAGAGACAGTATATCCCTACAAGGGACTGTGGTGGTATTTTGAAGGAAAATAAAGAAAGAAATTAAAAGGGGGGGGGGGCAGAGGGTGGTGGCATACCCAGTTATGCACATGTAGTACTAAGCACAAGGAGCTGCATAAGGATCTGAGTTTGAGTCCAGGTTTCCCACCTGCAGGGGAGGAAGCTTCACAGGAACTGAAGTGGGTCTGCCAGTGTCTATCTCTCTCTCCTCTCTCTCTCCCTCTTCCTCTCCCTCTGTCTCCCCCTCTCCCTCTCCCTCTCCTTCTCCCTCTCAGTCTGTCTCCCTATCCAATAAAATGAATAAAATGGCCACTACAACGAGCGGTGGATTCATAGTGCAGGCACTGAGCCCCAGCAATAATCCTGGAGGAAAAAAAAAAAAAGAAAAGAAAGAGAGAGAGAGAGAAATTAAAGCCAATTATCTTTTTTTTTTAAAATAGCATTTCTAGTCTCAGTCCCATTGTTTGTGATTGACCAATTCATATTTGTTCAGACAATCTCAGTCCTCATGATTCCCACGAGTGAAAGTGGGTAATTACTGTATCAAGTCATGCCTAAGTAGGTGATCTCATGTCAGGTGGGCCTCTTTGATGAGTCTGTGTATTTTCTACCATGCTGGTCTCGACATGGTTTTCAGTGTACTGGTCTCTGACAGGATCTCTGCCATCTTGGACAGTCTCTGTGGTCAATTACACTAATAACATTTATTCATGTAAGCTTCTTACTGTAGTATAAACACATGCAGTAAAACATACAAATCTTAAGTGTGTTGTTCAATAAACTCTTTTTTTTGTCTTTTTAAATTTTTTTATTTAAGAAAGGATTAATTAACAAAACCATAGGATAGGAGGGGTACAACTCCACGCAATTCCCACCACCCAATCTCCATATGCCATCCCCCTCCCCTGATAGCTTTCCCATTTTCCATCCCTCTGGGAGCCTGGACCCAGGGTCATTGTGGGTTGCAGAAGGTAGAAGGTCTGGCTTCTGTAATTGCTTCCCCGCTGAACATGGGCGTTGACTGGTCGGTCCATACTCCCAGTCTGCCTCTCTCTTTCCCTAATAGGGTGGGTCTCTGGGGAAGCTGAGCTCCAGGACACATTGGTGGGGTCTTCAATCCAGGGAAGCCTGGCTGGCCTCCTGATGGCATCTGGAACCTGGTGACTGAAGAGTTAACATACAAAGCCAAACAAATTGTTGAGTAATCATGGACCCAAAGCTTGGAATAGTGGAGAGGAAGTGTTAGGGAGGTACTCACTGCAAACTCTAGTGTACTTCTGCTTTCAGGTATATATTTTGCACTAGTTTATGGATACGTGTGAACATATGCTCTCTCTCACTGAAACTGGTGTATATCTAGGTTTTGGGACTTTGTTAGAAAGTGAACCACCTGAGATGAAATTAGAGTATACTATGAAAGGAAAGGTCTCACCCGAGTAATGAAGCTGAAGGGTTGTCATTCCACACGTGAAGTCTCTGGACACAGTCTGAAGTGAAGCATGTTGAGGTGGCAATCGTTGCGTTGGTTAGATTGTGATCAGCGAATGCAATATTATTTGATATGGATTGGGAGAGGTATGCGGTAAAGTGGGCCCTATCCAAGGGTTCCAGGACTGGGGGAAGTAGGGGCTCTATAGTGGAGATGTGAGGTTCCTGCTATCTTAGGGTTCAAAAAGACAATTGATAGTTAATGTTACCATCACATTATTTGGTAATTGGGTTAACTTTGAAAAGTCCTTTTGTTATGGTTTGCTGTACAGTATCCAGTATCTTGTATATAGCCGTGCTATTGGATGCTCCTCATCTACTTGGTCTAGGCTTTTGAGAGAGTCCGCATATCAAATACACAGCCTATATATTAAAAAGATTCAGTTTGTGTTTTGAAAAACTTTGAGACATACAATTAATTTTACCCCTCTCAAATTAATTAACTAGTGATTTATATGTCTACATTTTGCTAGGAGTGTACATAAACACCATTCCCACCACCAAAAGACTGTGACCCATCCCTCCCACCCACTCCCTCCCCCCACTAGCCCAGGAAGCTGCATGTCTACCCCTCACCACAGGGTTTTTACTTTGGTGCCCTACTTAGAATTTGGTCAGGTCCTGCTTTTAGTTTCCCTTTCAGATCTTCTTAGTCAACTTCTGTTGATGAGTGGGATCATCCCATACTCATCTTTATCTTTCTGACTTAGCTCACTTAACATAATTCCTTCTAGCTCTGTCCAAGATGGGTCAGAGAAGGTGGGTTCATTGTTCTTGATAGCTGCATAGCATTCCATTATGTATATATACCACAGCTTTCTCAGCCACTCATCTGTTGTTGGGCACCTGGGTTGCTTCCAGGTTTTAGCTATTATGAATTGTGCTGCTATGAACATAGGAGTACACACCTCTTTTTGGTTGGGTGTTATGGAGTCCTTGGGGTATAACCCCAGGAGAGGAATTACTGGATCATATGGAAGGTCCATGTCTAGCCTTCTGAGGGTTTTCCAGACTGCTCTCCACAGAGGCTGGACCAATTGACATTCCCACCAGCAATGTAAAAGGGTTCCTCTGTCCCCACATCCTCTCCAGCATTTGTTGCTGCTGTCCTTTTTGATGTATGCCATTCTTACAGGAGTGAGGTGGTATCTTAGTGTTTTTAATTTGCATTTCTCTGACAATCAGTGACCTAGAGCAGTTTTTCATATGTTTGTTAGCCTTTTGGATCTCCTCTGTGGTGAATGTTTTGTTCATATCCTCTGCCCATTTTTGGATGGGGTCATTTGCTTTTTTGGTGCTAAGTTTGCTGAGCTCTTTATATATTTTGGTGATTAGTTTCTTGTCTGATGTCTGGCATGTGAAGATATTCTCCCATTCTGTGAGGGGTCTCTTTGTTTGTTTAATAGTTTCTCTGGATGTGCAGAAGCTTTTCAATTTGATGTAGTCCCATTGGTTTGTTTCTGCTTTAGTCTTCCTTGCAATTGGGTTTGATTCATCAAAGATGTCCTTGAGGTGTAGGTGGGAAAGTGTTTTACCAATGTTTTCCTCTAAGTATTTGATTGTTTCTGGTCTGACATCTAGGTCTTTGATCCATTTGGAGTTGATTTTTGTTTCTGGTGAGATAAAGTGGCTCAATTTCATTCTTCTGCATGTTACAACCCAGTTTTCCCAGCACCATTTATTGAAGAGAGCCTCCTTTTTCCATTTAATCCTTTGGGCCCCCTTATCAAAGATTAGATGCCTATAGGTGTTGGGATTTATTTCTGGGCTTTCAATTCTGTTCCACTGGTCTGTGTGCCTATTTTTGTTCCAGTACCATGCTGTTTTGATGATGATGGTTTTATAATATAGTTTAAGGTCTGGGAGTGTTATGCCTCCATTTCTGTTTCTTTTCCTCAAGATGGTTTTTCACAATTCTAGGTGTTTTCAGGTTCCAGATAAATGATTGTAGTGTTTTTTCTATTCTCTTAAAGAAGCTTGGTGGAACTTTGATGGGTATTGCATTAAATTTGTATATGGCTCTGGGGAGAATATTCATCTTGATGATATTTATTCTTGCAATCCATGAGCATGGGATATCTTTCCATTTATTGTTATCAGTTTCTATTTCCTTGAGTAGCAACTCATAGTTTTCAGCATACAAGTCTTTCACTTCTTTGGTCAACTTTATTCCTAGGTATTTGATTGATTTTGCTGAAACAGTAAATGGGAGTGACTTCTGGATATCTTCTTCTTCAGATTTAGTGTTTGCATAAAGGAATGCCACTGATTTTTGTACATTGATTTTGTAGCCTGATACCTTGCTATATTGCCTAATAACTTCCAGTAATTTTCTGCTGGATTCTTTAGGTTTTTCTATGTATACTATCATATCATCTGCAAATAGTGAGAGCTTGACTTCTTCCCTTCCAATCTGTATTCCTTTGATTTCTTTCTCTTGCCTGATTGCTATGGCAAGAACTTCCATTACTATATTGAAGAGTAACAGTGACAGTGGACAGCCCTGTCTAGTCTCCGAACTAAGGGGGAATGCTTTCAGCTTCTGTCCATTGAGTATGATGGTGGCTGTAAGTTTGCTATATATAGACTCCACTATCTTGAGGAATTTCCCATCTATTCCCATTTTTTGTAGAGTTTTGAGCATGAATGGGTGTTGGATTTTGTCAAAGGCTTTCTCTGCATCTATTGAGATAATCATGATGTTTTTGGCTTTGCTTTTATTGATGTGGTGAATGACATTGATTGACTTATGGATGTTGAACCAGCCTTGCATTCCTGGGATGAATCCAACTTGGTCATGATGAACAATCTTTTTGATATGTTGCTGTATCCGGTTGGCCAAGATCTTGTTTAATATTTTGGCATCTATGTTCATCAGAGATATTGGTCTGTAGTTTTCCTTTTTTGTTCTGTCCCTATCAGCTTTTGGTATCAGGGTGATGTTGGCTTCATAGAAGGTGGAAGGGAGTATTCCTGCTTCTTCAATCTTATGGAAAAGCTTAAGAAGTATGGGTACTAACTGTTTCCTGAAAGTTTTGTAGAATTCGTTTGTGAAGCCATCTGGTCCAGGACTTTTGTTGTTGGGGAGAGTCTTAAAAACGGTTTCAATTTCTTTGTCTGTGATTGTTGCTTTAGATTTTGTAGTTACTCTTGGTTCAGTTTTGGAAGGGCATATGCTTCTAGGAATTGTTCCATTTCTTCCAGATTCTCTAGCTTGGTGGCGTACAGTTCTTTATAGTAGTTTTGCAGGATTCTCTGGATTTCTGTGGTGTCAGTTGTGATATCTCCTCCATCGTTTACAATTCTATTAATTTGAGTCTTCTCTTTTTTTTTGTTTGGTGAGTCTGGCTAGGGGTTTGTCAATTTTGTTTAATCTTTCACAGAACCAACATTTGGCTTCATTGATCTTTTGTATGGTTCTTTTATTTTCGATGTTGTTTATTTCTGCTCTAATTTTAGTGATTTCTGTCCTTCTGGTTGCTTTAGGGTTCCTTTGTTCCTCTTCCTCTAAGTCCTTGAGGTGTGCAGTAAGGTTGTTCATTTGAGCTTCTTCTTGGTGTTTAATATGTGATTGTATGGCTATAAGTTTCCCTCTCAGTACTGCTTTATCTGTGTCCCAAATATTTTGTTAGGTTGCGTCTTCATTTTCATTTGTTTCCAGGAACATTTGAATTTCCTGCTTGAGTGAGTCTCTGACCCGGTGGTTATTAAGGAGTATGTTGTTTAGTTTCCAAATTCTGTGACTTTTAATAATTTTCTGTTTGTTGTTAAATGTTAGTTTTTCTCCACTGTGGTCTGAGAAGATACTTGGGATGATTTCAATGCTCTTGAATTTATTGATGCTGTCTTTGTGGCCTAACATGTGGTCTGTCCTTGAGTATGTGTTATGTGGATTTGAAAAGAAGGTGTATTCCAGTTTTTTGGGGTGAAGGACTCTGAAAATGTCCAAGAGGTCTAGTCTGTCAATCTCTTCATTCAATTCTCTTGTATCTTTATTGGTTTTCTGCTTTGTTGATCTGTCTAAGTGTGAGAGTAGGGTATTGAAGTCTCCACTATTATTGTATTACTATTGATGTATTTTTGAAATTCTTTCAGTAGGTGCTTAATGTATTTAGATGGTCCTTCATTGGGTGCATAGATGTTAATAATTGTTAAGTCTGATTGACCCTCTAATCATTATGTAATGTCCTTGCCTATCTTTTATTACTTTGTTTAATTTGAAATCTATCGTGTCTGAGATGAGAATGGCTGTTCCTGCCCTTTTTTGTGGTCCGTTAGCCTGTATGATAGTTTTCCATCCTTTCACTTTAAGTCTGTGTTTATCTTGTGACAGATGGGATTCTTGCAAGCAGCATATGGTTGGGTCATGTTTTCTGATCCATCCCCCCACCCTGTGCCTTTTGATGGGTGAGTTTAAGCCATTGACATTTATTGATATTATGGATTTAAAGTATTGTAGTGCCATTGTTCAAAAAAAATGTTTTTTTTTTCTCTTATATATTGCCAGTATTGTAGTGATGTTCTTGTTTATAAGAGGTATTTTAGAACCTCTTTCTGGGCTGGCTTGGTGATGGTTGCCTCCTTTAACTGTTGTTTGTCTAAGAAGGTTTTGATCCCTCCATCTAGTTTGAATGAAAGTCTAGCAGGATATATTATCCTTGGTTGAAACCCTTTTTCATTCAGGGCTTGATAGATATCTTGCCATTCCCTCCTGGCTTTTAGAGTTTGAGTGGAGAAGTCTGCAGATAGTCTTATGGGTTTTCCCTTGTATGTGACTTTTTGTTTCTCTCTTACAGCCTTTAGGATCCTTTCTTTATCCTTATTTCTTCTCATTGTGACTATGATGTGTCTTGGTGTCTTCAGGTCTGGGTTGATTCTGTTTGGTACTCTCTGGGCCTCTTGAATCTTGATGTCCTTTCTGTTATTCAGGTCTGGGAAGTTCTCTTCTATTATTTCCTCTAGGATGTTTGCTTCCCCTTCCTCTCTTTCTTCCTCTGGCAGGCCAATTATACGAATGTTACTTCTTTTGAGATCATCCCATATGTCTCTATTGTTGTTTTCAGTGTCTCTCAATCTCTTTTTAAGCTCTTTCACCTCTTTCTTAGTTTTCTCTAACTCCTCCTCTGTCTGACTAATTCTGTTTTCTGCTTCTGTTAGTCTGCTTTCCCTTGCCTCAGCTTCTTTCTTCATTACAGCTATTTCAGCTTTCAGTTCTCTAATTGCCTCAAGATAATCAGTATTTTCCTTGGGGGTCTCAACTGTTGTTTCCCTAATACTGCCATTCCATTCCTCCAGTGTTGTTTTCATTTCTGTGATTAATAAGTTTATTATTGCTTGCATACTTTTCTTATCTATGGTTACTTCTGGCTGATTTATAGTTTCTTCTGGGCTCTTGTCTTCATTCATTGGAGTAGCAGTTTTATTTGTTTTTGATCTACCCATTTTTTTGATTTATGTGTTGCTTTTTTTTTATATGCTCTGTTGTTCCTCAGCTGTTGTGTCTTGAGTACAAGCAACACTGTACTAAATACCTTTATGCCAATTGCACTCACCAACCTCAGGAATTACAGTAGCAACTGAAGCTAGTATTGAAGCAATTTAATCGTTACGTTACCCAAACAATTTCTCCAGTCCGTGAAAAAATAGTAACCAAATCCCAGTGAATAAGAAAGAGAAAAGAAAGAAGGGATAGCAAGAATAGACAGTTATGCAAATCTACTATCCACTGTATATTCTAGGGGTAACAAGTGGGGAAAGGGAACGAGAGCAGAGATACACACATAGAGAGTCCACTCTGAGTCAGATTTCTTCCCCAAAATAATTCACAAATTCAGAAAGGCAAAGAAGAAGGAAGGAAGAAGTGTATGACAAGATAAAAAAAAGAAAGAAAGAAGGGACAAGAGAGAGAAAAGGGAAAAGATAAGAAAAAGAGCTGTAATTAAAGAGCAGTGAAAGGAAAGGGTTTTTTTTATTACTTTATTTCTAATTTAATTTAATTTTTTAGATTAGCTAGGAAGGGGACGGAGGGGAGAGTCTGTAGAGGAGGTAGGATTAAGGAGACAAGTTCCTCCCATAATAGGTAAGATGCCCACTACCCTAGCACTGAAATATATGCTAAGAGTTAATTCTGATCAACCTAAAGGGGGGGAAGATATATGCCTTTATATAATATTAATAGTAAAATAGAGCAGGGTAAAAAATAAATAAATAAAAACCCTGTCCCAGATTACCTCAAACCTTGTGATCAGAGGCAGCTGATTGTTAAGAATGAGGAAAAAAAAAAACACAGGACTAGACAAAGATAGCTGAAATACACAGTTATGCAAATCTACTATCCACTGTATATTCTAGGAGTGGCTAAAGGAGGAAGGGAAGTTGAGCAGAGACACTCGCAGTGAGAGTCCACACTGAGAATTCTTCCCCCAAATAATTCCCAAATGTGTACCAGTGAATTCAAAAAAGAACACTGTTTGATGGTGTGGGGGCTGGGAGATGTGGCTTTGGAAGCTGTAGGATTAAGGAAGAAAGGATGACAAGAATGAGAAAAAGAAAAAAAAGAGAGAGAGAGAAAAAAAGAAAAAGATAAGAAAAAGAACAGTCATAAAAGAGCAGTGAAAGGAAAGGGTTTTTTTTTTTTTAATTAATTTATTTTTAATTATTTAATTAGCTATGCAGGGTGAGTTGGGGGGGGTTTGGCTACTTAGAAAGAAAAAAGGCCAGAGCTTTCAGAAGGGTATAGACTTAGAATGAATGATACTCCCTGGTGGGACAGGAATTTGGTAAAGAAAGAGGCTCCTAGCAGGGGAGCCTGCTAGGAGCTGGTCCCCAGGGACTGGTTATGGGGGGGGAGGGGGAGGAGGTATGCTTTAAAATTAAAAGGAAAAAAAAATTTTCCCCTTTTTTCCTACTCTAATTCTTAACCCAAATTAAGTTATAGTCACCTCCTTGGTGTCACCGCTAGGACCCCTTATTGACTGGCCTACTAAAGGCAGAAAATCCTACCGTTTCCAGGAGATGTGGTCAGAGCTCAAGCCACTAGCAGCTTCTCAGTCTGCCATCTTCCAGGAACCCTTCCTCAATAAACTCTTTAAACAGAAACATGGTCAGTTAATCAGTGATGACAGTAAACCTACCAGCATCCTATGGCCCATTTTTCTGTTCTTTCTCATAGCTCCTCTTCTTAAATATAATCACAATTTTTACTTTTTAAAAATTATTGGAAAAATTTTTATTTCCACTTTTCTTTCTTTCTCTTCATCTTTTTCTTTTTTAACTTTCCCTTATTTTGTTTTTTACTGAGGCGTTAATAATTTACAGTATAATCTTTTAAAAAATTTTTATATTTATTTTTATTTTTGTTGACCTTGTTTTTTATTGTTGTTGTTGTTGTTATTGATGTCATCGTTGTCAGATAAGACAGAGAGAAATGGAGAGAGGAGAGGAAGACAGAGTGGAGGAGAGAAAGATAGACACCTGCAGACCTGCTTCACTGCCTGTGAAATGACTCCCCTGCAGGTGGGGAGCCAGGAGCTCGAACCGGCATTCTTTTTTTTTTTTTTTTAATTTTTTATTTAAGAAAGGATTAATGAACAAAAACATAAGGTAGGAGGGGTACAACTCCACACAATTCCCACCAGCCAATCTCCATAACCCACCCCCTCCCATGGTAGCTTTCCCATTCTCTAGCCCTCTGGGAGCATGGACCCAGGGTCATTGTGGGTTGCAGAAGGTAGAAGGTCTGGCTTCTGTAATTGCTTCCCCGCTGAACATGGGCGTTGACTGGTCAGTCCATACTCCCAGCCTGCCTCTCTCTTACCCTAGTAAGGTGTGTCTCTGGGAAGCTGAGCTCCAGGACACATTGGTGGTGTCTTCAATCCAGGGAAGCCTGGCCAGCATCCTGGTGGCATCTGGAACCTGGTGATTAAAAAGAGAGTTAACATACGAAGCCAAACAATTTGTAGAGCAATCATGGATCCCAAGCTTGGAATAGTGGAGAGGAAGTGTTAGGGAGGTACTCACTGCAAACTCTAGTGTACTTCTGCTTTCAGGTATATATTTTGCAGTAGTTTATGGATACGTGTGTACATAAGCTCTCTCTCACAGAAACTGGTGTATATCTAGGTTATGGGACTTTGTTAGAAAGTGAATTACCTGAGATGAAATTAGAGTGTACTATAAAAGGAAAGGTCTCACCTGTGTAATGAAGCTGAAGGGTTGTCATTCCACACGTGAAGTCTCTGGACACAGTCTGAGGTGAAGCATGTTGAGGTGGCAATCGTTGCGTTGGTTAGGTTGTGATCGGCGGATGCAATATTATTTGGTATGGATTGGGAGACGCATACGGGAAAGTGGGCCCTATCCAAGGGTTCCAGGACTGGGGGAAGTAGGGGCTCTATAGTGGAGATGTGAGGTTCCTGCTGTCTTAGGATTCAAAAAGACAATCGATAGTTAATGTTACCATCACATTATTTGGTAATTGGGTTAACTTTGAAAAGTCCTTTTGTTATGGTTTGCTGTACAGTATCCAGTATCTTGTATATAGCTGTGCTATTGGATGCTTCTAATCTACTTGGTCTAGGCTTTTGAGAGAGCCCGCATATCAAATACACAGCCTATATATTAAAAGGATTCAGTTTGTTCGAACTGGCATTCTTAAGCTGGTCAGTGCGCTTTGTGCCATGTGCACTTAACCCGCTGCGCTACTGCCTGACTCCCTAGTCTTTTTTTTTTTTTTGACCACTCCCATCACCAGAGGTCTGTGTCCCCATGCCTATCCCCATCCCCATAGGTAACCACTGTCATTCTTTTCTCCCACAGTCTTAGATATAGGCTATCAATTATTTATAATCTGCATCATTTTTATTGCTGAGTAATACTCCATTTAGTACATGTCTCCTAACTTTTTATTTATTTATTTCCTTTTGTTGCCCCTGTTGTTTTATTCTTGTAGTTATTACTGATGTTGTCGTTTTTGGATAGGACAGAGAGAAATGGAGAGGGGAGGGGAAGACCGAGGGGGAGAGAAAGACAGACACCTGCAGACCTGCTTCACCACCTGTGAAGCGACTCCCCTGCAGGTGGGGAGCCAGGGGCTTGAACCAGGATCCTTATGCTGATTGTTACCTTTGTGCCACGTGCTCTTAACCCGCTGTGCTACCGTCATACTCCAGTCTCCTAACTTTTTTATCTAGTCATTTGTCGAAGGGCTTTTTGGTTGTTTCCAGGTCTTTGCTATTGTGAAGAAAGCCACTGTGAACATGGGAATGCATATATCCCTTTGAATCAGTGTTATTATATCTTTTGGTTAAATGCCTAGGACAGAATAGCTAAATCTTAAGGTATTTCCATTTGTATTTGCTTAAGGATTCTCCATACTGTTCTCTATCAGGACTGCACCAACTTGCACCACCAGTGTAGCAGAGGTCCTCTTTCTCCAATTTCTGTTTGGCCTGTAAAGCTTATCTACTTCCTCTTGTGTCAAGGTTGGCAGTTGGTATGACTCTACGAATATGTCCATTTCTTCTAAGTTGTTGGATCTGTTTCCGTATAGATGTCTGTAATGGCCTTGCATTATCCTTTGCATCTCTGCCTCGTCTGTTGTAATATCTCCTCTTTCATTTCTGAGTGATTTTTACCATAGCTTTCTTTCTTTTTCTCTTAATGTGTGTAGTTTATTTATTGGATAGAAAAAGCCAGAAATCAAGAGGAAGGGGGAGGCATAGAGGGAGAGAGACAGAGAGACACCTGCAGACTTGCTTCACCACTGGCAAAGCTTTCCTCCTGCAGGTGGGGACTGGAGGCTTGAACCAGGATCCTTGCGCACTGTAACATGTGTGCTCAACCAAGTGCGCCATCATCGGGAGCACTTCTGACCTTATAGAATAGCTTTGGTCTGTCTTTAACATTATATAGTAGGGTATATACAGAAAGAATTCTGTGTCTGGCTTCTTATTTTCAACATTAAGTCATGAGATTATTCTATGATGTTGTGTCATGGCTTCTCATTTTCATCCTTCCACTGTATGTATATACTATAGTTTAACTTCTTGTTGTAATATAACCAGACTCTTTTGGTTTGTCTGTTCATAAAAATCAATCATATTACCCCCCAGGAAGTGAAGATGTATGGTTAAAAACAGATGTCACCACTTGAAAAGACCTGAAAAGTTTTGCATGGTTATTTTGTCATTTGTCTGCTAGAGGATGAATTAGATATACAGTAATAGCTAGACCATTGCTCAACTCTAACTCTTCATGCCTTATCCAAAACAAGCTGCAGTTGACACACTTTCTTTGGTTAGCTGGGTCAGAAAGGAGTAGTCATTTCATCACAAATAAGAAAGCCTGAGTAGTTATGTCCATGATTGGCTCCGCTAAGACAAAGACATTCCCAGTTTGTTCTGAACTCATATTGTTCTGAAAGTGGTAACAGAGGATAGACTCATCATAGAGGGGTCATATTAGTCACAAATCTGAACATTAATTAATTATTTATTAGAGACACAGAGAAGTTTAAAGAGGAGAGAGACCAAAAGAGAAAGACATCTGCAACTCTGCTCTAGCACTCGAGAAACCTCCCCCTGAAGGTGGGGACTAGGGTTGTGCTGTAATATAAACTTAGCTAGGTGCATCACCGCCTGGCCCCCAACACCTAATTTTTAAATGTTATCTTGAGTAGAAAATAAAGTGTTCTTTTTTTGGTGGTGGTGGGGAAACAAAATCTTTTAAGAGCTGTTTGTTTCTGAGAATTCCAGTCCCTTTACTTGTTAGCTAGTAACAAAAAGTCTAATGAATATGGTACAGATGTGGAATAAGACTCCCTAAACTTTGGGTCTTAATGTCTTCAGTTTACATACAACCAATCAAGGCCTCACTAGTTTTTCTACTTGTAGTAACCAGACACCACCAAATTCTATGACAAATCAGCTTATTTTCCTGTTCTAAGCTATAATTTCAGGGTACTCAGAGAATCTTATTAGGGGCCAGGAGGTGGCACACCCAGTTAAATGCATGTATCAGCAAGCACAAAGTCCCAGGTTTGAACCCTCACTCCCTGCCTACAGGGGGGCTGCTTCATGAGCTGTGAAGAAGGCCTGCAGGTGCCTTTCTTTCTCCCCAATCTATGTCCCCTCCCCTCTAATTTCTTTCTGTCCTGTCAAATAAAAATGGAAAAATGACCACCAGGAGTGGTGGGTTCCTAGTGTAGGCACTGACCCCCAGCAATTACCCTGGTGGTGGTAAAAATCTTATTAGTGAAACTCAATTAGTTGCCTGGTTAGTTTCTGGGTTTCTGCCTGTGGGCCAAGTGAGCATCTCAATACCGTCAGCACTGACTCAGAAAGCTGCACACAAGAACAATAAACAGAGAGCCCCCTCCCTCTCCCCTTCCCCTTGTAGGAGTCATGCACACAGCAATGATTCAAAACCTTAGCGTGTTAGGAGCAGAGTAAATTTGTAAACCTGACTTCTTTGGTTCCAACCAGTCCTTGAATATCAACTATTAAAGAATGGCATGGAGGACCAGAGGATAGTTCACCCGGTAGATTGCATACGTTGGCATGTCCTTGGCTTAATTTTTTTTTTTTAAATATTTATTTATTTATTCCCTTTTGTTGCCCTTGTTGTTTCATTGTTGTAGTTATTATTGATGCCGCCGTTGTTGGATAGGACAGAGAGAAATGGAGAGAGGAGGGAGAGACAGGGAGGGGGAGAGAAAGACAGACACCTGCAGACCTGCTTCACCGCCTGTGAAGCGACTCCCCTACAGGTGGGGAGCCAGGGGCTTGAACCGGGTGCCTTACACTGGTTCTTGAGCTTTGCGCCACCTTGGCTTAATTCAAACCCCAGGATCGCATGAGAGTCCACAGCACTGGACGCATTGTAGCACTGTGGTATCTTTTTTTCTCTCTCTGTCTCTTTACACCTGAAATAAAAAGAACAGAAAAATTGGTTTGAGTGGTAAAATCGTGCATGTATGAGGCACACATGTATGAATCACTATAAAACTAAACATCAAAGCAAAACCCACCCTCCTCTTCAACCCCTATTCCTCCCAAGAATGACATGGAAGAATTGAGCTTTCATTGAGTTGAAAGCAAACTTGTGGAGATGAACCCACAAAAACCTGCCTAAAATCTCAACAGGAATTAAGGGAAGAAGTGGAAAAATTTAAGCTCATTTAGTGATAGCATGGATGTTATCTTTAAAATCCTTGCTCTTCCACATCCGAACAGCCCCTTCCTCATTTTCTTTAATAAAGAACAGACTATAATTTATTTTTTAAAATAATTTTTTATTAGTAATTTAATAATGATTGACAAGATTGTGGGATAAGAGGGATACAATTCCTTATAGTTCCCACCACAAGAGTTCCATGTCCATCCCCTCCATTGGAAACTTCCATATTCTTTATCCCTCTGGGAGTGGTGTGGGCCAAAATTCTTTATGGGGTGGAGAAGGTGGGAGGTCTGGCTTCTGTAATTGTTTCTCTGCTGGACATGGACATTGACAGGTTGCTCCATACCCCCAGTCAAGAACAGACTATAATTTCTAAGTGATTATATTAAAAGAATAATTGTGAAATCACTCAAGGAGACTAAATAATTCCCAGTGTCACATACCTAATATATCTTGTGAAATGAAAATGATTTTACTCAGATTTTCTGAAATGTTTTAATGATAGCTTTTATTTGTTCTTGAGATGGTCTTGATTTATAAACCTAAAACTGATTTAGAAGTATAACTTCTCACCTCCTCAAAAATGTGTTCCCTCCACCTTCCAACAAAGCACTGATACCCTCCACCAGGGTTCCCTGAGTTCCCACCCCTTTGAAGACTTACCCTATCCTCTCTGGTAACCTTAGTTCTGCATTCTGAGTTCATCGTCTTTAGTAAACTTTGCTTGTTTCTCTTGTATTGTTTGTTTACGTTTTATGAGAGAGGTCATTCTGTATTTTCATTTCATATAAGTCTTTTTTTTTTTTTTTTGTATTTCTAGGAGGGCTGGTTTAGTGATAGTGAATTCCTTTAGCTGTTGCTTGAACATAAAGCTCTTTATTCTTTTTCTAAACTTGATTGATAGTCTAGCAGTCTAAAGTATTTTGGAGTGGAGGGTTTTTTTCCATTAAAATCTTTGAATAAACCCTTCCAGTCCATTCTAGTCTCTAAGAGTTTCTATTGAGAAATCAGTTGTTAGTTTTATGAAATTTCCCAACTCTGCTTTTTCTCTGAGCAGGAAGTACATCTTTCCTTTTGTTGGGAATCTGTCTGTCCTCATTACTGGGATTCTGGACTTTTTTCCCCCTTTTGTTGTTAGTGTATATAAAGTCCAAGCTCATCAATCTGCTTGTTTTTCCAAGTACATTCTAGTTGTTTTTTTTTTTAAGGATACTTTATTTTATTATTTTTGAGAGAGATATAGTGAAAGACACAGGGAGAAACCACATTCTAGTTTTTATTGTCTTCAGAATCTTTTTTATTTTTCAATATGTATCATTTTAATTATTTTGTGCCTTGGTCAAAGTAGGCCTAGATGATGGGGAGGGGGCAGGGGAACATTTTGAGCCTCTTGGCTCTGGGGATTTATCTCCTTTTGAATTTGGAGGACATTTTCAGTTAGTATTCCTTCAAATATGAATTCTGTCCCTTTTTCTTCCTTTCTTCCTTCTTTACCCCTGTGATAAAAGTGTTGTTCTTCTTGATGTTATCCCATATTATATTATCTTCACTTGTTTTCATGAGTTTTTCCTGGTTTTTTTTTGGGGGGGGAGGAGAGATGGGAAGGGGCTAGGGTGATTTCCTCTATTTCATCTTCTTTCTTTCTTTCTTTTTTTGAGGAGTTGTTTTGTTGTTTTTTTTTTTTTTTTTGCCTCCAGGGTTTGGTGCCTGCACTAGAATCCATTGTTTCTGAAGGCTATGATGCCCTTGTTTACTGATATTGCTATTGCTGTCTTTGTTGTTGGATAGGACAGAGAGAAATCAAGAGAGAAGGGGAAGACAGAGAGGGAGAAAGAAAGATAGACACCTGCAGACCTGCTTCACCACTTCTGAAGCAAACCTCCTCCTGCAGGTGGGGAGCCGGGGGCCCTGGTCCTTGCGCTTTGCACCATGGGTACTTAACCCACTGCACTACCGCCCGACCTCCCATCGTCCTCTTTCACTTTGACCTTTGATGTCTTTCTTCCTGCAGATGTTTTCCTCTGTACTGAATTCTTCATTCCTCTGATCACTGTTAGCAAGTGCTCTATACTTTGCCTTATTATTTCTCTGAATCTATTGGTATCTTTCTCCCATAAATTTCCCTAATTGGATGTACATGCTTAAAACATTTGTTTTGACGTTGTAACTGGAGTTTTCTTCAAGAGACTGTACCAATCCATTATGGATTGTGATTTTTTTTTTTTTTTTTTTTTGGTCTTCACTTGCCACGTGGATTATAACTGGGGGTGGGGGCTGGGCAGTGGTTTACCTGATTTAAGCACACACAAGGATCTGTACAAGGATCTGGGTTCAAGCCCCCACTCCCCACCTGCAGGGGGGACGCTTCACAAGCTGTGAAACAGATCTGCAGGTATCTGCGTTTCTCCCTCTCCATCTCCCCCTCCTCTCTCAATTTCTCTCTGTCCTGTCCAATAAAGTGGAAAACATGGCTGCCAGGAGGAATGGGTTCATCGTGCAGGCACTGACTCCCAAGGATAACCCTGGAGGGAAAATACACACACACACACACACACACACACACACACACACACACACACACACACACGAGATTATAGCTTTGCTTTCGGTGGGCCAGGTAACGGTGGCCCAGGGCAGCCTGAAGTGGCAGCAACCACTGATGTGTTCTAGTGAGCAGTGACACTGAGAGTCCAGCAGGGCAGATTACTGTCACACTGGGAATTTGACCAGGTGGTATAAAACTGAGCCGGAAGTAGATGTTTACTTTTGTTGTGAGTCTGTTTGTCCTCATCATGAGGATTCTGGACTTGTTGTTGTTGTTGTTGTTAGTTTATCTGAAATCTAAGTTCATTAGAGTCTGCTGGTTTTTCCAAGTACATGGTAGTAGTTTTTATTGTGGTAATGGCAGTGAGAGAAAACAGAGTCCACTACCATTTTGACTGGAATTCTTTCAGGAACATTCTTTAGAGCAAGAGAGTTCATGGTCTTCATTCTTTAAACATCACTCCCACCCCCAGCCCCCACACAAATTTTGTGTGACTCTGTACAAGAAGGAGTCATTTTAAAAATTACAACATCCTTCCTTTATCATTAACCAAGAATGTTAGAATAACCAAATGTTTCCTTCATCTCTCTACTTTATGGTAAAAAAAATAAGACCTGAATGATTAAACACTGGTGAAAAAAAAAAGTGAGATGTATTGACATTTACCTTGGGAAAATATAGACATAGACCCTCATGACTGTAAATCATCTCAATAAAGTGATACCGAACTTGAAAAACAACAACAACAACAAAAAATCAGTGGCGAGTCAGTTCTCTAGGAAAGTTTCATAGAACTTAGCAGAAAAAAAACCTTCATGAAATCATTGTGTAAAGACTTATTGATCATAAAACTTACTCAGAAAGCTGGAGATATTTGTTCTATTTTGTTAGTTTTGTCGATTTTATGTTCAGAGTCAGTTGGAGGGGACTCTGTCATCTTCTCCTCATTTGGTCCCATGCCTCCATTCTCAGGCTTTCCGACTGATTCTGCCTCAAAACACAGCAGAACCCAACCACAGAAACTCCGGAGGGATAAAAACACTAGTGCTGAATTAAGTTCCCTGAGGCATCATGTCCTCTATGCCCAAATAACACATTCTCTTTATAAACTGTATATGCTCTTCCGTCAAGTCAAGTTTGAGAGAAGGAGAAATAACAAAAGGTGACACTCCAAGCACTCTGGTGGCCAGAGAAACTATTGTTTCCTTCACTTTGTAACTCTACTGAGTCATCTAAAAAGTACATGTGAGGCATCAGAGCCAGATGACTCTGTTCTATAGGAAACACTTTTTGAGCTTCTGGTGTGGTTAATAAAATCAAGAGTTTTGCAGATAATCAATATTTTTCTCCCCCCCCAGCCCAGATAATCAATCTTTATTTCTTTATATATACACAGAAAAACATTGTTGAGAATGAGATCATTTCTTATTTTTATTTCATTTTGCCCCCAGGGTTATTGCTGGGGCTCAGTACCTGCACTATGAAGCCATTGCTCCCAGTGACCATCTCCCCACCCCCCTTCTGTTTTATTGGATAGGACAGAGAGAAATTGAGAGATAAAGAGAGAAGAGAGAGGGAGATAGAAAGATAGACACCTACAGACCTGCTTCCCCTCTCATGAAGTATCTTCTGCAGGGGCTCACACCCAGGTAATAGAGCATAGTGATACGTACATTTCACCAGGTGCACCACCTCTTGGCCTTACACTAACTGATGTTTCCTGGTGTGGGGCAATCTGAGTAAAAGCTCCTTGCTTTTCTCTCTTCTACTCTTTACTTAGCCTATTGACAACTCATTCACAGTTACTCCTTTGTTGTAACTAAAAACAAAAGGACTTTTGCTGCTGCATGGAACTAACTGTGGGGTGGCTGGGATTGGGTTTAAACAATTCAAGGCTTTATTAGGGTGATACAAGGATAAAAGACAAATATCTAAGTACTGCAAAATAAACAATTATCAGCAGGGGTTAAAAGTACACTAGGTCCTTAAAGTCCATGAATAATTATCAAAAGTTCAGTCCCATGAGATAAACAATTATCAGCTGATGTATATGCTACTCATGGCTGTAGGGGAGTCTTAGAGTTTACCGGGTAGTTGAGCCACACGTGCTCAGTTTCCAAGAGAAGTAGCCATGGCAGGCACCTCGAACAGCATCATCCACAGAGGCGTCTGAGCAGAAGAAGCAGTAGCCAAAGAGACCAGACTTTTGGCTGGCTGTGCATTTTAGTCTATTCAGTCCACCCACAATGCTTTGTGCATTTGCACAGACCGAACCCACCCACAGTTCATCGTGCTTTTCCACAGATCACTGTCTGCTCTGTCGCCAAGGCTGACGTCAGCCGAGTGCTGTGCCTGACTTCCTATGGTCAACCGGTATAGTGCATCACAACACTTCATACACACTTCATAGTGCATCACAACACTTCATAATAACATAGTTATTATTTCATATTAGTAAGCTTTTTGCCCTCAGTCCTTAGGACTGTTATATGATGCATTTTATTTATTGCCTTCCTATGTGCAAAGGTTTGCGAAGCTAAGGATGTCACGTGTGTGTGTGTGTGTGTGTGTTCACAGCTACATATGTGCCTGGTTCTTAAAACAGTGCCTGGCAGTAAATATGTTTAACCTAGGCATTTATCAATGAAGTAGCTGAAGGCAAAGATGATTGAGTAATGGCATTTACTTCCTCCTCCTGTTGTTTTATCTGGCTTCATTGGACATCTTTCATGGCATGTAGATTTTCAACTTTCTAGATGTTTCATCTTTTTTTTTTCCTCTCCAAAACTGTCAGGAATGGCATTGTCTGAAGACTTGGTGAAAAACAATTATGTCTCTGGCATTACTCTGATCTACACATCAAACATGTGAGCAATGAAAAAGATCAGCTTTATCTGGAGAAACCTGTTTTTGATAAATTGATAACCACATGCTTGAAAAAGTACTCCAAAATCATCAGATAAATTTTACTAGTCGAATCGATGATACTTTGCTGGACTTTTTTTAAAATGGAAAATGCATGAGAGAGGGCCTGGTGGTGGTGCACCTGGTTGAGCGCACATGTTACAATGCACAAGGACCTGGGTTCCAGGCCCTGGTCCCCACCTGCAGTGGGAAAGCTTTGCAAGTGGTGAAGCAGGGCTGCAGGTGTCTTTATATCTCTCTCCCTCTCTGTCTCCCCCTTCCCTCTTGATGTCTGTTTCTATCCAATAAATAAAGATAATAAAAAATTTAAAAAAGAAAAAAGAAAATGCACGAGATAATATAATGAAAAAAATGAAATCTACATGTTGTCCCTGGTTAACAGGATAAGCATTGTAAAGAAGTGAATGGAAAGTGAATTCTCTTCCATGGCTTGAGTGAGATTTGCTCAAAAGAATTACAAGAGGACATGCATGGCAGGTGTGCAATTTCCAAATTCCCTATTTGTTTCTGAAGTAGGAGCTCTGCAGACATGAAATTTATAGAGATAACTCGGAGAGAGGCTTCCCTGAGGGGCCTGGAAGGAATCCAAAAAAGGCCCTTTCAGGCATAGATTCCCTTCTTTTGCACCCCTCATACCTCACACCCGCGGCAACTTCCCCAATATTGGCCCACTGGAAACTGCCAGGAGAGGTTACCATACTGAAACTCCTCCCACGACTTACATGCTCCACAAAACCACCTTTCTTGTGTTCCCTGCCTCGTACTCATGCAGTGTCCTGGTATCCAATTCCTCATGTGCAAACTCAGTGAAAACAGAGTCTGTGCCCTGTGCCCCACTCAACATCTCCATCTCAGAGAATCTATGTAGACTATCAATTCAAAACTCACAGAAATAGGTATGTTCATATACAGAATCGGGTATACTCTGTCCTTTAGTTTCTTAAGATTAGATGTATTTACACACACACACACACACACACACACACACACACACACACACACACAATTCCTCATAACAGTTCCTCTATTTTTTGGAGATTTGAGTTATATTAGTAACTTGCAAAAAGACTTTTTCCATTCATAAGGCTTCGATTTACAAAAGTAAATTTGGGGGGTTATTCTTATTATTAGGATGAAGTATAACAATACTTCCCCTCCCTAATAATGCAAAACTAAGCAGTCTTACCCTCTCCTTCATTTCCTCCTTTCTTTCTTCCTAACTTGCTTTCTTTATCTTTCTAAATTGCTACCGGGGTTATTGTTGGGTTTTAGTGCTTACTTGCATGACACCTCCACTTTTCCTGGTGCTCATTTTTTTCCTCTTTTCCTCTCCTTTTAAAACAGAGACAGAAAAAGTGAAAGGGCCAACACCCCATCTGCGAGGAGTGCTTCATGAGCGGTGAAGCAGGTCTGCAGGTGTCTACCTTTCCCCACCCCTTTTTCTATCTCCCCTCCACTCTTGAAAAAAAATTTTGAAAGAAAATAATGGAAAAAATGGTGCTGGGAGTGGTGATTTGTAATGAAGAAATGAAGCCCCAGTGATAACCCTGGTGAAGAAAACAAAGCAATATGAAACAAACAAACAAACAAAAAACTGCAGTGTTTTCTCTGAATCCTAAACATTCTGTGTGCTAGTACAGTCTTACTGACAAAATGGAAATAAAACTGAACAGTACAGTGGGGTAGTAATGGAGCACTTGGTTAAGCACACACATTACAGTTTGCAAGGACCCAGTGTCATGACTTTGATCCCTAGACTCTGTTGGGGGGGAGGGTTAGAGAGAAGCTTCATAAGCAGTGAAGCCGAGCCGTGTCTCTCTCTTTCCTTGCTCTCTTCCTTTCCTCTCAATTTCTCTCTGTCTATCCAAAATAAATATTTTAAAAACTGAAAGCATTTTTGAATGCTTAATAATAATTTTTGAACTTAAACAAAAGAAACATGTTCATCAGCTTATATCAAAAGGAGTCTCAAAAACATTCACTAGCTTAGTACATTCTATTTCCACAAGCTAAACTTGATATATTTGTCTCATCAATATAAAGCATCCATTTTCTGTTCTATATTACCAAACATCCTACTACTCAAATAACCAGTAACAACGACAACAAATCAACATGAATTAAGGTGAGATCATTACAATATTATAAACTATCAAATACTACTCCTTAGTTTGAAAGTGGATGTGTCAAAAAAGAAAATGTACATTTGTTTTTCCTAAAATTTACAAAATAAAATAAACTAACACACACAAAAAAGGAGTATCAAAAGATAAAACTAGGGGGTCGGGTGGTAGTGCACCTGGTTAAGCGCATGTATTACAATGCACAAGGACCCAGGTTCGAGCCCCTGGTCCCCACCTGCAGGGGGGAAAGCTTTGTGAGTGGTGAAGCAGGGCTGCAGGTGTCTTTCTGTCTCTCTATTGCCTCCTTCCTTCTTGATTTCTGGCTGTGTCTATCCAATAAATAAATATAATTAATTTTTTTAAAAAAAGATAAAACTAGATTTAGACAAAGCCCCATGCACATATTTCTCTCTCCCTGTATTACAATTCTATTTATTTTTGCTTGAATTTGCCCTGCATATAGATTATCTCCTATTTGAAGTGGAGTCATAGTTTCTGACTTATCATTATTATCATTAGCTTCCCCTGAAAAACATGCCTGAAGTGAGAAAGGTAGATTTAGGATAGCCTCTCTTTATTTAGCATAGCTTCAGTCCCCAAACTACATGAAACAAAGAAGGTCTACCTGTGCTATGAAGGGTATCGGCATATGATCCTTCCAAGCAATCGCTGAGTCAAGTATTTGAACGTAAACACTCACTCCTTTAGAGAATAAATATCAAGGGGGGCAGGCGGTGGCACATAGTGCTGAAGAAAATAATGGAAAAAATGGTGTTGGCCTTTGGCTTATTTCCAGTTATTTGGCTCAGACGGGGCATTTTCCTCTCTTGTAAAGACAGATACTGAAGGAGTTGGACAGTGGCACAGCGGGTTAAGCGCATGTGGCGCAAAGCACAAGGACCGGCCTAAGGATCCCGGTTGGAGCCCCCGGCTCCCCACCTGCAGGGGAGTCGCTTCACAGGCGGTGAAGTAGATCTGCAGGTGTCTTTCTCTCCTTCTCTCTGTCTTCCCTCCTCTCTTGATTTCTCTCTGTCTTATCCAACAATGACGACATCATTAACAATAATAACTATAACAATAAAACAAGAGGGCAACAAAAGGGAATAAATAAATAAATATTAAATAAAGAGAGATACTGACTGCTGGCTCCTGAGTTCTGATATTATTTATTAGTATTACATGTCAATTTTTTTTTCTATCTGTCTTTTAGATAGAGACAGAAGGGGTGGGGGAGAGGGAGAGACACTAAAGCATGAAGTTTCCTTGAATGCAGTGGAGGGCAGTCTTGAGCCTACGAGGTGCACAGGGCTAGGCAGCACACTATCCAAGCAAAAATTAATATTCTGCCAACCCTGGATTATGCTTTTCTGACATTACTGGGATTTGCTGCTCTGCTCAGCGCTGATTTTTTTTTTTTTTCAAAGAGAGAGGGAAAGACACCACAGCACTCCTTTGACACAGTGGAGATTGAATCTGGGTCACACACATGACAAAACAGGGCGACTATCCAACTGAGCTTTTGCCAGCATAGGATCCCGGTTCCATATGCTTTTCTAGAAAACTTTTTCCTTGTCTTCTTTCCCCACTATCAGTTAGGATTTTTTGAGTAAACTGTCTGTTTAGATTGTGTTTTATTGGGGGCTGTGCGGTAGTGCAGCGGGTTAAGCTCACATGGCACAAAGTGCACCGACCAGCTTAAGGCTCCGGGTTCCAGTCCCCGGCTCCCCACCTGCAGGGAGGTTGCCTCACAAGCGTTGAAGCAGGTCTGCAGGTGTCTGTCTTTCTCTCCCCCCTCTGTCTTCCCCTCCTCTCTCCATTTCTCTCTGTCCTATCCAACAACAACATCAATAACAACAATAATAATAACAACAATGATAAACAACAAGGGCAACAAAAGCGAAAAAATAGCCTCCAGGAGCAGTGGATTCGTAGTGCAGGCCCCGAGCCCCAGTAATAACCCTGGAGAAAAAAAAAGTGTTTTATTAGAATATTATAAACACAGAATACTAAGTTAAACCTGACACTCTTCTCCTTAATTCAGTGAACTATGTCCTTTTAATAACAAGCACATAGGTCAACCATGCACTGTCAGCTTTAATTGAATTTCTTGGGTCGTGTTTATGATTTAACCGTATTCTACAACTGGAATTTTGAAACGATGAGTCCCATACTTACCTTGACTAGATATGTGTTTACATGCATGCTCTCTCTTGTCACTTTTTCTGCCAACATGACAGTTTTTCATTCTGAGTACCATAAAAATGCCTTTGTGTTAGTGGACGGAATTACAGAATTACTGTATTTTAATGATGCTGTTTTCTTTGTTCGGTGTCCAGTCTATTGCTTTAGTTTTTCCAGTCCAGTTGTGGTTAGGCAAACAAAAATGTTTTTTTGGCAATAGTCAGCATGGCTTGACTCCACCATGCAAACACATGCTGGTCATATCATAAATCCTATAACTTCAGAGATTTTTTTTTTCTCAATGTATAAATACAGAATGGATTTTGCTCTGGGTGGTTTTGGAGGGGTGGCCATGCAAGAAATTGTTTTCAAAACAATCACTCTCACCATCTGTGCACCAGAAAGCAGATTCAAGGCTGATAGTAACCCTTCTCCACAGCTGAAACTATTGAGATCATCTACCCTTGGTGAGAAAATAATTGAAAAAATATAGTTCTGCAGACCTGAATTCACTGGTCGGATGGCATCTTGAGGGTTTTTAGGTAATGACTATCTTTGGATGTTGTTTATGTGACCTTGCTAACCAAGCTTTAGAATCTCTTCTGTTGTCAATGAACGTGTCACACCTGCACTGACAGAAGGTTCCTAGGAAGTTTCAGCTTTTTAAAAATTGTATGGAGAAAAAAACTGAAATGAGGGAAAAGGATGGAAATGTTAAATTTCAAAGGTAGATAGATTTTCCTTAGGTAAAAATATCATCCTAATTCCTAATCCTCTCCAGAGGGCTAAGAATAGCTGGAAATATCTCTCCATTCAGAATTCGTTTCTGCCAGACATCTCTTTCAGTGGGATTAAGTTACCTCAGTTGATGTAATTAACTCAGAATGTTTGGGTGATTCAGCTCCCAAAGGCAGCAATACATCTGTGCAGCACACACATTTTTCCCCTGTGTGCAAAGGTGCCAGCGGTTCAAATTTGGGGTATGGACTTGAGGGAGGGCTGTGGGAGTGTGGGCAAGAGAATGAATTGGTGAAAGGTAATAGAGAGGAGAATCATGTATGAAAAATGTTTGGGGATGCTATCTGATTTCCTTTTCAGTGACTGTTTGAAAAAGAGATACCAGTTTGGAATCTGTTAGTGGTCAAATACATTAAAATAAAACATCTTTTGTTGCATTAGCCCAGTTATTCTTAACTCCTCTCTGAGCATCTGGCAAACAGGTTAGAGTTTAAGGAAGGTGGATGGGAGAATGTCCAATTTATTTGCCTTTGACTTGCAGGAAGGGGCCTGGGATCTGTGTTTCCTCAGCAAATCCTGTTGCTTTATTTTAGAGTTGAATTTCATCATAGATAAGCCTTAACCTATCAGGACATAGTTATGCTTCAATGTTTCCTACTCCAGATGTTGTTGTAACTGATTCATTTCATACTTCTCTCTAATTCTTCTTTATTTATTGGATAGACACATAGAGAAACTAAGCAGGGGATAAAGATGGAGATAGAAAGTGAGAGACATCTGTAATACTGTTTCACTAATAGTAACATTTTCCTTCTACAGGTGGGACCAGGTGTGTCAACCTGTGTCCTTGTGCTTTGTGACATGTCTGCCTGGCCAGGTGTACCACCTCCTAGCCTCCTTCTGTCTAATTCTTAAGAGGACAAAACCATGCTCACTTTCATAATAACTACAAAACCTCACTTTCAAAACTACCCACTATCCTTCATGAACAGATTCTATACACCTTGATTAATAGAATGCTATGAGGGCCAGGCAGTGACACACCTGGTTAATTGCTCATGTGCAGTGCACAAGGACTCAAGTTCAAGCCCCTGGTCCCCACCTGCACGGGGAAAGTTTCACAAGTGGTGAAGCAGGGCTGTAGGTGTCTCTCTGTCTCTTTCCCTTTCTATCTCCCACTCCCCTCTCAATTTCTCTCTGTTTCTAGCCAATAATAAATAAAAATTAAAAATTAAAATGTTACTCTTAGAGTGATCAGTAATTGTGGAGAACAGTTCTTCTTGTCTCTCTTTTAATTAATTAATTAATTAATTAATTGGATAGAGACAGAGAAATTGAGAAAAAGGGAGAAGACAGAGAGGAATAGAGACAAAGATACCTGCAGCACTACTTCACTGCTTGTGAAGCTTTCCCCCTGCAGGTGGGGGCTGGAGATTTTGGACCTGGGTCCTTGAACACTGTAATGTGTTTGCTTAACCAGGCACCCCACAAACCTGCCCAGTGTCATCTCTCCACACTTAATTCTTTTTGTTTTTAATTTTTTATTAGTGATTTAATAATGATTAACAAAATTATTGGATAATGGGTACAGTTTCTATTACCAGAGTTCTGTGTCCCATCCCCTCCAATGGAAGCTTCCCTATTCTTTTTTTTTTCTTTTTCTTTTTCTTTACCGGAGTATTCTTCAGCTCTGGCTTATGATGGTGCGGGGGACAGAACCTGGGACTTTGGAGCCTCAGCCATTTTTTTTTTAAACCATTATGCTATTTACCCTTCACCTGAAGCTTCCCTATTCTTTATCCCTCTGGTAGTATGGGCCAAAATTCTCCATGGGGTGCAGAAGGTGGAAGGTCTGGCTTCTATAGTTGTTGCTCCATTGGACGTGGAAATTGGCAGGTTGAACCATACCTCCAACCTATTTCTGTCTTTTCCTAGTGGGGTAGGGCTCCGGATAGGTGAAATTCTAGGACACATTGGTGAGGTCGTCTGCCTGCGGAGGACAGGATGGCCTCACAGTCGTGTCTGCAACTTGGTGGCTGAAAGGCAGTAAGATATAAAGCAAGTTGTTCAATAAACAGGAGCCCAAAGGTATGAACAGAGCAAATAAAACTAGGGGTCTTCTTGTGGAAAGAAACTAGGTAGGAAGTCTATTTTAGGTGTATCTCACGTGACCCATGACTTTAGTAATTTTTGCCTGAGCCTGACAGCTAACATGCAGGTGGACTAAAAGTATTGTGTTCTCCTCCTCTTCCTCCTCCTCCTCCACCTCCTCCTTCTTCTCCTCCTTTTCATATTGTCTTTTTTTTTTTTATAGAAGGTGAAAGACACAGAGAAAAATTGGGATAGAGGGAGAGAAAAATTGATAAAAAAATCGTACAATGTCATGATCACAAGTTACATAGTTACTTATAATCATAAAAAGATGAACATTTCAAACTGGGGAATCAGGAGGAAAAACTAACTATAGAATCCATGGAATGGGCTATCACACAATGTTCAAAAATGAATATGGGCATAAAAATTTTTCAGTATAAAAGACGAATTAATAATTGATAAGTTTGGTTTGGAGGGAATTGCTTATAAATATATTTCACAGTTCTTTTCCTCAAGGTTAAGAAGTACATAGAATCAAGTCCCTTCAGCATTTTCTATTCAATGACTATCCATCCATCTATACTTGTGGGAAACCACGGGTTAAATACTATTTTCCCAACCATGGCTTAGAATAACAGAAATCAGACTATGGCAAATGTCTTTATATTGGTAGAGCAATTTGATAAAAATCTGAAACCAAGTTTTTCACTCTTGACTTAGAACTCCTCTATAAAGTAGAAGGAAATAAAACAGAGGACATCAGAGATGATTTGTTGTGGATTCTGTGGATGTGTGGTGTTTCCCTAACTATCACCCCAGTTCCAAGGGATGAGGGAGATAATAATGGTCTACTCTCCATTAGCTGCAAGCAGAATGAGAGAGGTTTCAGGAAACCACTTGGATAACATGACATTATCTCCAGTCTGGCAGGTATGAAGACTGACTCAGTTCCAGCTCTCTTGATGGGAGAGGAAAACAAGTAAATTAAAAAGCACACCTACTAAAAAAAGGACAAGATGTATTTGCTACCTGCCAGACCTTTAGAAATAAAACCAGTCATGAACTACATAAAATCGCCACTACCCAAAAGAACAGCAAGGAGAAGACTCAGGTGAACCTCTATAGTCCAGGGCTGAGGGAGATTGTGGGTTCTTCTTCTAGCGTTTGCCCTTCTTCCGTAGCCAGTCAACAGCGTCAGGTTGAAAGCTGTCAGGAGCTGCTTGTTGCTGGCTTTGAAAGTGACTGGGATCCATGTGGCTTCAGTCGGCTAGGAAGGATCGTCAGTTTCCCCAATGAATGGGTACTCATGGGACGCACCACGAGAAGGTCGATCCAATGCATCCAGATTGTGGGTAATCACTACTCATGCTGAAGAACTGCGCTCCCCACCAACTGCGTGGAAAGGAAAACTGACTCGTGACACTCGTGACAGTATTCATCAGAGAAAGTTGATGTCATGCTGTTGGAGACATGGAGAACTCTGATCCCAGATTACAAATTTCCTCTGTATTCCATTTCCCTTCCATCTTTCAGTGATAACCCTGGAGGGGTAAACTAGTCTGTTTAATTCAAGAGCAACCTCAGGGGTATCTTGGAAGAGTAGAGAAGCCAGACAAGGTCACTGTCTTTCTCCTACAGCAAGCTTCTGAGCCAAGGAAGGGGAGTTTCTGACTGCGTAAGAGGTTAACGGTTTGAAATCAATGAGATGAATCTTCTTAATAAAATGGCATCTTCCTGGGATTTATCCAGGAATTAAAATAGCTGATAAAGTAGATGAAAGGGAGGAATTTATAAGAAAATAAAGTTGTTTTTTTCCTTCTATTGTATTAAAAGCCATCAACATATAATCAAAGAAAATTTCCTTTGATAAGTAATTTACTAATTTTGAAAGTGCTTTCAATTTTTCAGAATTTTGTCTTTAAAGAGGGAAAATTTTGCAGCTTCTTTATCCAGCTATTAGTCAATAGGCATTTAGGCTGCTAATGACTACTATTCAAAATACATTTTAAAAACAAATAAATTTTTATAACAGCTTAAAACCAGCCTTTCAGTGGATTGGGGTCAGTGCAAATTTATCTCCTTGGGCTTGTTCAGAAAGAGATTTATTTCTTGAATAACTCTCCTCTCTCTCCCTCTCCCTCTCCCTCTCTCTCTTCCTCTCCCTCTCTCTCCCTCTCCCTTTCTCTCTTCCTCTCTCTCTTGCCTCCAGGGTTTTGCTGGGACTTGGTGCCCCTACTACAAATCTATTTCTCCTGTGGCCGTTTCTTTTTTTTTTTTCCATTTTATTGGATAGCACAGAGAGAAATTGAAAAGGGTGGGGAAGATAGAGGGGGTGAAGCAGATAGGCCTGCTTCACCGCTTGTGAAGTGACCCCCACCCCTGAATGTGGGGAGCCGGGGGTCTGAACCAAGATTGCTGTGCTGGTCCTTGCACTTCATATTATGTGCGCTGAACCCATTGCGCCACTGCCCGACCCCCTTGAATAACTTTTCACTAACCACTAGCGCCCCCCCCAACTTCAATTCTACTCCATCTTATTTTATATAAATTGCTCTATTTCTTTACCCTCCTGGTCTTAGCTCTGAATGTGTTTCATCATCATATTATATGGTGGTGTCAGAGTTCAGTGTAATTGCACTGGGCAAGAAGTTTTGGTTGAATTATCAAAATAAAATATTTGTAACAGGTAAAGGTTTAAATTTTAGCAGCTCTGTTCCCACACACAAGAAAAGTCTGCACATTATGGTGGCTAAATTCTGGTAGGAATCCTCCTTCTCTCTTTGTCTTTGTTATAGCTGTCAACTTCAAATATAATTCTTTTTTGAAGGGTCAATGAAACTGTTCATCCTGACTCTTACTGGTTCCATAGGCTTTGCCATCAAGCTGGATCTTGACTGGTTGGTGTCTGTGAGTGATGAACCAATTATGAATCAAGCACACTAGCAGGGAAACGTGAAAAATGCAGCCCAGACAGATGTGTATCTACTTCCATTCTTTTATTATTACTTTTTTTTCTCACATTGCAATTTTACCTCTGGTTTTTATTGAGTTTTTAGCTCTGGCAGATGAACGATATTTTGGCAATGCTGTATATTGAACTAAAGTCGAGTCAGGATTAATTTTGGGGGTGCTTCCAAACCATAGAAATGGTGGCAGGATTCCAGCTGTTCTGAATGCATTTCCCAGAGGCTCAAATCAGCACACTCTTGGCTGTTACAGTTGGATGAACGCTGCAGTTTGCAGTGGTACCTGATACATTCAATCACATATTGATGAGGAAAGAAAGCAGAGACATCGTGCCATTGTGCGTGAAAAAAAATGAGGTCCAGAAACTTTGCTGCCAACAGTAGGAATATATACATATACATATACATATACATATACATATACATATACATATACATATACATATACATATACATATACATATACATATACATATACATATACATATACATATACATATACATATACATATACATATACATATACATATACATATACATATACATATATATATATGGTAGATACTGTTTTGAGGTTTTATTTATTTGGGTGGAAACCAACAGAAATTTTCATATGTTAACATAAATCTCTACATTAGCTGTGAGTCTGTTTTTCCTCTGGCATGAGACAGTCCAGGGTTTTGTGCTTTCTACACTTAGATGTAGAAAGCAGCTAGGAACACAATGCCAAGCCCATAATCCCAGTTAATTTTCTGAGTTGGCAGATGACTTGTAGCAATATCGTTGCCTTGAAATAAATCGGGAAGTTATCAGCTCACTTCTAGATGTGTGAAGCGCAACGATAGCCCAGACTTAACTTATACTGGGCTGTGTGGATTTGGATTCGAGGTATTCCGTGATACTCAATGATACTCAGAATCCTTTTTAACCCATCTCTAAGGTAGTCAGGGCTTTAACCTGGCCATTTTTCAAGACTCCCTTCATGCACTATTTATTCCAAAGCCTTCAAAACACTGTCCTCTTCTTTGTTACCTTTCAGTCTTTTGTAACAGTTGTCTTCATGTCACCATTTTCTTACCTCTCACTCCTTTAGGAGAGCTTCTATACCCAGAATTTTATCACAACCCAACAATGTATCACAATAAGCCAGTATGGATGAAGGTTGATTCCTTTGGCTTCCTCTTCCTCTCCAGTTACCATTCTTGTGATCTTATCATCACCTTCCCTGCTTGTTCCTTACATGATCTAAATTTCAGGACTCCTCATGCACCCTCTTCTTCTTTTCTTAAATTTTATTTTTGTTTAGTCTTTATTTATTTATTGGATAGAAACAGCCAGAAGTTGAGAAGAAGGGGAAGATAGAGAGGGAGAGAGACACCTGCAGCACTGCTTCACCACTCCCAAAGCTTTCCCCCTGTAGGTGGGGACCGGAGGCTCAAATACAGGTCCTTGCACATTGTAATATGTGTGCTCACCCGGGTGTGCCACCACCCAGCCCCCAACCCTCTTCTCTTCTATTCTGTGCACACGCCTGAGCCAGTCTCACCTGCTCCCTGGGGTTGTTTACCATCTAGAGTCTCTCAGCCTCCAGACCCACATTTCCTATAATGTGTTTATACTAATTATCTACAACTCCTTTCTCTCTTACGCCTTCACCCCACCATACCTAGCACTTCCCTCGCGAGTTTGTTTGCTGATTCTACCAGGGGAATGCACTTGCTCATAGATCTTTAATCAAAGAATGTTCTAGCTTGCCTCTAGAAGGCCATCTTCTTTGAACCACGGGGCAGCTTAGGAAAGGTCAGTCATGGAATGGAGAAAGAAGAAGGGAATTAGATAAGCCAACTCAGTCCTGGAATTCAACAACTAATCAACATCTTGCACTTTCCAAGGAGAATCTTAGTGGGCAGGAAGAAAAGCTTCCCCTAAGTCAATGTCAGTTTGATAGACGTGAACGAACTTCTCCAGTGTGCCTGTGGTCCAGGAGCTGCCCTTGTAGCTCTGGGGCAAGCTCCCCATGATTATGTTGGAAGATGATGGGTGAGTGGATTGACCATGAGTAGTGTTTTGCTGGTAATTCCACAAGGAGACTTTGAGAGACTTTCCATGTATCTGACAATTACCTTAAAATGCTGCTGAACGTAATGATGTGTTGGGAGATGGAAACTGCTGAGGGGGCCATTTAGCAATCATATCCTGATAGTGTTCTTTCAGCAGATTATAGGTTTTTACCTCCATCTCTATAGTAATACGTAGAAGTCACTATAACAACTTTTCACAGCATCAGCAAATGCAAATTCAGATGAAAACAGGTCTTTATCAGCTTTATACAACCAGGGAAATTATCTGAGAAAAGACCTCTTTGAAGTTTCTTGGCAATTTTCATAAAACAAAAAAATTCTAGGGGTGGGGTGTATATTCTAAATGTCTCCCCACAAATGCTGTTTTTGTGCTTATAAGTGCACACCAGTATATAAGTTTAAACCCATGCATGCTTCTGTTATTTCTCAGTTTCCTGTATAATTATCTTTGAGAAGCAAAGGAGGATGTAAATGTGTGAATTTAATACTTAGTTCTCTTCCAAAAATGTCCATTTTGACTAAAGCTTGCTTAACTATTCAAAACTACCTCCAAGTCTGAAATTTAGGAACTTCTAAGGAGGCCAAGCTGAAGTCTGAACTTGTTTGAAAGTGAGTGTCTTCCAAATTTTATCTCAGTTTTAAAATAAAAACACTGATGTTTGAAGACATGAAGCATGTTTCTGTTAAAAATGTTTCTAGTTCTATGTTGTGTATGAATTAATGACACATTGAATGGACTTTGCCTTAAAGTAAATTTTATTGCTATTGGATAAATAATCTTATTATTTTTAATCACTAATATGAAATTAAATGTGTGGTGAGATGTCTGTCTCTAACTCAATTTTCTTCTTACCTAGTTTAAATCTGTTTTTAAAACAATAAACCATGCCAAGTAGTTTTACTTTCCTAAAATGTCACTGAAAAATGCGTTTCCATTTTCCGAAACATGATCAAGTTTACACAGGATTCACTCCTGTGCAAATGACATACATCAGAAAAAGCAGCAGCAACAAATGCTGGAGAGGGTGTGGAGGCAAAGGAACCCTCCTGCACTGCTGGCAGGAATGTCAATGGGTCCAACCCCTGTGGTGAACAGTCTGGAGAACTCTCAGAAGGCTAGAAATGGACCTACTCTATGGCCCTGTAATTTCTCTCCTGGGGATATATCCTAAGGAACCCAACACACCCATCCAAAAAGATCTGTGTACACCTATGTTCATAGCACAGAGCAGCACAATTTGTGATAGTCAAAACCTGGAAGCAACCCAGGTGTCCAACAGATGAGTTGCCGAGTAAGCTGTGGTCTGTATGCACAATGGAATGCTACTCACGTATTAAAAATGGTGATTTCACCATTTTCAGCCCATCTTGGATGGAGCTTGAAGAAATCATGTGAAGTGAAATAAGTCAGAAACAGAAGGATGAATATGGGATGATCTCACTCACAGGCAGAAGTTGAAAAACAAGATCAGAAGAGAAAACACTCAGCAGAACCTGGACTGGAGTTGGTGTGTTGCACCAAAGGAAAAGACTGGTGTGTGTGTGTGTGTGTGTGTGTGTGTGTGTGTGTGTGTGTGTGTGTGTGTGTTGGGGGGTAGATTACAGGTCCTGGTAAAGGATGACAGTGGACCGAGTGGGGGTTCCATTGTTATGTGGAAAACTGAGAAATTTTATGCATGTGCAAACTATTGTATTTACTGTTGACTGTACAACAGTAAACCCCCAATAAAGGAAGGAAAAAAAAAAGAGGTCGGGAGAACAGTTGACCTAGACTCCCCCGATGTATTTATTAAATGGAAACATGGGTTGTAGGTGGAAAAAAGTATACTGTAGAAGGAATTTTAGGTCCTCCTCCTCCTTGAAATTTAAATAAAATGCATAGACATTTCTTTCTTTCTTTGCTGATGTAGTTTTGCACTGAAATTCCACAGACCAAAGAATTTATCAAATCAGGTCTTTAGATAATTTATTCCTTACCAAGTCATACAAAGACGGTTTTCACAGTTAGTCGGTATTACTGAAGGGAAGCACAGTTGCTTTTTAATTAATTAATTAATTAATTTTTTGGCTGTTGTTTCCATTTTATTGGATAGAGACAGAGAGAAATTGAGAGAGGTGGGGAGATAGAGAAGAAGAGAGACAGAGAGGTTCCTGCAGCCCTGCTTTACTGTATCCCCACTGCAGGTGGGAGGGAAATACAGTTTATACAGTACATTTAAAGGACTATTTTAGATAACCTGAAGAAAAGTTTCTCACTTGTATGATCTTTTCCTGGATTGTAGGTAGAGAATCCATGGCCTAGAGAAACGTCACAAGTTCAGCAACATAAACTATGCATAGCCAAAAGCTTACATTCATTGTGTCAAACAGCCATAAAAATTGCATTTTTAACTACAAACTTTCCAACTTTTTCTCCTTTTTAAAAAATATTTTTATTTACTATTGGATAGAGACAGAGAGAAATTGAGAGGTGAGTGGGAGAGAGAGGAGAGAGAGAGAGAGAGAGAGACCTGCAGTCCTGCTTCACCACTCGTGAAGCTTTCCCCTGCAATTGGGTCCCTGGACACCGTAATGTGTGCGCTTAACTAGGTGCGCCACTGGTTGGTCCAGAAGTGCCAATATTTTATGAACAAAATGGCAAACGTTTCTAAATACTAGGCTACACTTATTGTTTTAATTTTTTATTTATTAATTTATCTTGAATAGAACATAAACTGAGAGGAAAGGGGGAGTTAGAAAGGACAAGTGAGAAAGAGACACCCGCTGCCCTGTTTCTCCACTCAAGAAGCTTCCTCCCTGCAGGTGAGGATGACATCCTTGTGCTCTGCAATGTATGCGCCCTACCAGGTGCACCTCTGCAATGACACTAAATGTTTTTACACTCTTTCCTGCCTTTGCTACTTTCTTATCCCCATACTGTCCCTTCTTGATTTTCAATTATTTGTTCGGACAGAGACAGAGAGACAAAGAAAGCACAATACTGAAGCTTCCTTCACTGGGACGGGGTCTGGGTTCACACCTATTTTGCCCACATTACGAAGCAGCACACTGTCCAAGGGAGCTATTTGACTGCTCCTGATGCTGTCCTTTCTAACTAGACAGTAGAAGTGTTTTTGTTTGTTTGTTTGTTTGTTTTTTCTTGCAGTCCTCTGCCCTCCGTGTGTAGGAGATTCCTAGAATGGAGCACCCCTTTGTTGGCCAGTTAGGCTACAAATGCTGCAGTGGTAGTGGGAGGGGCAGCAGACATATCTAAAGATGATTTACACCACTCAGTTTGTGATGGTTTGTAAAGGCAGCCAGGAAAACTAATCCATTGGCTATTCTCTGTAGGGGGTTGCTCTAACATTTATAAGAGTTTAAGGGACCTGGGTGGTGTCACATGCTACAATGCTCAAGGACCTAGGTTGACGCCCCCAGTCCCCACCTGCAGGGGGAAAGCTTCACAAGTGGTGAAGCAGGTCTGCAGGTATTTCTTTGTCTCCTTCTGCATCTCCCCCTTCCTCTCAATTTCTGGCTGTCTCTATTCAATAAATAAATAAAAATAATTAAAAATTTTTTTAAAAAAAGTTTAATCATTATTTTGTTTTTGTTTTTGACTCCAGGATAGTCACTGGGGTTCATGTCTACACTATGAATCTATCACTTCTGGTAGCCCTTTCTTTCTGTCTTCCTTTTTTATTTTTAATTTCTTTATTGGGGAATTAATATTTTACATTTGACAGTAAATACAATAGTTTGTACATGCATAACATTTCTCAGTTTTCCATATAATAATACAACCCCCACTAGGTCCTCTGTCATCCTTCTTGGACCTGTATTCTCCCCCCCACCCACCCCAGGGTCTTTTACTTTGGTGCAATATGCCAATTCCAGTTCAGGTTTGACAGTAGAAGTTTATTATTATTATTTTTAAAAGAATTTATTTATTTATTCATGAGAAAGATAGGAGGAGAGAAAGAACCAGCTATCACTCTGGTACATGTGCTGCTTGGGATCGAACTCGGGACCTCATGCTTGAGAGTCTAGTGACTTAGCCACTGAGCCACCTCCCGGACCACTATTATTTTTTTTATTAATGCGTAAACACTACTCAGCTTGGTAGTCGTGATGGCATAATGCTATCCCAGCATTGCCATAGTCTCAGATTTTAATAACAAAACAGAAATTTAAGCTTTTGTATAATGTGTTTGCTGCTGAAATAATGGTCCTTCAAGTTCTGGAAAAAATTTAGTTTTTTTTTTTGAAGATATCCTTAGGCATATATCTAAGCTATAAAACTGAAGACTTCAAATCAGTATTCTTAGTTCACTGCTTATGCTTAGGTGTTATTTTTTCCCCTTCTTTTATAAGCATAAAACAATCAACCCCATAAATTACAAATCTAAAAAAATAGATAGGAAAGTTACAAACATCATTGATGCCGGTAATTAAGAAATCAATTGAAGAAAAATCAAATATCTCTGTTGTAAGGATTTTGTTTTCTTCTGCTTTTTAAATCGTGCTTTTTAATGTTTTTAAATACAAACTGTGTTTGTTTTTATTTTAATGAGAGAGAGAGAGAGAGAGAGAGAAATAAGCTAGAATTCAACTCAACAGTGCTTTATTGTGGTGCAGGGATTGAATCTGGGAGTTTGGAATGTCCGGCATGAAAGTTTTTGCATTAAGCTATCTTCCTTGTCCTATTTTTTATATAATTTTATTATATAATTTTATTATGTAATCGTTCTATATAATTCTTATAGATGATTTAGAAACATTCTGTATAAAACAGAATTTTAGCTAATGCAAGGGGCTAAACATAATTACAAATATATTTTTATTCATTTTTTAGATAAACTTGGTTTACAAGATTATGTATGTTTTTTCAGTATTTCTTTTTTCTTTTTGTTTCCCTCCCCTCCCCTCTTCTTTTCTGCCTCCAGGGTTATCTCTGGGGCTTGGTGCCTGCACTATGAATCCACTGCTGCTGGCTGCCATCTTTTTCCCATTGTTGTTGCTGCTGCTGTTGTTGGATACGACAGAGAGAAATTGAGAGAAGGGGGGAGAGCAAGTCGGACACCTGCAGGCCTACTTGACTGCTTGTGAAGCTTCCTCCCTGCAGGTAGGTAGCTGGGGGCACGAACCTGGATCCTTCCTCTTGGTACTATGTGTGCTTAACTGAGTTCACCAACATCCGATCCCCACCCCCCCCCCACCCCCGCAGTATCATTTCAAATCTATTGTGCGACCACTACCAAAGTACCAATCTCCTTCCACCAATGTCTGTTGGACACTCTCTGCTCTTGAAATCTAATTATTCGGTCCCCACTTCTCCTTGGAAACCCCTATTCCCAGGTCAAACCAAGTCTGTCTTCATTTGACTTTGCTTGTTTTCCTTGCTATGCTTCTTTATTTACCCCCCTGCCCCACCCCCACGAATGAGGCCATTCTATATTTTCATTTTTTCCCCTAAGTCCCCATTTAGTATTTCTTGTATACACGGCTAGTTTCATTTTTAAAGAAAAAAGAAATCAAAGAGAATCAGTGATTCAGTGGATGTGATTCCCTTTGATAATCTGGCTCACTTAGAGAAAAGTTGTTTCCTATGACATGCAACATCCCTTCTGCCAGATGAAGGTCCCACCTACTGCTAGTGTCTTTAATCTTCCTTTCTGTCATATCTGTGAGACCTCCAAATAGCAGTAAGAAATCTATATAGAGGTGGCACACATGGCACTCACTGTACACAAGGACCCAGTTCCTGTCCCCAGCTCCCCACCTGCAGGGGGGGTCACTTCACAAGTGGTGAAGTAGGTCTGCAGGTGTTTTCATTTCTCTCTCCCTCTTCTCTCCTCTCTCAATTTCTCTCTATCCTATTAAATAACATAGAAAAAGGAAACAGGAAAATATGAAAATGGTGGTGTCCCAACCATAATCCTGGAAGAAAAAAAAAAGTCCATGAAGAGGGAAATTACGGGAGTCAGTCACTTAGCTGTTGCTGCAATTTTGAGCAGAGAGACACATCCACAGCTTGTTCTTGTTGGACATTATTGTGTTGTAAGGACATCCCATAAAGAGAATAAAATGCTTTCTTTGCTAGAAAAGACAAACAAACAAATAAAATGAAATGAAGAAAGGAAGGAAGGAAAACAGAGAAAGGCACCCTTGGAATAGTGGTTTCAATAAATGTTGTATTAAATAAATGTTGGCTGTTATGCTCAGCCAATAGGAAGGAAATAACATGAGCCCAATTAAATGCTGTTGTGATCACTTTTTGTGTGTCCAGGCAGCCAAAAAAAAAAGTTTCTAAATCAGTTTGTTGAAACTGAGCAAGTATTCAGTGTGTTGCCGTCCTGTGGAAGTTTGCACTCACATTTATAAGCCGTTAGCTCTTTCTCATAACTTCTTGTCCAAGTTGCTACGTAGAACAATTAGGAAACGTCTTCATGGAGAGTTGTCCCCTCAGAGGGCATGCATTCCAAGGCAATCCTGAGAGGTGAGTGGGTGAGAATCCTTAGGCTGCTGTGTAGACAGGCATCCAGACTGCAACTTTGAGGCCTCAGTGCAGTTTCTGAAGACTTTCTTTGCATACCTACACAGACAGGCAGGAGGAGTAGGGCGTGAGAAAAGGGGCTTAACGCTAGAGGGGAAAATCACGTGCTTAACATTTCTCATCGGAAGCTTTTCCTTCAGCAAAAGACACAACAAGGCAGCCATTCATAAGTTAAGCTGTCCCATTAGTATCTAGAAAACAAAAACGGTGCTGCTGATTTTCAACATCTTTGGTTTCTTTGGCAATTGCTTTTTTTTCTTTTTTCTTTTCTTTTCTTTTTTTTTTTTTTTTTTGGTCATTTACCATAGCCGTTCTCTAATAAGTGTGCCTCTGATTTCTTTGGAAAGCAAATGGAGTACATTTAATAGAACATGAGTGTCACTCACTATTTAAAGAAGACGCTATGAGAAATAGTGCCATTTAAGTTGTCTTTAAATCCCTAAAGGTTTAAGGACTATGATAAGTGCTGGCATTACGAGTAAACTTCTCTAAATTCACAGAATCCATCCTTATCTCTGGGATACAGAAGAATAGACTGAAGAATTTGGAGTTGCGTTGCTTTCACTTTTCAGAGAGATGTCATAAAAAAAAAAACAATCCTGAATTGAAATTGCATTTTTAACACAGTTTAAAATTGGAATGGCTGGCTAGATTGAACTAAATTTGCAGGGAGGCTGAGGAGACACTTTTCCTCAAATTATAGTCTGAGTTTACGTTGAAAATAATATATATGTATGTGTGTGTGTGTGTGTGTGTGTGTGTTTGTGTTTTCACGCTATGAAAATGACCCAAAATAAAGGTATGTAAGGAGAAAGGACAACTAATACAACCCCGCATACTACTTATTTAATACTATTTATTCAGTAGAAGGAAAAATTGCTAAACAGCAGGAATAGGTTAAGTGAGAAAAGTGGACTAAGAACAATGGATTGGGGAAAAATGATTGTTTCCATAATATCTAGTTATAACTGCATCATCGCTATTTAAGAACATACCCTCTTTCTTGGGAAATGTTTGCTAAAGTGGTTAGAAGTACACATGGCATGGACAGCAGCTTTCTTTCAAGTGAATGGAAATAATGTTTCTATTTTCACACAGTATAGACTATGTTCACACATACAAACCTACACTACACACATCATTGGTAAATAGAAGCACAGTCAGTCCATTTGGGCTACTCTGTAAAGTGGAAGATTGGCTGTCTTCTGAGAGGCACTGTCTTACGGTACCATTTCACACGGCAGAATGGGCAAGGAAGCGAGCTTAGTCCTCTTTGTATCAGATACTCAGCCATTCTGCAGAGCTCTGTCCTCACGATCCAAAACCACCTCCTAATACTAACATTTTGGGGATTCATATGTAAATATATGAGTTTTGTAGGGGCACAATATTAAACTCATTCTATATGTATATATGTGTACATATCCATGCATGGGTGTGTGTGTGCATGTGTAACTAAGGTAGGAACTATAAAGAAAATGCCATATAGTGCTATCAAATAGAGCAAATCTGACTAAGGTGTATGCAGATGTTCTCTGGACTTGTTTTAGAATTTTTTAAAAAGTTTTTATTAGTGATTTACTAATGATTAACAAGACTGTTAGATAACAAGGGTACAGTTCCACACAGTTCCCACCACCAGAGTTCCATGTCCCATCCTCTCCATTGGAAGCTTCCCAATATTCTTTATCCCTCTTTGAGCATGGACCAAAATTCTTTATGGGGTGCAGGAGGTGGGAGGTCTGGCTTCTGTAATTACTTCTCCACTGGACATGGGCATTGGCAGGCCGATCCATACTCCCAGCCTGTTTCTGTCTTTTCTTAGTGGGGCAGGGCTCTGGAGAGGTGGGGTTCTAGGACACATTGGTGAGGTTGTTTACTCAGGGAAGTCAGCTTGACATGATGATAGCATCTGGAACTTGGTGGTTGAAAAAGCATTAAGATATAAAGCAGAACAAATTGTTAAATCATCAGGAGACTACAGGCAAGAATATACCAGATTGGGATTTCCATTTTGGAAAAAGCTAGTAGGTCTATTTTAGGGATATTGCAAGGGGCCCATGACTTTATTAATTTTTGCCTGAGCCTGACAGCTAACATTCAGGTAGATCAAGGGTATTGTCTGGGGAGATGGTGTCATAGTTTGGAAAAGGACTAGAAAGCTGTTCAGGGAAGACAGCAACTCCCAAACATGGGGAAAGTATATAAATATTGTTGACTGTAAACCCCATCGATTTTATCTGGGGCCCATAGTCAGCACAGGAGCCTGTGTAACCTCTGCATCCCTGTAGGTCTGAGCTCACATTCTGTGGTCATGGCCAGGAACATTCCAGGCTGCACTAATTTCAGGACCCATCTTCCTGGGGTGGAAGGAAGAGTATGTTATCCAATCTCCCTTCAGAGAATGGAACAGTCTTTACTATTGTTAATCCACACTGAGGGCAAGGTCCTATAGGGGCCCACAAAGGGGTCCATTATGTTGTTCCTGATGGAGATGACCAGTGATGGTAGAGAGAGGGATCTGTTGGAGGTCTAGGCCCATCATGTCTCAGGACTCACTGACTAGGGTCCCAGGTGATGGGGTGGCCTAGTAGTAACCAAAAGAGTCATCATTGAAGTATGCCAGTCTCTTACTCTTATCCAGCTTTTGTAGTCCTTACTTTGTCTGACAAAATTAGCCTTGGAGTGATTGAGGGAAGTGAAATAGGAAATAGGTGAGAAGGGTATCCAGGTGTAGGTAGAAACTATTTGATTAAGTACTTTATGGTGTTGTTACTTCTGCTTGCTTGCTGCACTTATTGAGTCACTGAACACAGTGTGTACTTCCGCTTTAAGGTGTGTATTTTCCCTATCTTATGGAGACATGTGTACATATGCCCTATCTCATGGGCCCTGATATATGTATCTAGGTTCTGAGGCTTTGTTAGGAAGTGCACCACTGGAAAAGGAATTCAAGAGTCTTATGAGTACTAGTTTTTTTTTTTCTTTCCCCCAGTAAACCTACAAGGTTTGTTTACTTTTTATAGATACTTGGGGCTCTGAGATTTTTGGTTCAATAAGGCTGGAGTTTCAATCAAATCTTAAAGCTATGAACCACTACATTATATTTTTCTTGCATTATATCTTATGGGGAAGAGGATCACACTGCCCTAAAAATTCACAATAAAACTTGCTGGCAGCTTTGAGCTGGGCCATTGGTGTGAAGATATTAAGAATGTCCACATGGACTTTAACCATTTCAATCTTGAAATCACTTAAAGTCGATAATGGACTAATGGGATATTCCAGAGAGTCATTTCTTAGATTGGCTGGCAATAGACGCCAAAAGAAGCAATTCCATTTCTCATGTGATCCCATGTCGTTCCAACTCCCTTTTCGGCTTTGCTATGTAGATATGTACGGTGGAGTGTAAAAAGTGATTTGGGAGCCAAGTAGTACACTTGCCTTGGAAAACTCTCCCCTCCTGCAGGAGCAGCTGTGGAGTAAAGCTTATAGTATTCTTTCTCCTCTGATTGTCTGTTAAAGAAGCAAAGTAAAAATGTATTCTCTGCGATAACAGGTAGATTTTCTAAAGGAATTACACACACCGTACAGGTATTAAGTTGTTGACTGGGGTTTTGATTCACTAGGTTTCCAAATAGAGGTAGTGGTACTCTGTAATAAATAAATCGGCAGAGATGTTCCACTTTCAGATTTTACTAATTTTGTATCCTCTAACAGAAAACCAAATTCTGGTTCAACGATCTTTGTGCGTGTATTTCATTCTTTCAAAGTCCAGTGATGTCCAAGTTTAAGAGGACAATTAATTTTTAAAGATTGTGAATGACTTATTTTAAAGTCAAAGTTCATGGTTTGGGAGGTGGTGCAATGATAAAGCTTTAGTCTCTCAAGCATGAGGTCCTGAGTTCGATTCCCCGCAGCACATGTAACACTGTGATGTCTAGTTCTTTCTCTCTCCTCCTATCTTTCTCATAAATAAATAAAATCTTTAAAAACAACAACAACAACAACAAAGTTCATCTAGTCCAAAGTTCAGGCTGAAGAAAAAGAATTGGTCAAACCAGCTACTTTAGGGTATATAACTCGTTAAAAAATCATCCTGATTATAAGAAGCAGTTAGAACTTCAGTTTTAATTTTCTTCTCTTTATTTATTTTAAAGACTTAGTTACTTTTAAGATGAGAGAAAAAGAGATGGGGGAAAGAGAGAGAAGTAGAGAGCATTACTCTGACATATGAGATGCCAGAGATAGAACTCAGAAATTCATACTTTTTTAAAACTTAAAAAAATTATTATCTTTATTTGTTTATTGGAGATACAGCCAGAAATTGAGAGGGGGGAGATAGAGAGGGAGAGAGACAGAGAGACACCAGCAGCCCTGCCTCACCGCTTGCAGAGCTTTCCCCCTGCAGGTGGGAACCGGGGGCTTGAACCTGGCTCCTTATGCATTATATCATGTGCCTTCAATCAGGTATTGAAGAATTCATACTTTGAAGTTCAGTGCTCTAGCCCAGTTCATACTTTGAAGTTCAGTGCTCTAGCCACTGTGCCATCTCCTGGACTACTTTGCTGGATTTTGACTCTGATATAAGTAATATATCTGACACATCTAAATGAAAAATTCTCAAAGAACCAAACTGTCCACTATTAATGATCCCCCCATTATAGAAAAACTCCAATTAGGTTGTTTTGGGGGCTTTTGTCTGCTAGTTATGCAGACATATGCATAGTTAGTTCTTGCAAGCATAGTCCCCATTCTTGAGTTTTTCATAATCCAAAGGGAGAAACAGGTAATCAACATCATGCAACAGGATCCACAGTGGAAATCCCTGTTCTGGAGGTTACTCTTGTTTTTCAGTGCAGTGAAGTTTTTACTTTATGTAAAAATAGCGCTCACATAGCAGAACCTCCTTGTGAAAGTATACACCTCCTGGGAAAGGAATCTGACTTGGGGATCAGCGAGGACAGAACCGACGTGCAAGGTGTTCTTCCAGACTTGTGGTCAGGCACAGACTCAGAGGACAAAGTTTTTCTCATGTGGAGCAGCTGGATTGTTGGAACATGGTTGCAGTTAAAGATGTTGTCCAGGTGGAACATTGCAATGCCCATCTTAAATCAATTAAATGGGATAAGAAAGACAGAAACAATACCTTGGAGAACATTTTGTTTGAAATTGTCCCTCTGTTCCTTGAAAGCACAGAAACACGGGTGTTGAAAGGAGCAGCCTAGTTCTCAGGATATAGTTTTCATGGTCAGGGCTAAAGTAACATATAGAGAATAGTAGAATGCAGCCAATTTTTTTTGTCTTGAAAAAGCCCAACTAGTTCAATAAAGCCAAGAATAGTTTTCTAGACACTTATTCCATATTTGGAAGTACTTCTTCACATTGTTTTCTTTTTGATTGTTATGTGTAGAAGTATGATCTGAATATATGGTTTATCATCATCATAAAAAGATTCTACTTGGCTTTCTAAAAGGTAGTCCTGTATAAAGATGACTGGAGGAAATTATCAGTAATATTTGGGTTATTTTAAATTTCAGTAATGGACTCATGAACTTAATTCAGAAAGTATTTAGGCCAATGTGTTTTGAGAACTTCACCAGATGTTACGTGGTTATATGTCAGCACACTTGAGAAGGATTCTAAAGACTTGTTAAAGCTGAATTCTCAACCGTTTTTAATTTTCCTTGAAAAAACTCTTAAGACTGAAGAATAATAATGTGTAGGAGGTAAACTCCTGTGATCCAATCAGGAAAGAAAGAACTCCATGAACCCTCAAATCAGCCTCAGCCCAGTGGGGGTCTTAGAATGATCGGAAATGAAAGAGAAAATTGTCCCAAACTGCAAGTGGAGGTAGTCATTAAGACAGGCACAATCACCAACCAAATAGACCACTTTTTAACTTAAATGTGTTTCATTACTGGACACTATAATAAGCCAGAATGGAACAACAATATGGTGACTTAAATTTGCCAGATAGTTTACTTTCTGAGAAACTCCTTATTCTCTTCTCAGTCCTCAGTCTGATGGAGGGGAGGTATTAAAGATGATTGGGTATAACTTGTCACCCTGGACTTCTTTGTGTGATCACAAAAGCACACGGGTTTTAATTCTCCACAATAAATTTGTGCTACCAGTCAGTCACTAGGATATTTTCAAGTGTGGAACGCCATAAGGAAGCAAAAGGGCATCTTAAATTTTCAGTTGGGACTCTTGTTAATATCATTTTATTTGGGGTGTAATGGTTTACAGTACATTTATTCACACAAAGGTATAAGTTCGCATCTCTTCATGATAGGTGTCTGCAAAATACTGTCACCCCCAACTTATGTCCATTTCTACCATCATGCACTAAGACCCAATATTATCTAACTCCCACTCATTTCCCCTTCTCTCCCAGAGTCCTTTATTTTGGTACAAAACCCTATACCCAGTCTGAGTCTCTTTGTGTTTTCCCTTTCTTTGTTTCTCAAGTTTTATTTGTAGATGAGATAATATGGTATTTGTCCTTTTATTTTTGGTTTATCTCATATAACAATTGAGATTTTAACAGAAAAATTAAGAGGAGACCAATAGTTTATTAATGTGTGTGCTGTATTGTTAGATCTAAACTATTAAGAACTCAAAACTGTGACTTTGAATTCCAGCTGGCACAGGATATCCAACAAGGAACAGTCTTGTTGGAGAAAATGGTGGGGTCAAGAAAATCCTCTTTTGGTTTGTTGCAGTTCTGAAGAAAAGAATATCAAAGGACACGTGTTCAGGTGTATGAGTCTAAATTCTTTATTAGATGTGCAAAATAAAGAGAAAGACTCTGGGGCTAGATTTCTAGAAAATCCAGGCTAAAAAACTAAGGTCAATGACCAAGCCCAAGACCCCCCGTTGTCCAAGATCTGCTCCTTTATAACTCTTCTTAGATCACACTGGAGCCCACTTTTCATTGGCCCGATGGAGTAAACTCCTCCCCTTTCATGGAGTGCAAAAAGGAAAAAAGGGAAACCTTCACCAAGTGAATCTCTGTTCTACCTGTGCAAACTCAGTGAGAACAAAATTTGCTAGTGGGTCATGGTGTTCCATGGGTGTAAGCCTAGTGAAAACATAGTGTACTCTCCAGGACCCTCTGTGTCCTGAATTTTCGCTCAACAATATGGTTGAAGAGAAACAGGACAAAGGAGAGCTGTTTTAGGTTTCAGGCTGAGCAAATTTTGGGAAGGTTAATATATGGGAGGAAAATGTCAGTATAGGTTTATTTATTGATTCCTCTGGTAGACATCTCTGTACTCATCAATCTCTGTCTCCAGTAAAGGAAGAATTTATGACCTGTCTCTATGTAGAAAAGGGTGATCCCCCACCCCCACCCCCCCCGTATTTGTTGCTTGTCAACTACCTTTAGCTCAGAATAATTTTTATGCCAAAGAGGGATATCTTGTGGTGACATTCTGCTTTCTTTCAAAGATTTAATCAAGATGCAACTGGTGGTTCTCTATCTAGGAACTTCTCTAGCCAGAGAATGTCCTCCCTCTTTTTTTTCTTTCTATGCCTTTTTCACTAGCAACCATGATGGTATGCTATGGGAATCTTACAAAAAGGGAAATGGTCCCATGCCTTCTTTGTGGCATTTTATTTAGAAATCATATGATATTAAGATGTGCAAAGATCTGTTTGTTCTTCACCGAGATGTCCTTAATGTTAGCCATTGTATGTAGTATTGCTATTTTGCTGTGGTCTGAATTTACATTTCACTGGGGATAGCTCATGCTAGTAATCCTTTGATATGCTTATGTAAAATCTGTATGTCTTCTTTGCTGAAACATTTGTTCAGAAATGTGTCCCAACTTTTAAATTGTATTCTTCTTATCTTTGATAACATTACTCATTTGATCATGCATGTTGCTTACAGTCTCCTCAACCTCCTCTCAGTCCTGCTTCTCCTCTTTCTCCTCTTGTTGCCTTCCTCTAAATTTTACTGAGGAGTTAAAGGTTTACAAGACAGTTGTCAACCCACAGGTACAACCACTCATCTTCCCATGAAAGATGTCTAAGACAATTGCTCCCCCAACATGGGTCCTTTTCCCCCATCATCCACCAAGACGACACCACCGCTTCCTTCCATTCCTTTCCTCCTGCATAGTCACTGGGTTTTGTACAATACACCATGACCTATTGTTTTCCTTTACTGTTCTTGTTTAAGTTCTACCTTTGAGTGAGATCAGTATTTATTGGTTCTCTTCTTGATTTACCTCACTTAACATGATACCTTCAAGTTCTGTTCAAGATAGAGTAGAGAAGATGACTTCATAATTTTTACCAGCTGAGTAGCATTACATTGTGTATATATAGACCACAACTTTCTTGGTCACTTATATGTCATTGGGCATCTGGGTTGCTTCCAAGTTTGGGCTATTAAAAAGTGTGCTGCTGTGAACATAGGTGTACATAAGTGTCTTTGTTTCCTTTGGGTATATCCTCAGGAGAGGAATTTCCTGGTAGGTCCATTTCTCCCTTCTGATGAATCTTCTTTTTCTTATTGCTGCCAAGGTTATTGCTGGGGTTCAGTACCCGAACTGCCCCTGCGGCTACAGACAGACTATGACCCACATAGTCAATGACTGCCACCTCTCCAGATTCAAAGGAGGTCTCGAAACTTTACATCAGGCTCAACCTGATGCTGTTGACTGGCTACGGAAGAAGGGCAAACGCTAGAAGAAGAAGAAGTACTTGCATGATGAATCCACCACTAATGACAGTGTTTTTCTTTTTGGCCAGAGAGCAATTGAGAAGGAAGGGGAATAGAGAGTAAGAGAGACAGAGAAACAACTGTAGCACTGCTTCACTGCCTGTGAAACTTCCCCATCCCTGTAGATGGGGAACAGGGGCTTGAACCTGGATCCTTGAACATGGAAACTCATGCAGCCAACCAGATGTTTCACCACTTGGTTCTCACATTTTTCTTCATTGTCTTTGACATACTAATCATGATTATTTTTAAATTCCCTTTCAAGCAGTCTTTCCCAGGCTGGGTGAGGCTTGCTTGATTGCTGATTGTCACTCCAAATGGGTCTAAGTCCCTTACTCAGAGGAAAAAACAAAAATAGCCTAGAAATTTGGAAGCAAGGTTGGAGTGGCACCCTGGTGGGTCAGGAATCTTGGTAAAGAAAGGAGCTCAGCGGGGAGCCTGCTAGCAGCAGCTCTCAAACCCTGGGTCTGGTTATGGGGAGAGAGGGGCTGAGAGAAATAATCAAGAAATTTCCTTTCTTTTTGCTCTAATTTTTAACCCAAATTGAATTATAGTCACCTCCTTGGACTCACGTTTAAGATGCTTCCTTGTCTGTCCCGCTGAAGGGCAGGATTTCTAAGGCTTTCTAGAAGTTGTCAGAGCTCACAGGGGTGCAGCTACTTCCCAGTCACCATCTTGGCTCCCCCCTCTATTTTTAAATTCCCTAACAAATAGTTCCCACATGTGCCATAACTAAAATCAGACGTCATGATTGCTTTGCTTCGATTCTTCATTTCTTTTACATATGCCTGATAAGATTCTCTTATTGATAGCAGGATGTCTTGTGTAGAAAAAAAAGATCGAGGTAAGGAGTGTTTATGCTTGGAATTAGATATACCTTTCCTTTCTTTGGATTTTTTTTTTAATTATTCATTTTACTGGATAGGACAGAGAGAAATTTAGAGGGAAGGGAGAAAGAGAGAGAGAGAGAGAGAAAGAGAGAGAGAGAGAGACCTATAGTATTGTTTCACCACATGTGAAACTTTTTCCCTGCAGGTGGGGACTGAGGGCTTGAACCCAGGTCCTTATGCACTGTAATGTGTGCACTTAACTAGTGCACTACCACTTGGTTCCTTCTTTGGGTCTTTAGTGCAGGGTTTGGAGTTAATCTAATGAACAAGTAGTTAGGCATGGTGGAGCCTTGGACTTGCTGTTGCTTCAGTGACCTCAATTCTCCACAGGCTTCCATTTATTTGGGAGGATTTATATTTAGAGTGGGAGTTCTGTTTTCATTTTATTATTATTGTTTAACTCAGAGAACTGGGACTTCATGCATATATGATTTCATATTTCCTACTTAGTTTTTTCATACACACAGATAAATGTATAGAGAGCGTTGTAGAGAAAGATGACACCATGGTCCTGGAGTTTCCTCTAGTGGCATAGCAACTCAGTGTGCACTGTGTGCACAGCAAGTCCCATGCCCTACTGGGTGAACGCTCTCTGACTCTGGAGCACATTTGGAGAACAGTGTCTGGCTCTGTGTTTTTTCTTGTATGTCCACTACTTTGTTTCTACATGTTTTCACTCTTCTAATAACCCTTTCCCCAAAATATTCTTCTTCCATGTTATTTTAGCTTCTTTTCCCCCTTGGTTGTAGAGTACAATGAAATGAAACATTTTCTATTGAGATGGTTAAATCTCAATCCTAGGGAGCATCTTGGGTTATGACTTCAATTCTCCTGACCCTTCCCTGGCATTAGGTCCTATATATATATATATTTCTGCCCTAGGAGAGGAGGTTTTTTTTTTTTTTTTTCCCCAGAACCCTGTAAGGGATTATATCTGGGACTTTGGAATCTCAGGCATGAAAATCTCTTTGCAAACCCATTATGCTATCTCCCATGTCCCCTAATATCATATTTCTTGCACTTAAAAACGTCCTCCCCTAAACTGCAAAGAGTGTTCATCCATCCCTTAAGGACAGCATATTTTCTACCACTCCACCTGCCTCCCCACTGTGACAACTTTTATTTCATAGGAGATATGAGAAAAACAGATCGTTTCCCATTTCTCCTACATGACTTATTGTCCTCCTCCAGTTTTGCATCACAATCATTAAAACACTCTGTGTGTGTGTGTGTGTGTGTGTGTGTGTGTGTGTGTGTGTGTGTGAGAGAGAGAGAGAGAGAGAGAGAGAGAGAGAGAGAAATGGACCAAGGCACTGCTCAACTCTGGCTTTTGGTAGTGTTGGTGATTGAATCTGGGAACTCAGAATTTCATGCATGAAAGTCTTTACATAATTATATGTTGTCTTTCCATCTGCCAAGTCTAAATTTAATCAGGCATTCCATGTTGGTATTTTCTAAGACAGGCAACCCATTCACTCCTTATGTATTAGTATGGAAGTGAAATTTCCATCATTTTGTTTGTATATGTAGTCTCATCATAAGCAAGCTCCATGTTTGAATAATTTGTTATCCATTAACTCATCTATATATCAGATTACTGCTCAGCTCTGGTCCCCTAGTGCTGGGGATTGAATTTGGGACCTTGGAACTTCAGACATGTCTTTTGCAGAACTATTATACTATTTCCCCAGTCCTTGGAGAATATTGAAACAAAAGACATCAAAAATGACTTTGAAATAAAATCTAGTAATAGGTGTAATAATAGGAATCAGGTGTTGACTTCTAACGGAGAAGATCTTTTCCATTTAGACTTTTCCTTTCTTTTTTTAAGATCATTCTTTTTTTATATCTTTATTTATTTATTGGATAGAGACAGTCAGAAATGGAGATGGAAGGAGGAGCTGGTGAGGGAGAGAGACAGACACCTGCAGCACCATTTCACCACTTGCCTAGCTTTCCCCCTGTAGGTGGGGACTGGGTGTTTGAACCTGTGTCCTTGTGTATTGAAACATGTGCTCCACCAAGTGTGCCACCACCTGGCCCCTATTTTTTTTTTTTAATTTTCATACTACCCATCCTATCATATCCTATAAACTCGACTGTAATTTAGGCTTGATAAGTGTTACTTTCGTTAACAATATGAATTTTCTTGCCTTGGGGTCATGAAAGCTTTCACTGGATCTTTCGTATGAACATTGGAGTCCATCTAATGGGCAGCTGGACAGGGTTAAGATTGGTTGTTGCTTCTGTTACCTCAGTGATGCACAGCAGTCTTGGCAGTTGTAGATATTACTGAGAAAGACTTGCATTACATACCTCAGAAAATACTGTATAGTACTTTTCACCTATGATATTTGTGGTTCACATACTTTGTAAGAGATCTGATACAAAATGTTAAACTCACCAGATAGGAAAGTATTATTAAATATTACTTCAACCTATCAGTGCCATGTCAAATGTCCTGGGTAATAACATGTATTATGAAAGCATGACAGCATACTGTTACTGTCAGACAGAAACTTACTGTTTTGGTCAAGGAGATACTCATTTCAGAAATAGCTCTATTTTGCTATTACCAGCATGAGTCAATGACCCATTTGTATTTTTATTTATTTTTGTGTTTGACACAGCTATTCATTTCATAGAGCAGTACTTTTCTTGAACTTCCAAAGTATAGCTGACACTCTGAAATACATTCTGAAGTTGAATTTGAATGGCCTATCCATATAGACAGCTCCTTGTTATTTTCAGTTGTGTTTCTTGGAATTTTTCAACGTTATATCCTTAGTCCATACACAGCACAGATACATCTCACCTTTTCTAGTGTATTTTAATAATGATGATGATGATGATGATGATAATAATAATAAACATATAGTGGTTGAGTCACTGAGACAAAAAGCAAAAGTATGTAGTAGCCTCATTTTATTGTTCTTTAAATTCTTGTTTTAGGCTAGGAATTGGAAAAATACTTGCATCAGACTGGCCCTATTTTTATAAACAAAGTTTTATTAGAACATATATAGACTCATTTATTTACATGTTGTCTTTATTTTCATTCTCCAAGGGAAGAACTAAACAATGTCAAAGAGACTATATGGTTTACAAATCGTATTTAGCATCTGGCCCTTTAAGAACTTGCTGTTTTAGACAAAGGACAAAGAAAGATAAGGAAAGAACAGATTTTTACAGACCACAAGCTGTTGTGACTCATTTAGTTTCCACAGCAAGGTTGTTGCTATGTGAAAATTGCTTATTTACACTTAAATTCTTTAGAAGGCCCCAAGTTGCCCTAGAGGCTTAGAGGTAATTTCAATAGCCTCTTTAGGCTAGTTTGGAAAATCTTCCCAATTCTCTCTTTTTGCTTTCATCCCTCATTAGTCTTGGGATAAAAACCAAGTAGAATTGAGAGCCAATCAACTTGGCTTTTGGGATAAAGAGCAACCACTGTTGAGAGAATTAGAATTTTATCTCAGCATGAACTCAGGAAAGGAAAGAGAAAGCTATATAATCCAAGAATAAATACATTTTATTTAGGGGTCTTTTATTGTTCTTGGAAATTTTGTCAATGATTTTTAAATGAAAACTAGTTTTATTTATAAATTAGTAAGAAATGAGAGGGAAGATACATTTTTCTTTTTAGAAAATAAAGGTTTTTTAATGGTCAGTTGCAAAATATTCTTTCTCCCACACATACATAAACAGTTAAGTTTGTAAAAAAAAAAAAAGTATATTATCTGAATTCTGGTGCCAAAATTGCAGGGTTATGATCTGGGATTTAACCTTCTTTCTTCACAGAGTTCTCAGACATTATGAAAACTCTGCAGGAACCAGTAGTGTTTGGGAAGATGTCCTGACTGGACTTGGTGTCTAGGTACAATTGTCCAAGTAGCTGATGGTAGCAATAACCAGAGGTGTTTCTTTCACTCCAATTTCAGTTAAAACAGCAAACTAATTAATCAGAAATTAAACCCACGTTGCAAAATTAACTTAAATGCATTTGCGAGGGACTCTCAGTTTCTGTGCATACGCTGATTAACTGCCAATATTTCAAGTTGTCACAACTTTTTCTATCCACATGTGGAGTGTATTTTATTTATTTATTTATTATTATTTTTAATTTATTTCTTTATTGGGGAATTAATGTTTTACATTCAACAGTAAATACAATAGTTTGTACATGCATAACATTCCCCAGTTTCCCATTTAACAATACAACCCCCACTATGTCATCTATCATCCTTCATGGACCTGTATTCTCCCCACCCAACCACCCCAGAGTCTTTTACTTGGGTGCAATATGCCAATTCCATTTCAGGTTCTACTTGTGTTTTCTTTTCTGATCTTGTTTTTCAACTTCTGCCTGAGAGTGAGATCATCCCATATTCATCCTTCTGTTTCTGACTTATTTCACTCAACATGATTTTTTTAAGGTCCATCCAAGATCGGCTGAAAATGGTGAAGTCACCATTTTTTACAGCTGAGTAGTATTCCATTGTGTATATAGACCACAACTTGCTCAGCCACTCATCTGTTGTTGGACACCTGGGTTGCTTCCAGGATTTGGCTATTACAAATTGTGCTGCCAAGAACATATGTGTACACAGATTTTTTTGGATGGATGTGTTGAGTTCCTTAGGATATATCCCCAGGAGAGGAATTGCAGGGTCATAGGGTAGGTCCATTTCTAGCCTTCTGAGAGTTCTCCAGACTGTTCTCCACAGAGGTTGGACCAATTGACATTCCCACCAGCAGTGTAGGAGGGTTCCTTTGACCCCACACCCTCTCCAGCATTTGCTGCTGTTACCTTTTCTGATGTGTGACATTCTCACAGGAGTGAAGTGATATCTCATTGTTGTCTTGATTTGCATTTCTCTGACAATCAGAGACTTGGAGCATTTTTTCATGTGTTTCTTGGCCTTTTGGATCTCTTCTGTGGTGAATATTCTGTCCAAGTCCTCCCCCATTTTTGGATGGGGTTATTTGTTGTCTTGTTGTTGAGTCTGGCAAGCTCTTTATATATGTTGGTTTTTAAACTCTTGTCTGATGTATGGCATGTAAAGATCTTCTTCCATTCTGTGAGGGGTCTCTTGGTTTGGGTAGTGGTTTCTTTTGCTGTGAAGAAGCTTTTTAATCTGATGTAGTCCCATAGGTTTATATTTGCCTTAGTCTTCTTTGTAATTGGATTTGTTTCATTGAAAATGTCTTTAAAATTTATGCAGAAAAAAGTTCTGCCAATATTTTCCTCTAAGTATTTGATAGTTTGTGGTCTAATATCCAAGTCCTTGATCCACTTGGAATTTACTTTTGTATTCGGTGAAATACAGTGATTCAGTTTCATTCTTCTGCATGTTTCAACCCATTGTTTCCAACACCATTTGTTGAAGAGACTCTGCTTTCCCCATTTAATAGTCTGGGCCCCGTTGTCAAAGATTAGATGTCTATAGGTGTGGGGCCTCATTTCTGGGCTCTCAATTCTATTCCACTGGTCAGTGTATCTATTCATGTTCCAGTACCAAGCAGTTTTGATGACAATGGCCCTATAATAAAGTTTGAGATCTGGGAGTGTGATGCCTCTGGTTCTGTTCTTTTTTCTCAAGATTGTTTTGGCAATTCTAGGTCTTTTCTGGTTCCAGATAAACATTTGTAGCATTTGTTCTATTCTCCTAAAAAATGTGCTTGGGATCTTGATGGGGATAGCATTAAATTTGTATTTGGCTCTGGGTAACATATTCATTTTGATGATGTTAATTCTTCCAACCCATGAACATGGAATATCTTTCCACTTCTTTGTGTCTTTTTCAATTTCTTTGAGTAGTGACTCATAATTTTCAGTATACAAGTCTTTCACTTCTTTGGTTAGGTTGACTCCTAGATATTTTATTGTTTTTGTTGCTATAGTAAAAGGAATTGTTTTCTGGATTTCAATTTCTTCTAACTTAGTGTTTGCATAGAGGAATGCCACTGACTTTTGAATGTTAATTTTGTAGCCTGACACCTTACTGTATTGCCTGATGATTTCCAAAATCTTCTTGCTGGATTCCTTAGGTTTTTCCATCTATACTATCATGTCATCTGCAAATAAGGAGAGTTTGACTTCTTCTCTTCCAATCTGTATCCCTTTAATTCCTTGTTCCTTCCTGATTGCTATGGCAAGAACTTCCAACACTATGTTGAATAGTAATGATGATAGTGGGCATCCCTGTCTAGTACCTGATCTGAGTGGAAATGCTTCCAGTTTTTCACCATTGAGTATGATGTTGGCTGTAGATTTGATATATATAGACTCCACTATCTTCAGGAATTTTCCATCTATTCCCATTTTTTGTAGTGTTTTGATCATAAAGGGATGTTGTATTTTGTCAAAGGCTTTCTCTGCATCTATTGATATGACCATGTGGTTTTTGGTCTTGCTTTTGTTGATGTGGTGGATCACATTGATTGATTTACGTATATTAAACCAACCTTGCATGCCTGGGATAAACCCCACTTGGTCATGATGGACAATCTTTTTGATATACTGTTGTATCCGGTTGGCTAGAATTTTGTTCAATATTTTAGCATCTATGTTCATCAGAGATATTGGTCTGTAGTTTCCTTTTTTGATTGTGTCCCTGTCTGCTTTTGGTATCAGAGTGATGTTGGCTTCATAGAAGCTGGCAGGGAGTATTCCAGTGACTTCAATCTTCTTGAAGACTTTTAAAAGTAGAGGTATTAGTTCTTATTTGAAGGTTTTGTAGAATTCATTTGTAAAACCATCTGGTCCAGGACTTTTATTTTTGGGGAGATTTTTGATAACTATTTCAATTTCATTAGCTGTGATGGGCCTGTTCATGTTATCCACTTCCTCTTTACTTAGTTTTGGAAGTTGGTAGGTGTCTAGGAAATTGTCCATTTCTTCCAGGTTCTCTAGCTTGGAGGCATATAATTGTTCATAGAAGCCTCACATGATATGTTGAATTTCTGCGGTGTCTGTTGTGATATCTTCTCTTTCATTTACTATCCGATTTATTTGGGTCTTCTCCCTTTTTTGTTTTGTGAGTCTGGCTAAAGGTTTGTCGATTTTGTTTACTTTTTCGAAGAACCAACATTTACTTTCGTTTATCTTTTGTATGGTTTTCCTATTCTCAATGTTATTTATTTCTGCCCTAACTTTAGTGATTTCTGTCCTTCTGGTTGCTTTAGGATTCCTTTGTTGTTCTTCTTCTAGGTCTTTAAGATGTGCAATCAGGCTGTTTATTTGTGCTTTTTCTTGTTTCGTAATGTGTGCTTGTATAGCTATGAACTTCCCTCTTAGGACTGCTTTAGCTGTGTCCCAAATATTTTGATAGCTTGTGTCTTCATTTTCATTGAACTCTTGAAGCATTTTGATTTCTTCCTTGATTTCCTCTTTGACCCAGAAGTTGTTAAGAAGTGTACTATTGAGCTTCCACATTTTGGGACTGTTACTAATCTTTTGTTGATTGTTAAGTGTTAGTTTAATTCCACTGTGGTCTGAGAAGATGCATTTCAATGCTCTTGAATTGGCTGATGCTGTCTTTGTGGCCTAATATATGGTCTATCCTTGAGAATGACCCATGTGGATTTGAGTAAAATGTGTATTCCAGTTTCTTGGGATGAATGACTCTGAAAATGTCCAGTAGTTCTAGTTTATCTATCTCTTCATTTAGCTCCCTTAATGTCTTTATTGATTTTCTGCCTGGATGAGCTGTCAAGTTGAGAGAGTGGGGTGTTGAAGTCCCCTACTATGATTGTGTTACTGTTAATATATTGCTGTAGCTCTTTCAGTAAAAGTTTGATGTATTTAGATGGCTTCTCATTGGGTGCATAGCTGTTAATAATAAGTTAATAAATCCTCTTGATTGACTGATCCTCTGAGCATTAAGTAGTGTCCATTCCTATCTTTTTTAATCTTAGGATCTACTTTAAAGTCTATCATGTCAGATATGAGAATAGCTGCTCCTGCCCTTTTTTGTGGGCCATTGGCTTGTATGATAGTTTTCAATCCTTTCACTTTAAGTCTGTGTTTGTCTTGTTGAGTTAGGTGGGTTTCCTGTAGACAGCATATTGTTGGGTTGTGTTTTCTGATCCATCTTCCTACTCTGTGTCTTTTAATAGGTGAATTCAGGCCATTGACATTTATTGATATCAAAGTTTGAAGATATTTTAATGCCATTCTTGTAGAGTTTTAGACTGTTCTGATATATGTCCTATTTGTGGTGGTCTGATTGTTTATAGGAGACCTTTCAGAAGTTCTTTCAGGGCAGGCTTGGTGATGGTTGATTCCTTCATCTGTTGCTTGTCTGAGAAGGTTTTGATGCCTCCATCTAGTCTGAATGACAGTCTAGCAGGATATAGTATTCTTGGCTAAAAGCCTTTCTCATTGAGCACTCAATAGATATCTTGCCATTCTCTTCTGGCCTGTAGTCTTTGTATGGAAAAGTCTGCTGCTAATCTTATGGGTTTTCCTTTGTAGGTGACTCTTTATTTTTCTCTTGCAGCCTTCAGGGTCCTTTCTTTATCCTTGTTCCTTTCCATTCTAAGTATGGTATGTCTTGGTGTCTTTAGGTCTGGGTTAATTCTATTTGGGACCCTCTGGGCTTCTTGAATTTTTATGTCTTTGATGTTGTCTAGACAAGAGAAGTTTTCAGCTACTATGGCCTGGAAAATTCTTTCTTCCTCTCCTTCTCTTTCTTCCTCTGGTATGCCAATAATGCGTATATTATTTCTTTTGAAGTCATCCCATAGGACTCTGTTGTTGTTTTCAGCATCTCTTAATCTCTTTTTGAGATCTCTTACTTCTTTTTTAGTTGTCTCTAATTCATCCTCAATCTTGCTAATTCTGTCTTCAGCCTCATAGGTTCTATTCTTTCTGCCCTCTACTGTTTTCTGGAGTTCCTCTATTTTGTTGCCCTGCTCTGATACTGTTTTAGCTTGTTCAGCTAGTCGCATTCTTAGCTCAGCGATTTCAGCTTTCAGCTCTCTAATAACCATGAGATAATTAGTATTTTCTTCCATATTCTCATTTGTTGTTCCTGCATTTCTGGTTACAATTTTTTCAAATTCTTTACTCACTCCTGTTATTATTTCCTTAGCTAATGTTTGGATGTTGAACTCATTATTTTGTGCTTCACCCTCTGGAGGACTTTTAGCTGGACTCTTGTCCTGGTTCGATTTGCCAATATTTTTTCTTGTTGGTTTAACCATTTTATACATTATGTTATGAGTTCCCTTTATCAGTACTTTTCAAATTATTGATCACTATTGCCTGGATTTACTTGTGTCTAAGTAAGTTAATTAAAGGGTTCACAGTGGTGGAAGTTAGCAGTTATTTCAATCCCTGAGTTGGAGCTCAGTGGTTTAAAAGCCTCTTTCTTTTTTTTTTTTTTCCTTCCCTGTAGGCTATGGGAGCCTGAGGGCTTTTAAACTATCAATAGGCTTCTTAGCTTAATCACTGACTCCTGACCAAGAGATAAAGCAGGGTGTGGCAGAGATAATCCAGTGGTTATGCAAAGAGACTTTCACAGCCCCTCAGCTATGCCACCGAGGTATAGGTCTCCTGAGTTTCCTGGTTAGATCTCTGTCCGCTGGTGTCCCTCCTTGTTGCTGCTCCAGATTCTGAGGGTAGTAGCAATGGAGACTCAGAGTTGCACTTGGTGAGTCTCTGGGGAGTCCTCTCCTCCTTTAAGTTGTCCCCTTGTTGGTGGAGCAGACTGGAGGTAGTGTCTCCACTGATAAACTGCTGAACTGTTAGCAGTCACTTAGTCTCTCCTTAGGCCCCTCTCTCCTCTCTGTCACCAGCCACACGTGTTTTTACTCACCAGTGATTTACTGGGTTCCTGTGGTCATTCTAGTCCTGTCTTGTTTCGGTCCCAGGTGGTCTCCTTTGGTATTCCTAGTTCATCCGGGAGAGGAGAGGAGAGGAGAGAAAGCGATCTGCTGCTCATAGCTCCGCCTCCAGAAGTCAGATCTCTCTGGTTTCTTGAGTTTAGTCATATTAATTTCTTTTAACATATTACTCTATGTCTTCACTGTCCTTAATTTTCTGTGTTAGTTTCAACATTGTGGTTGGTTCTCTCCAGTAGTTAGTTGAAGAATGCCAAGACTCTTCAGTCTCCTAAAGGGGAAGACTTCAAGTAACACTTACAAATAGATACAGCCAACTGTGATGCAGACTTCTCGGCAATCCCTTTCTAGGGAGACATCAGGGATCCTGAGTGTATTTTAATTGTGACTTTGTGTTATGTTATTACAACAATGTATGTCTGAGAGAATGTTGGACTGAGTAGGATTGGTGTCTATGAGTTAAGTCATTGCTAATAAAAGATAAAAGAGATATTGAGTAAAATTAAATCAAGGAAAGATGATGTGCTTACTAGAGCACAGTACAAATGTACACTTTTTTTTCATTATATGAGAAACAATGATCAACACTTCAACAAATGTTTCATCTGGAATTACTGTCACCAACTCTCTACTCTTAGACTTTCTTTCATGTAAATTTTAGAGTAATATTCTGTTGAGACTATGTATCATAACCTCTTCATCCAGTCTTGTATCAGTGGGCATTGAGACTGCTTCTATTCCTTGGCTAGTGTGAATGATGAACGATGAACATAGGGGAGCACATGCCCCTTTATGTTCTTTGTGTACATGCCTAGGAATGGAACTGCTATGTCATAAAGTGTCTACATTTTTATGGGCTTGAGAACTCTCCAAACTACTTTCCATAGGTGTTGTAACAGTTTGTATTACCATCACCAGTGTAACAAAGAGTTCCTTTTTCTCTACTTCATTGCCAACACCTTTCATATCTTGATCTTTGATGTGAAACCATTCTTATAGATAGGAGGTAGTGTCTCAAGGTGGTTTGAATTTCTCTAATGATAAGGGAAGTGGAGGATTTCTTTATATGCCTGTAGGATATATGTATAGCTTCTTTAGAAAATTGTCTATTCAGATCTTTTGCCCACTTTTTATTGGCTTATTAGTTTTCTTGTTGTTGAGTTGTAGGAGTTCCTTATAGATACTTGATATCAATCTCTTGTGGGATATGTGATATGCAAATATTTTCTCTCCACTTCTGGGTTACCTGTTTGTCCTTGTGGAATTTTATATCAATGTGTAAAAGCTTTTAAATTTTATATAGCCCCATTTATTTAATCTTGTTTTCATTTCAGTTGCCTATGAGGTTGCATACCAAATATATCTTTGAGTTTAAGGCCCTGAAGTGTTTTACCAATGTTTTTGTATGTATTTTATGGTCTCAGGTCTAATTTCCAGATCTTTGATGCATTCTGAGTTAAGTTTGATGTATGATACTAAGTACTGGTCTAGTTTCTTACCTGCAGGTGGGGACTGGGAACTTAAACCTGGGACTTTGTGTATGGTTACGTGTGTGCTCTTCCTGGTGTGCTACTGCCCAACTCCTAAAATTTATTTCTAGAAGTCAATTAACATGAGCGTTGGAGACAGCATAGTGGTTATGCAAATACATTTTGTACCTGAGATGGAGGTAACAGCACAAGTCAGAGATGATCAGTGCTTTCGTTTCTGTCTGTGGCTGTATCTTTCTCCCTGTATCTCTTTTTCATTGAAAAGTAGGTAAATAAAATATTTTAAAAAGTATTTTCATATGAGGAAGAAAAGGTGGAAAACAATGGTAAATATAATATGGCACAAGTCTTGCTGAGAATTACTTTGCATTTCATATTTCTAGATATGTATATGGAACTATATAATATACATTATAGCTAATTCCCAAGCACAAAACTGAAGGAATAGAAAAGAGAACTGTACTCTGTTTCACTAAAATAAGCTGACAGCTATGGTCTGATCCCTAGAATCTTAAATGCTACAAAGAGATAGAAATCAGTCCAACTTGCAGCTCAGACCGTGAGTAAGTTTGCCAAACTACATGTTAACAGCAAGCTCTACTGGGTTTATAAACTACCCAGACTTGGCATTCACCGAGCTCAGTTTCATTCTTAGTCTGTTCACACTTCAATGTCATGTTTTAGAATAACCCAAAATATCATGTTTAAGAAGAGGAACATACTTTATGTAGTGATTCACTGGGAAATAGCAACTTCCAGATGACATGGGGGCTTCATGTTTTAATAATCTTTCTCCCCAAGGCACAACAAAAGCTACAAGCACAGCAAATGGGAACCCAGATAGTATCTGTTTTAATTGTAAAGTAGATGTTCTCTTAGACTAAATTCATTTTTAACTTAGACATTGAAATAAAAATTAGTTTTAAGAAAAAAATGTATTTGTTAATGAGTAAAAGAGAGAGAAGGAAATACATCTTGGTATAGGTGATACCAAGAGTCGTGCTTAAAACCTTATATGTGCAAGTCTCAGGTTCTGTCACTGAGCCACCTCACCAGTCACAGAATAGCTAACTTTTTTACAACTTCTCAAATGAAGGATAGAAGGCAGTCTGCACTGTGTTACATGAGAAATTTTACATTTATCTTTTTTTTTTTTTTTTTTAACCATAGCACCGCTAAGCTTATGGTAATGCTGGTGATTGAACCTGGGAATGTTAAAGCACAAAACTTTTATTTTATTTTATTTGCATACCACTATGCTATCTCCTCAGCCCTACATGGTAAACTGTAACATAATAAAGGGGAGTGTTTAGTTTGACTAATACCTGCCTGTATTAAACAGTGGTTAACAAGACCCTAATGTAGAGACATAACAACCTAAACAAAACAAAAATCAGAGAGAACTGGAAGAAATTCCACATTAACAGCTAAATGTCAAACAAAATGAGAATGAATCAAAAGGAATTGTCTACCTACAAAAATGACAGGGGAAAATGGGCAATCACTAAGTCATACTGTCTTGTCATTGTTTTGCTGCATCTGATATTTTGAGGGGCTGGTTTTTTTCTCATGTATTTTCAGGAATTTTAAGTTTTATTCAGGAAGATTTAAAACACCCACATATTGGAGTGCACATGCACAGAGAGAGAGAGAGAGAGAGAGAGAGAGAGGGAGAGAGAGAGAGAGATGAGATCCTGAGAGTCCTTACTCACATGATGGCAGGCCCACCTAGGCAGAGAGAGAAAGTTCCTATAAATATCCAAGCCCTGCCTTCAGCTCCTTTCTAAGTCACACCCAGACCTATTACCTCTTCCATTTCCTGTGCAGCAATTTCCTTCTCCCAGGCACACAGGCATGCCTAGGAAATATGTGTTTGTGTGGTGCTGCATTGTTTGTGTTCCCCCAGGTACTTCCTGTCATCTCTGACCTAAACAGCTGTTTTCTGACAATAGGTTACTCCTTTTCCACTGGAAGTCCTGTTAGATGAACCAGTCTCTTGTACTCATTGGACTTCTCAATACTGATATTTTGTCTACATTTTCTGCTGGTTCTTTATGCTTTTTATGTTGGTCCTTTTTATGTTGGGTGTGCTTAACCTGCTGCACTACTGCCCAACCCCCAGTCCATTGAGTCTTAGTGGATGTTATTTCTTCTATCTCTACTCTCATAAGATATTAGCATTCTACAAGAATCCTTACTTTAAATAAGTTGATATTTTACGTTGTTCTTATGTATTTTTTTCTGAAAGTGTACTGTCTATGTTTATAAGGAAATGTTTGCTAATCTTTCAAAAGCAAAACAAAACTAAGCAGAAATAGAACTTCAGTATAGAAGGAGAAGGATCAGATGTTCTTAGTTACAAATGGAAAATTAACTGACAAGGGCATGCATCCAAATGCATCCTTTGTACTGCATGATGTTGCGAATGGTGGGTTATGGATGACTAACAATGATACACAGCAGATTGCTCTACAAGAGTTCGCAGATAGAGGGGGCAATTATAGTTGCTTGTATCTCTGTCCTCTACAGTTGATCTCAGACTTGAAGACAATATATAAATGCAATGAACTGTTTGCCACATCAATCTGACCTAGGGCCCATATCTAATCACATTTAGTACTGGAGCTTGTATAACTTCTGAGTTCCTGTCAGACTGAGCTGACAGCCCATAGTCACAGCTGGGGACATTGTAGGCTGCACTCCAGAATCAGTCTTCCTCGAGTGGTAAGATAGGATGAATCAGTTTCCTCCTCATTCTTCTTTCTGCCAGGGTTATTACCAGGGCTTCATGCCTGTGAGACTTCACTGCTTTCAATAGACACATTTATTCATATTTTTTTAGATGTCGAGTATGAGAGAAAGAGGGACAGAGGCAGAAAGAGAGACACCATAGCACTGATCCACTGCATACGAGGCTTCCCTTGTGCAGCTATTTTCCTCTGGTGCCCAAGAGTTGGAAGCTCTCAAACATAACGTATGTTCTCCATGAAGCAAACTATCCTCTGGCCTCCCTCTTATCTTTTATTTTATTTTATTTTATTTTATTTTATTTTATTTATTTATTCCCTTTTGTTGCCCTTGTGGTTTTATTGTTGTAGTTATTATTGTTGTTGTTTTTGTTGGATAGGACAGAGAGAAATAGAGAGAGGAGGGGAAGACAGAGAGGAGGAGAGAAAGATAGACACCTGCAGACCTGCTTCACCGCCTGTGAAGCGACTCCCCTGCAGGTGGGGAGCCGGGGTTCGAACTGGGATCCTTATGCCGGTCCTTGTGCTTTGCGCCACCTGCGCTTAACCCGCTGTGCTACAGCCCGACTCCCCCTCTTATCTTTATGAACTGGAGCAGCACACATATCTAAGGTACTCCTGGAATTTGGACATGGGATACATGGCAAAACATAGGCCCTACCACGGGGTCTATCTCTACAGCCGTCTACATGAACTTTTACAGAGCCCAGCCATCAGAAGAAATGAATGAGAAAGCAGTGGCTTAAACTTAAACAGGAAAACAACTACCTAGCATGCTGTTTAATTAAATTGTGGCTTAGCCAATAACTATTCACAGTTATTAGAAGATCAGTCACAGACAAGTAGTTACTAGTTGGGGAACTGTGCACTACATATCAGTATTTTAAATATACAAGTAAAATGTATAAAATGTGAAAGATTAAGTATATTTCTATGTGCCTACATAATGTACTAACTATATCTGATTCAGGTATTGGAATATAAGAACCAGCAGGAAGACGATCAGTTTCTGCTCTCATGAGCTCGTAATCTACTAGGCACATGAATTTTCTGTTCTTCTCTCCCCTTCATCATGATATTTAATTTTTATTAAATATTTTTCCTTTGTTGGGGGGATAAATGGTTTACAGTAAAATATAGTTGTTAGTACATGCGTGACATTTCTCAGTTTTCCACATAACACTCTAGCCCCCGACCTGATCCTCCTCTGCCATCATGTTCCAGGACCTGCACCCTCCCTGCTACCCCAGAGTCCTTTACTTTGGTGCAATGCACCAACTCCAGCTCAAGTTTTGCTTTGTGCTTTTCCTTTTGTTCTTTATTAATTTTTTTTTGTGTGTACTGATTTGATGCTTAGTGGTCTGAGGAGTTTCTTTCCTCCCCTTCCTTCCTTCCTTCCTTCCTTCCTTCCTTCCTTCCTTCCTTCCTTCCTTTCTTTCTTTCTTTCTTTCTTTCTTTCTTTCTTTCTTTCTTTCTTTCTTTCTTTCTTTCTTCCTTTCTACCAAAGCACTGCTCAGCTCTAGTGGGTGCAGGGGATTGAACCTAGGACTCTGGAGCCTCAGGAATGAAAGTCTTTCACATAACAATTACACTATCTTCCTGCCCTTGAGAAGTTTTGTGTGGGACTCAAAGAGCATATCTATTGAGTTTGTGACCTTAAAGTGATTATAATTTGGTAGAGGGACAAGATAATACATGAACACATAATAAAAACCAGAACAAGGAATATAACCATGCTGATCTAAGGTTTCAGATTACAGTCTTCACCCTGGGTGGGCTTTGGGGATGGTCGCTGCTCAGCTTAGCAGTCACAGAGAGTGATGGGGTCTCCTATAGTTGAATCTTGCCCTGAGTGTCTCTGTGTAACCAAAACCTCCCTGATTTTTCAAAACTATTTTTTACTGTCTGAGCAACCTTTCTGTGACTGTTCCCCTACTAACTTACACTAGTATCTCATTTCAATGTGGTCTGTGCACTTTCTGAGCTCAAATTTGCTAAGCCTGAGCCCAATTTTCCTGTGTGATATTCTTCACTTATTTTTCTGAGCAGGATACAATGGCTTGCCAGCAAAACTGTTGGATTCGTTTTTTATCTGTTGGTGATACCACTGAGCACATTAAAAGCCTCTTCATAGACTTAAGGACGTCCCTGGAATCCTTTCTTTTCTTTTCTTTTCTTTTCTTTTCTTTTCTTTTCTTTTCTTTTCTTTTCTTTTCTTTTTTCTTCTCTTCTTTCTTTCTTTCTTTCTTTCTTTCTTTCTTTCTTTCTTTCTTTCGTGATGAGTCTCTAGTGGCTGGTAAACACATTCCCAAGTGCAGTTATGGCAGCCTGGAGAAGCATAGTTGCTAGAAATTATGTATCTCTACAGTGGCCTATGAAAGGGAAGTCTTTTATTCTCAAGTGCTGAAAATGGCGCATGCAGGAATGAGTGTAGGGCACCCTGTGGATATTTCCATGAAATAAGCTTGCTGTAGACCTACTTGGCACACATACTTTGTAAAGACAGCACATTTCAAGATACAGCTTCAACGTCTTTTCTATTTAGAAGATTAATAGATCCTTGCCTCCACCTCTCTAATGCACCTCATATGCTAATAAGACCTTTGCACTAGTGGGAAGAGAAGTGGTTGCTATTGGCTCCCAGGAGTGCTTCAGCATACCTCTGTAACTCAACCTTCCATGAAAACCAGGCAGGTTTGGCCATTGATCAGTGAGTGAGTGGAAATTGTAATGAGTCTCACTCAGCAACTCAAGGTAATTACCCTGCATTCTATTTTGTCCAGATCTGTGGAATATGACTTCATATAATCACAGGCCTAAGACCTGGGATTGCCTGTGAAACTATTTTATCCAACTGTGGGTTATTTGGATTGGCTGATTTGGACTACCAGCTGGCTAAACATTGGTCAGCTTGAGTGTGTTAAAAATGGCATCATTAGTGGAAGTTGGCATGTGGTTCACGGAGACACAAACCACTATAACAAGACTTGTCTCCTGCAAAACCTGAGAAGTGTTTGTGAGAGGAAAGGTGAAACTTTAAGCCTAACATTTTTATAAAGTGCTTTGCAATTACACTTGAATTTTCTAAGGAGTCTTTTTAGTTTTTTTTTCTCCCTTTCAAAAGTTTACTTGTATATCCAACATTGTGATATCCTGAATAAAAGTAAAATATTCCTCTCAGGAAACAATGAGGATCTGTTCAGGCCCTAGAGCAAATTTCCCAAGAGAACATCTTGCTGTTATTGTTTAAGTCACATTGACCTGGGGTTCAGAAAATGCTCTCTCAGCCGCAGTCTTTGTTCTTTTACATGTTAGCTATCTCCCATAACAAGCCTTTAGGGTTACAAAAAAAAAGGACATTGAAAAATCTCATTGTTTATTTTTCCCGAAGTTCCCTATAAAATGCCAGTGTCTTTGCAGGAGTACTCAAATTGAACTCCTGAGGTTAGAGATTTACCAGGTTGATTTAGGAGTTTGAAATCTTGGAGTGTTTCCATAAAATGAGGATTTACAGTTCATAAATATAATGACAAAAGTGTGAAGATACATTTTTTTTCTTGTTCTTAAAAAACTGTTGGAACAAAGGTACTTTTCATACGACGTTTGAGTGCTGCTAATTCTTTCAGAAAGAGCTCTCTATTCTGGCTCTGTGAAATGGCATTTTTTTATTTCTTTTCTTTTTTTTTGCCATTTATTTGAGATTGTCTCCTTCCTGGCTTCATAGAATGTCGCTTCCTGGAAAGAAAGGTGTGCAGATGCAGGGAGGAGTCAGTACTGAGAAATTTAACTAGCAACAGCCATAAACAAAGGATGTTGTAAAGTAAAATACGCTCCAGCTTGCTGCACCACTACCTTGGTTCACCTCTCACACAATTACAGTCAAGTCTGAATGATTATCCCTCAGCAACTCCATGCTTTGTAGCTTGTACATTGCAGAAAATGACCTGGTTACTAACTGATATCAATTGTCTACTCTGGCTACCCATTTGGAGGGAAAAGGGGGGAGGCAATGCAGTGCCCTTATCTAGTTTTACAGGGAAATGTGATGAAAGTGTGTCAGGGACCTTCTCAGAGGTAGATGATAGAAATGGTGCGAATTTAACATCTGCATAGCTCTCCAGAAGGGGAAAAAAAGTGGTTTGAGTAACAGCAATGGATTCTTAAGTCTGGAAGAAAAAAAAAACAAAATTCTGGACTTTTTCCAATTTAGTTGTAAATTCAATTGACATGATTTCCAAATGTAGGATGAATGCTGAAGGTTACCTTGAGGTTAAAGCTAGGACAGCCTTCCTTTCTTTATTCCAGTTTATTCCAGAAAGATAGAATCAGGGTTCTATTCTACACTGTAAAATCATTTTGCTTATAAAATTCTAGTAATCCAATAGAAGGGAGAGGCCAGGGAGGTAGTTCTGCCTGTCACAACTCAAAACTCACAAGCCTGAGATTCTGGGTTTTTGTCTGGGATTCCAGGACTGCATAATAGCATAATAGCTCTGCATCCAGTGGTGGTTTCTCTTCTTCTCTTCTCTTTTCTTTCTTTTTTTCTTTCTTTCTTTCTTTCTTTCTTTCTTTCTTTCTTTCTTTCTTTCTTTCTTTCTTTCTTTCTTTCTTTTTAAAATTCGTAGGCTCTTGCCAGCAGGTTGGCTTGCTTCACGGCGGGTAACAGAGACGACCAGAGACATACGGCTGGGCAGGGAAGCTGTATTTCTTTATTCAGGAACAACGATTCATAAACTAAGACAAACTAATCACCAAACAGAACTCTGCTGTCTCTTTGCGGCAGTGCAAGCACTCCCTCTTACTCTGTAACTCGGGAACTCTCCAACTCTGGAACTCTGGAACTCTCGTACTGGGAAACCCTCTCAAACTCTCACACTCTCGAACTCAGGAACTCAGGAACCCTCCAACTCTCCGACTCTGCAACTCTGTCACTCTGGAACTCTGGCGGGGTCCCTAGGGGCGGGGCCAAGAGGGCCCGCGAAATTAACAGGACTGATGCAATTCTCTTGGCGGGGGAGAACTAGAACCCAATGTAAAGCATACAACATTTCTTTCTTTCTTCCTTTCTTTCTTTCTTTCTTTCTTTCTTTCTTTCTTTCTTTCTTCCTTCTCTCTCTTTCTCTTTCTCATACTTCCCTGCTTCTTTCTTCTTTCCCTTGCTTTTCTTTTTCTTTTAGAAAGAGGGTGAGAGACAGATGACAAGATAAATAGGAGATGAGATAAGAGAGAGAGAGAGGGAGAAGTCATAACACTACTCTATCACTTGTGAAGCTTTCCTTATTTAGTGCTACCAAGTGGTGGTTGGGGGCTTGAACCTGGGTTCTAGGGCATTGTTAGTGTTTGCTCTACCAGATGGGGCATCTCTAGCCCCCTCTCCCATGAGGTCCCAGATTTAATCCCCAGCACCACAGTCTCTTATAAGAAATAAACCTTGAAAAAAACAGGAGGCCATGTGTGTTGAGTTTCCCTATTTGATGTTGATGTTTAAGTATAATTGGTAACAATTTGAAAATGCACTAAACCATAAATTGAAGGGACTATATTTTAATCCTAGATCCACCATTGATTTTATTTTATTGTCCACATGGGAACTCTTGGTTAAGGAGGACAAAAGGCAAACACCAAGACAATCTGGGTAAAACTGTGATGGATGGTCATTTTACTATTTACTATGAATTTGGGCAAAATAACACCCTTTAAAAAAAATTCTAGTTCTCAGGTGGGGGAGACAGCATAATGGCTATGCAAATAGACTCTCATGTCAGCGGCTCCCAGGTTCAACCTCCCATTCCACTCCCAAGACTAGCCAGACTTGAGCAGTGCTCTGGAAAGAACAAACACACAAAGAAATAAGCGAACAAACAAACAAATTCTAGCTCTCAAATTGTAAAATCATAATTTCTGTATTTTATAACTTTACTGTAAGAGTAAAAAAAAATAATATCTATGAAAATATTCGGTGAGCTATGAATCTCTATACATGACAGCTGAAATCATGATAATGCGTTATATCAGAGCTGGAGAAAGTCTTGGAAAACCATCGCTGTGCATTTTCCTTGATAAGAGCAGAGATTTATTTGGGGACAGTGACTATGAAAATAAACCCAGAGATGAGATTTCAAAGATGAGATTTGGTAGAACCAAAGTAAGATGAGCTATTTTTGATACTCTGGCCCTACGTAAGAAGTCGAACTTAATTTAAGAAGAGAGCTGAATTTAGGGAAGTGATCGGGAAGTGCTGAAGATACCAATGGAATGGTGCATTTAGGGGGCTTGTAGCTGTATATATTCTAACTAGAAGCAGGAGGAGCAGAAGAAGAAGACAAATAAAAAGCAGGAGGAGGAGAAGCAGGAAGAGGAAGAGGAGAAGGGGAAGAAGAAAAATAAGGGGAAGAAGAAGAAGGGAAAAGGAATGGGGAAGAAGATCTGACATTTTAGGGAATTAAGTTTGTTCCTAAATTGTTACAGTTCTAGAAATTACAACTGTTATAACTGAAGGACTCTTAGTCCTTCTCACAGCATAGCTTTATTTATCTCTTTATTTCTTTGGCTACCTTACTCACCAGCCTCAGGCTCTATACCACATTATATTCTTACATTAGAGGGAATCATGATGTCTTTTCCTAGTGCTCCTGCCACCATGCTGATTAATATGTTCATGGTCCATGCAGTGCAAATGCCCCCATCCGTCTGCTCAACCTACTGGCCATAATTCTCCATTAAGCAATGAGAGGCCTTTATTGACAAATACCTTCTGTTGGCTTACATGATCATGACTGAGTCACTTCAATTTGCATTTTGAGTTATACAAGAACTTGACTTAGTAGGCTTTATGTAAGATATTCAACTCATGGGCATTGCTATAAAAAACACCAAAGAGATTGTGATTAAATAATAGTAATGGAGACCAGCAAGACAACTTACCTTGGATTTTTGTCATGGCCATGGTCTCCATTTGAACCTTGCCCCGGTCATAGTGGAGGAAGTTTCAGTGGTCTTTTCATCTATCTCTCTCATTCTATCTGAAAAAAATCAGTCTAGAATGATAAAACTCTAGTCATAACAATAAGGTATGAATGTCAGATTTAAGAGCAGGAATACACAGATGACTCTTTTACCAAATCAAGGGACTCCAGCTGTGTAAACATCTTTTAAATCATCCAAACTTATATTTTTAGTACATCTTTTGTTTAGGGAATAAGGATAGCTAGGTGTTATCAAAGACTTATGTTGCATAATATTATTATTATTTTTTAAGGGTGCTCCCTTAAAAACTAGGTGCTATGAGGCTGCTATCTATCCCAGGAACTAGATTCTCCTGTAAATCTGAGATTAGTTTCCAAGTCTTTAGGGTGATACCTGAGTGGAAATGAAATTACCATCCTCTGTTTCTTCCTCAGATACTGGTTGTATCTGAATGTCTCCAAGATTCTGGAGAAAGAAGGGCCCAATAAGATGAAAAGGGCCTGGAACCCATATGGAAGGTTATCAGTAAAGGGAATGAGTATGGCAAATAGAATTTGAGTGTGCTAAAGTTGGAGAGGTTCTCTGTTAGACTAGCTACTGTGATCAGTGAGAGACAGAGAGAACATGGAGAGAGAGGCAGAGAGATGGAGACACCTGCAGGACTGTTCCACTGTTCATAAAGCTTTCCTCTCTGTGGGCAGGTGTCAGGAACCTGAACCCCGGTCCTCACACCTGGCAAGGTGTGCACTCCTTACCTGGGGTGCCATTATCCAGCCACTAGTGGGATCTTAAGTAATATGGCTAGGCATTGGGGTTTTGTTTTTTGTTTTTCCTTCACAAAAGATTTGAGGTAGTCTACAAGATTACACAAATATAAATAGTCAATATAAGAAATATAATATTGAAACTATAATTTTGAATATAAGAAAAGAATAATGGTTATTTAAAACAGAAAGATTTGAGTCAGGGTTTGGGGAGGTCACTGCAGTTGTGCACAGGATGGGCATTAAAGAGATTCCAGGTCTGATACCTGGTCCTACTAGAAGCCAGAACTAAGTGGTACTGTGTTCAAAATGCAAAACAATCAGAAAGCAGAGCAAACAAGACTGTTAGTATGATAGATAATTATAAAGTTAAGCCACACATCTCACCCTTTCTGGACACCAAATCAATATTTAAAACATATGTTTAAGTTGTATGAATGACATTGACCGACAGAATGAAAAATGTTAATTTTGAGGGCACAGCAAAAAAAAAAAAAAAAACCCTGGCACTTAAATTTCAAAAAAATTATGAGCTAGCAAAATAAATTGTCTGGGAAGGTGCTTGCCTTGCCAAGTTTGCAATCCAGGTTTAGTCTGACCCCCACCACCTGGGGCAAACTTTGACATTGTGGTATCTTTCCCCCTCTCCATCTGTCTTTGTTTCTGTCTTTCTATTTAAGAAAGTAGACTGGGAGTGGGGAATCACATTGACAATAAAAATGCATTATTTTATGGAGTCTCATGTAGTGAACACTGAGTTGTAGTAGCTAGTAGTCTAAGCCATATCTCTTAGAAACTACAAATGGAAGCATTGTAGAGACATTTCTTATAGGACAATGGTACCCAAGACAGGGCAACTAAAACACATCTTCTTTGACCTAGAGAAATATAACTTCTCCTTGGAAAAAAAGTCTGACAGTGAATACAGAGTGATAAATAGCAGTGAGTTCTGATCTGTCCTATAATGTTTCCTTTCTTTCCTAAGTGCTTGGAAGAATAGTCTTATTTTCTTGGTTTAACTCAATTTAATATTTATTTATTTATTTATGGATTTATTTGTTTATTGCTACTAGGGTTGTCACTGGGCCTCAGTGTTTGGGCAATGAATATACCTCTTCTGGTGGCTATTTTTTCCTTTTTTTTTTTTTTTTTTCCCTTTCATTTGTAGAACAGAGGGAAAATTGAGAAGAGAGGAAGAGACAGAGAGGGAGAGAGAAAGAAAGACACCTGTAGTCCTGCTTCACTGATCATGAAACTTCTACCCTGCAGGTGGGGACTGGGAACTTGAACCCTGGTTTTAATGCATGGTAATATGTACATTCAAATGGTTGTGCCAGTGCTTAGCCCCCTAATTTATTTTTAATTAATTTATCATTGGTTTACAATGCTATAGAATTTCATCTTGTATTTTAATAACACCCATTTTCTAAGATAAGAATAACTGGGAAATGTCAGACCATCAAGCGGACCAGATAAGGAATAATAAGAACATAATAACTAATGATAACATCATAAATCATACTTTACTGTATAAAGTGAAAATCAACCAATTTATGTCATTATAAGTAAATCATTGCAAAAATAAATCAATGGAAGAAAAATGAATGTAATTGTCAAGTTAAGATCCTAAAAGGTATAATAATATTAGAGATTCATCACTGAGCAGGAACACTAAGATTTTATAACAGATTGGAGGCTTATATAATTTCAGTGACTCAACTTTTACTGGCTTTTATATCAAGGCAAAACTAGTGACTTCACAGAAGGGAAATCTTAGTCAAGTATTAAAAGCTAGAATCAGCAATACTGGAGCAAACAGACATCATGAGTCTACTGACATCGCCTTTTGAGAAGGTACAGGAAGGCTGTGTTTTAAAATAATATCAAGGTCATAACATTTATAATAGTCCAAACTTGGAAGCAACCCAGTTGCCTAATAACAGATGAGTGACAAAGAAAGTAGTGATGTATATGTATATGTATATGATGTATATGTATATGTATATGTATATGTATATGTATATGTATATGTATATGTATATGTATATGTATATGTATATGTATATGTATATGTATATGTATATGTATATGTATATGTATATGTATATGTATATGTATATGTATATGTATATGTATATGTATATGTATATGTATATGTATATGTATATGTATATGTATATGTATATGTATATGTATATGTATATGTATATGTATATGTATATGTATATGTATATGTATATGTATATGTATATGTATATGTATATGTATATGTATATGTATATGTATATGTATATGTATATGTATATATCCAATCGAAGATTACACAACTGTTAAAAATGATGAAATCATCTCCTTTGTCTTATGTTCAATGGAACGTCAAGAAATTGTGTTAACTGACATAAGACAAATACTGGATAATCTCAGTTGTAGGTGGAGTCCGGCGGTATCGCAGCGGATTAAGCGCAATTGGCGTGAAAGCACGGATCCGTTTAAGGATCCCAGTTCAAGCCCCCGGCTCCCCACCTGCAGGGGAGTCGCTTTACAGGCGGTGAAGCAGGTCTGCAGGTGTCTATCTTTCTCTCCTCCTCTCTGTCTTCCCCTCCTCTCTCCATTTCTCTCTGTCCTATCCAACAACAACGACATCAATAACAACAATAAAAACGACAACAATAAAACAACAAGGGCAGCAAAATGGAATAAATAAATAAATATTTTTTAAAAAAGAAATAAGGCTAGATATTAGGTTGGAAATAAACTTTGGGAGCGGCATGGCGGCGCACCTAGTTGAGCGCAGGTGTTACAGCGCTCAAAGACCTGGGTTGGAGCCCCCAGTCCCCACCTGCAGGGGGAAAGCTTCACAACAGGGCTGCAGGTGTTCCTCTGCCTCTTACCCTTTCTGCCTCCCCTTTCCTCTCAATTTCAGCCAATTTCTATCCAATAAATTAGTGAAGAAAATATTTTTAAAGAAAAAACAGGGAGTTGGGCGGTTAAGCGCACGTGGCACAAAGCGCAAGGACCTGCTTAAAGATCCCAGTTTGAGCCCGGGCTCCCCACCTTCAGGGAAGTCCCTTCACAGGCGGTGAAGCAGGTCTGTAGGTGTCTATCTTTCTCTCCCCCTCTCTATCCTCCCCTCCTTTCTCGATTTCTCTGTGTCCTATCCAACAACGATGACATCAATAACAACAATAACCACAACAATAAAACAACAAGGGCAACAAAAGGGAATAAATAAATAAAGGAAAAAACAGTTAAAAAAAAAAAGGATAGAAAGGGAAAACGCAAAATGAAGCTTGGACTTCAGAGTGTATTCAACCAAAACAACGGACTCTAGAGCTGAAGGGGAAGCAAAGGGTTGGCGTGGGTGCTGATTGTGGGAAAGGACCGAGTTTGGAAGTGAGAGTGCTTTGTAGACATCTAATATGAGGAGATGAGAAACTACACTCACATATCAAAAACAATACCACAAATGATTCCCTGTCCCAAAATAAAATGTTTAAAAAAAAAAAATCTAGTTCTAAAATGAAAAAGACAGACCTAAGAGTTGGACCCGCAGATGAAAAGGGAGTTAATTCTCTAGGAAGAGGACCTCACCAATGTATCCTGAAGTCTCACCTCCTCAGAGCCCTTCCCCACTAGGGAAATATAGTCAATGTCCATGTCCAGTAGAGAAGCCAGAACTCCCACCTTCTGCACTCCATAAAGAATTTTGGTCCATACTCCTAGAGGAATAAAGAATAGGAAAGCTTCCAATGGAACAGATAGGATACAGAGGTCCGCTGGTAGGAACTGTGTGGAGTTGTATCTTACAATCTTATTAACTATCATTAACACACACACACACACACACACACACCCCAAAAACTAGGAGGAAAACCAGGAGAGAGGGAGATAGTAGAAACCAATGAAAAGAAAAGAGATGAGGTAATTTAGGTAACATCAAAACACCTCATTAACTTAACACTAGTAATTTACTCCCCTGGGGAGAGGGGGACATGTATAGCTTCTGGACTGAAAAGCCATTTTCTCAATAATCTTCACAAGTCTTCTGGACTATCTAGCTGAGTAGGTCATCTACCTCAATGTCTGATTAAAGATCTTCATCAGGAAAAGTAAGGAAGTATACTATTGATTTCTAAGGTATTTCTGGTTTTCTTTGCCTCTGATATTATGCTGCTTGCTCTGGATTCAGAACTCAGACTTTTCTAGAATCAGACACGCTACCATTGCGCCACGAGGTCACTGAACTCAGACTTCCCTGTGTTAATGGAAAACAAAGTTAAATGTGTTTCATCTATATTACAACGTGGCAGGAACTGCAGCTAAATGTGACTTATTTTCAAAGAGGGCAGAAGCAAGACTTTGGAAACATATTTCAAATAATTCGTACAGTCTGCAGTCATGTGAAACTTCAAGAACTTAAAGCAACAGTTGAAATGGGACTGTTACTTGTTAGGCCTGCTTGGCCACATGGCTTCATTTACATTGTTGCAAGGGTCTGTGATGTGGGACTGAGGTTAAGAGTTTAGTCTTCAGACAAAACAGGTGATTCAGACGTTGTCACAGATGAAGGGTCCAGTCAAATACTTTCACACAAATTGCTTCTGGTTTTTACAGCACAACTTGTTGATCATCCACTTGAAAGTGTTTGTATACACATGTCATTTGTGTGCTTTTCCTGAATCAGTTTTGCTTAGCAAGGAACTGTGTAGCAAGGAACTAGTGAATGTGTGCATTATGTAAACACAGTGCTGAACACGATTGAGGAGGAGAAAGATAGAAAGAACACAGCCCCAGACTACAAGGAACTTATTGCCTAACAAGGGTAGATAGGCATCTAAGAGGAGCCACTCTTGATGGTAAAATGAACTAAGGGAAGGGAAGAGAAAGAAGTCAACTTACCATATCCCATTAAAGATACAAATGGCATGCCAAGTCTCTAGATCTGAGGTATAAGAGCAAGGGGTCTTTGACACTGAGGGGGAGTCTGTGCATTTGAGCTTGACTTTCTGGTAAAACTGAGATTTAATTGTTTATAATTTCACTTGATGACTGATATTTAAGCAAGACAAAATTCTCAAGTACCTCTTCAAAACAGGGAAGAATAAGCTAAAAGGTTGGTGCTGAGGTTCTAATTAACCTATGAGATTTTTGTTGTTAATATCATTTTGGAAAGAGGCAGAGAGAAATTGAGAGTGAAGAGGGAATGAGAGAGAGAGAGAGAGAGAGAGAGGGAGAGACCTGCAGCACTGCTTTGCCACTCGTGAAGCTTCAACCCCTGCAGGTGGGTAATGGGGGTCTGCAACTGGGTAGCAGTGTGTGGTAGCATGTTATGCCAAGTGCTCTACCATCTGGTCTCAACCAATGAGATTTTAAGTCTTCCTCTGTTGATGTTGTTTGTATATGAAGAAAGATTTGGGAAAATGAAGATATTATAAACTTAACATCACTTAAATAGCATATATTCTGTACCGGGCACTGTTCAAAGTGATTTACAAACATTAACCTAATGCACTTAATAAACCTATAAAGTCTAATTATTTTCTCTTTACAAATAAAAATGGAAGCACCAAGCAATTAATAATTCACTGTAGGTGGATTTCTTTCAGTTTATTGGAAGGTGTCAGGGAACTGGGGAGGTAGTATAATCATTATGCAGAAGATTTTCTTGCCCAAGTCTCTGTAGTCTCACACTCAATACCCAGAGCTTTGGTTGAAAAGGAAAGAGAGGGAGTCGGGTGGTAGTGCAGCGGGTTAAGCGCAGGTGGCGCAAAGCACAAGGACCGGTTAGGATCCCGGTTCAAACCCCTGGCTCCCCACCTGCAGGGGAGTCACTTCACAGGCGGTGAAGCAGGTCTGCAGGTGTCTCTCTGTCTCTCTTCCTATTTAACTCCCCCTTCTCTCTCAATCGCTCTGTCTCTATCCAATAACAAATAAAAATAAATAAAAAGAAAAGGAGAGAGAGAGAATGAGAGAGAAAGGACAGAAGAAAGATGGCAGAGGTGAAAATTAGCCTATAGGGTAGCTCCTGACAAGTGAAATGATAAATAGCTATGTTTTCCAGGTTCTGAACGTGGATGTCACCTTCTGTAGCCCCACCTTCAGGTTGTGTTCACCCTTTAGATCCTACTAGACCTACTAGACAAGAGAAGTCCCTCATCTGGGCTTCCCTCTTCAAGGGTCTTGTGCTTTGGAGTGGCTTCCTTTTTTTCTTTTTTTTTTAAATCTCCGTCTGCTTCCCGGAACAGACTGAGTCTAGCAGCACAGTACTTTTCTGGAAAGTGATCCAAGGCTAATAGGAGACCTGTGTGCTCCCCTTTTCTCTCTCCCGGAACCTCTTTCCGATTCACTGGGGAAGTGCACACCATGCTCCACTTGCAGAGCCTCCTCTATCTAACTACACATCACTTTTCCAACTCCGCCTTTTCAGAATCTATAATAATGCCAAGCTTCTCACCGTTCTTCTATTGTTTGCCCCTTCCCCGTCGCCTCCCATTTGTTTTTAATATTTCGATCCCACTTCTGTTTCTATTTCTCTTCATTGAAATTATACACAGTCTTGAAGGCCTCAAATGCTTTCCTTTCTCCAAGTTTTGAGTCAGATGTTGTATCTCCTTCTTTTCATCTCCTATGCTTAAATTCAAAGCTGTCTCTCTTTAGTAGGGTTTTCCTCTTTAAAGCTAACTTAAATAACATGAAGACTGGGAGACTTGGCCAGGGTTGAGGTTCAAATTAGTCAGATAGTTGTTCATATTGGCAGAAACATATTTGCTCCTGCCAACCATTGGCCCTTAGATGATTAATTTTATTAAAGGGAATTTCAGACATTAAAGAGCATAGAAAGCGCTGCTCTTAGTGGAAACTGATAACAGGAATAAGCTTGCTGTTCTCGAGATGAAAAGCCTAAATGCTACTTTAAGTAAAGCACCAAGAACAAAAACCAAGACAGTCTAGAAATCTTGCTAAATGCCATGTATCAACAAAGACTTTTTTTTTTTAATTTGGAAAAGCATAAAGTCAGAGGGAAGCAGATTTCTATTTATTGCCTTTGTTGTCTTAAAAAAAGATTCTGCCAAAACTATAGCAGTCATGCAGATCTTGGCATCTGTGATCTCTAACAGGTTTCAGATTTCCACGAACGACTTGAAAATCACATGTCAGCAAACTGAAGGAGTAAAAGGAAAGGCTGATAGGGAACAAATGGATTTTATGTGTTCTTAAAAATCGCAAGCAAAATATGTAAATGCTAATCACCAGCCCTTTAACCTTTCATCTTCTCTTTATGACAGAGACTAAGCTTATAATGTCTTTCAGAAACTTGAGTGGGGGGGAGGTGGGGAAGCAGCTGGGAAATCAGTACAGCAAATGGTAAACGTGCCATGGTGTGGATGAGGCAGAAACTCGGCATCAGTGAGAACATGGTATTTGGGTAACACAGTCACTGGATTGGTAAACTCAGACCTGACATTTTTTGTCTAAAACACATTGAAACACAGTTGGAGATGGCAAGGCACAGAGAGGGCTAGAACGGGCAATTTGGTAATGAAAGCTCAGAAAGAACTGATTTAATCGAGGGCTAGCCCATCTCTCTCACAGAATAGCAAGATCGAAGCAGTGACAGAACGCTGCTCTCTTGGTTTCTTGCTCTCTGTTCACTACTTCATGTTGCCTGTCTTCTTTTAAGGCCGCTCTTGAGCTTAAATAGTACTGTGAGAGCCAAATGCTTATGGTTATTTTACTGGTATGAATGAATAGTTAAACAAACAAACAAAAAGATCAAAGCTGTGTTTATACTTCTATTATGAAGGGACCCAACTTGAAGCCTTACTGAAGCCCCTATGTCATGAGGGTGCACCTAGGGGCTGGTGTCCCATTTGACTCTTTATTAGCCCCACTGAACTGATCACTATGAAAACAGCAGTGTAAATAGAAGCATTTTATGACTTTCCAACTTCTTAATATCTGTGGTGATCCAATTGCCATCTATAATTTACAAATACAAAAAAGTAGTTGTAGGGGGCCAGGTGGTAGCTCAGTGGGTTAAGCACACATGGCACAAAGTGCAAGGCCTGGCATGAGTGTCTGTGTTCGAGCCCCTGGCTCCCCACCTGCAGAGGGTCTTTTCATGGATGGTGAAGCAGGTCTGCAGGTGTCTATCTTTCTCTCCCCCCTCTCTGTCTTCCCCTCCTCTTTCCATTTCTCTCTACCCTATCCAACAACATCATCAATAACAACAATAATAATAACCACAACAATGATAAAACAACAAGGTCAACAAAAGGGAAAAAAGATAGCCTCCAGGAGCAGTGGACTCATGGCGCAGGCACCGAGCCCCAGCAATAACACTGGAGGCAAACAAAAAAGGGTAGTTGCTTTATTGTCTTTTACTTGTGATTCAGGATCTGAAACTGTCCAGGACTTGGTCATGATCAAGGCTACTTATAAACAAAATGACACTATTCAGCTAATGTTCTCTAGGGCCTCACTAAAGGGCTGTAGACACATCGAGAAAATACAGATGAGAATGTGATCAATCAGGCAATATGAGTTTTCCAGGTAAATATCTGTGTGGGTTCTGAAAAAAAAATTAAGAAGTTAATGTAGTGTTGTATTTACTTGTTTAAATGAGCTTTGAAACTGATGTATAACAGGAAAGATTTCAGAGAACACCAAGTGCAAGAATCACACTTTCCTCTAATAAACAAAGGAATGTTTGGGTAGTTGGGTGGACATTGCTGAATTTTTGAAAACTACACTGAAGGCATGATGATTTTTAAATTTTCAAGCAGAATTGCAGGGGAGTAAGAGGACAGGACAGAGAATACAACATTGCTGCTTTCTTTCCTTCTAACATGGGCCCTGGCATCCCACAGAAGATTCATACCTCAGTAAAACATTTCTCAAGGTCTAGACAATGACAGGGTGCCTTGTTTTGTAGACAGCCCAGACTGTCCCAAAGATATTTTGGTTTATATTAGTAACAGTTCTGAGAATATTTCAGAAATGCATCCTTATTTCTGAGCTCAGCTATACATCTTTTCATTTATCTGCCTTTGTTCTGAAATGGTAACAAGCAGTCATGACCATGGTCAAGGGTATCCCTGTAACAATGACTTCAAGCCGGCTTGTGTCCAGGAGGGTGTGGTTTGTACACATTTCCTTTTGAGAAACTAGGTTTGAGATGTGACCTAATGCTAGAAAAGTCTGTAGCTCTCCAAAAGAAGAGAGCTGTGAAAACTTGGTGCTGGTGACAATGGCAACTTGCCATCCTGACAGACTTGCTGGATCAGCTTCCAGGACACATTTCTCTACTTTGTGTTTAAGAACCAGTAAACTACACTAGAGGGCAGACTAAGCTAGTACCTTTTTTCTCTTCCAGTGGGTGTTTAATCCATTGTGTTGGACATGTCACATTATAGATGGGAAGTCCTACAAGTGAATAAAATAATAGTGAGGTGTCATTATCATAGAGATTGTGCTTCCAATGGTATTTTCTTATTAAGATTTGGATTGATGGCACTTGATATCATACGGGTATAATTTGGATAAGACTTAAACACAAAAACCTGTGAAAACAATGACTGCCATATAGTTATTACAAGTTGTGTTAATGGAAAACAAGCATCCCCATGAGATTATGATAATGAGCAGGTATATACAGACACTTTTCCCAAAGAAGCAGAAGATACATGAGACATCATTACAATGAAGCAAATTGCATTTCTAGTCATAATTTATGCCTAATGTGACTTTATTATTATTATTTTACAATTGCTTATATTTGTAAACTATGAAACTTAATTTCATCTTCTTCTGTAAAATTGCCTTGGAACTAAGAAGACAAGACTTAGAGTAGTTCTCTCTGGCATTGCTTTTTAACACTGAGTCCTCAGCTCTCTCAGTAATTAAAAGGTGTGGAGCGGAGCCAAGAAGGTGGCTTGAAGACAACACCTGGCCAATTCTCCATACACACACACACACACACACACACACACTTGATTTAAACCTGGGAATTCCAATTGAGAGCAGGATTTCTAGGCCAGTAGGAGAGAAGCTATAGAGGAAGAAACAAAGAGGAACCACAGTGGAATATTATAACTCAACTTTCAAGTGGCAAGACTGAAAAGGACAGACAGAGTGAGTGCCACCAATTTGCAGATGCTATTATGACACTATCCTGACTTCCCTGAGCAGACGACCTCACCAAGTGTGTCCTGGCACCCCATCTCTCCAGATCCCTGGCCCATTAGGGAAAGATAGGAACAGGCTGGGGATATGGATCCACCTGCCAATGCCCATGGTCCAGCAGAGAAACCAGACCTTCCACCTTCTACACCCCATAAAGGTCTTTGGTCCATACTTCTAGAGGGATAAAGAATAGGGAGCCTTCCAACAGAGGGGATGTGATATGGAACTCTAGTGGTGGGAGTTGTGTGGAATTATAGCCCTCTTATCCCACAATCTTGTCAATCATTATTAAATTAATAATAATAATAAAATAATAATAATAATAAGAAGAAGAAGAAGAAGAAGGAGAAGGAGATGTGTTAGAGAAGGGCACAGAATTTTCAGACTGACCATACTAGGATGAAACTGACCAACAAAATTCTTCGTTTACTATCCTTCTTCTAACTAACCCAACTAAAATGATATCCCAAGAAACAGAGCTCATAGGGATTTATTATAGGGTGAATCCACTCATGCAATTGTTGACATTGATAAATCACAAGATCAAGCCAGCTGGAGACCAGGACAGTTAAGAGCGGACTTGCAGCTCCAGTTTCTCACCTAGAAAAAGCTTTGGCAGATGTTCCAGATTAATTTTAATCGTGTGTCTGGATACTTAATGCCCAATCAAGTTATTATATAAAATTAAATCATCAATAGTTAAAATCATGCATTGAGGTCCTGAAAATTATCTTACTTAGGTAGTGTGCTGCTTTGCCATATTCATGAACTCAGGCTGGAGAGAACTCCCCCACTGCATTAAAGGAAGCTTCAGTGTCTTGGTTTCTTTCCCTCTCTCTTTCTATCTCGCTGTCTTTTTTTTTTTTGCCTTCAGAATTATTGTTGGGGCTTAGTGCCAGCGTTACAAATCCACTGCTCCTGGTGAACAGTTGTTTTTTTTTTTATTTTATTTTATTGGACAGAACAGAGAGAAACTGAGAGGGGCATGGGAGATAGAGAGGGAGAGAGACAGACAGACACCTGCAGACCTGCTTCACCGCTTGCAGGTGGGGAGCCAGGGGTTTGAACCCAGATCCTTGCATGGGTCCTTGAGCTGCACTATGTGCACTTAACTGGGTGCACCACCATCAAATAGAGACCCTTTGTCTCTATTTGTAAAAGTCAGTTTGGAGCAGTGAAGTCCTGGGGAATGACCAAAATAAATAAAATAAATGTATGTGTTTATTTACTGACATAGACAGAAAGTGAATCTGAGAATCAGAACTATATATATATATATTTTTTTTTTTTCCTGACATGCTATACTGGGGATTGAACCCAGATCCTCTTGTATTCAAGTGTTGTGCTCTGCTGGTGAGTTACATCCCTCTGGACACCATAACTAGTCTTTTGTCTTGCTGTTTTCTATTTATCTTTACTTACTGGATAGAGACAACCAGAAATCTAGAGGGAAAGGGAAATACAGAGGAGGGGAAACAGAGAAGCGCCTGCAGAATTACTTCATTACTTACAGAGCTTCCCCTCTGCAGGTGAGGACTGGGAGCTCGAACCCAGGTATTTGCTCATTATAACGTGTGCACTCAACTAGGTGTGCCGTCATCCAGCCCCTTGTCTTGCTATTTTCTTTAGAGATTTTAAAATGGATTTGAAAAGTATTATCTCTTTGGTCTTCACTGCAAACCTGTTTGCCAGATAGGACATACTGCAGTTAATGTCCCATTTGAGGACTGTGATCACAAGTCATTATTAGGGCACTCAGTGATTTTCATTCCTTTTAAAAATTATGGAATTAAGGTGTACAGTGATTTAGTAACTCGACTAACATATGATTTGTGTCAGTTCCACATCAAATTAAACTAATCCTCATTCTTAGCTCTATGCTCTTTTGACTACATTTCACATTCATTTCATAATCCAAACAACAGTTACCACAATTAAATCTTCAAAAACTGCCTATTTTAACATTAGAGTAAAAACGACCTTGGCCAAGTTTATCCTGGGCTATAATGTACATAGTGTACTTATTATACTAGGCTGAGCATATTCGAGACAATGAAACTGGAACTCAGTGTTGACAGGTTAAGGTGAGCGAAAAGTAAATGAAATACGTATGTCAGCCTAAGTAATAATCACAGAGTAACAGGAACATCTTCTACCCAAAACATGTACTCTACAACCATCCAGAGTTGCCAGAGATTTCCTTTTGTTACTTTTTTCCCAGACAGCATTCTTTTTCACAAAATAAAATATTCTCAGGAAACATCACAACCCATTCAGTTTTTGAATATGTTTATTTGGTGACCGGTGCCATCAAAACACTTGGTAGGTTTAGCCTTCTAGTGATGGTAGAGGCACTGAGAGGGAACAGAAAGGGGAAACACTGAACTAGATATTCTCTTGATTTTCTGAGTATGACTAGCCACTGAGACAAAAATGTTCGTACATTAGTTTGTGTACCATCTCCCTGCATCTGTAAAAATTCTGTGGAGTCACAGCCTTCTTAGGGACAAGACGTAAACTTAGAATGGAAGCAAAGTTCACATCCAGGCAAATCACTCTTGAATACTTTCAAGTCACCCTTGAAACACAGTGTCAAGCTTTTACAGTTGTTTACAATTTGTACGCATAGTGTACAATATATAGCATATAATAGAATGCATGTGTGAGACTAAATGGATGCATATAATAAATACATGTATCAAAACACTAGAATCACAGTCACGACGGCACGGTGCTTATTCTTTAATGGGTGTTTGAAGTGTGGCCAATGAGAGTCTTATTTTTTTCCTACTCAGTGTTTTTATTGTTGTTGTTGTTGTTTGTTTGTTTTACTTCCAGTGTTATTGCTGGGGCTTGATGCCTGCAGTAGGAGGCCATCTTTTTTCCATTGTTGTTGCTACTGCTATTGCTGTTGTTGTTGGATAGGAGAGAGAAAACGAGAGAGGAGGGGTAGGAAGAGAGGGGTGAAGAAAGCCAGACACCTACAGACTGCCTGTGAAGTGACACCCCGCCCCCCCATCCCCGGTAGGTGGGGAGCCAGACCTCACACCAGGATGCCTGTCTTTAAGCTCTGCGCCATCTGTGCTTAACCCAGTGCACTACTGCCTACCACCCCTTAGTGGTTTATCCTGCTATAATTTCAAAGTTACTAACTAGTTGCAAGAACGTTTAAGCCGCATTTGCTTCCATCATTTTTCTTTTTCTCATGTCCCCTTTTAGAAGTATACTTTTAAAAAATTTCTTTATTGGGGAATTAATGTTTTACATTCAACAGTAAATACAATAGTTTGTACATGCATAACATTCCCCAGTTTCCCATATAACAATACAACCCCCACTAGGTCCTCTATCATCCTTCATGGATCTGTATTCTCCCTCCCACCCACCCCAGAGTCTTTTACTTTGGTGCGATATGCCAATTCCATTTCAGGTTCTACTTTTTTCTTTTCTGATCTTGTTTTTCAACTTCTGCCTGAGAGTGAGATCATCCCATATTCATCCTTCTGTTTCTGACTTATTTCACTTAACATAAGAAGTATACTTTTTAATAAAAGTATCCTTTTCCCTCATGTCATTTAATTCACACATTTCAAATGTCCAAATGATGCAATGGAATCTTGGGAACATTATGAGTGATTTAATTATTATTAGTAGTAGATTGCATTAGGAACTGGTATAAACAGGTCAGTCAGAACTGAGTGAAATAAAGGTGTCCAAGATGCCCAAGCCAAATGGATTTTATCAACTGTGAAGAATTTGAAAAAGCACTTCATTGTTGGTGAGAACGCTGTTTCAACTGAATTCTGAAAATTGTCACTAAAGCAGAATAAAGTCTGCCTTATTTTGCAATTGGCATCGCTAATATACGATGGCACGTTGGTGTTTTTTTTTTCTAAAACCTACAGATGCAAGTGACATGTACAAGTTCATGAATAATTCAAAGATTCCCTATGAGTTCTCACCTCTGATCTCTATTGTTCCTCAGCAAAGGAGCAAGGCTTCCTGCTACTGTTGCAACAGGAAGGATTGTCACCATGAAATATTAGTATTATCAGCCTTATTGCAAGTGATTATTGTGATTACAAGTGATTATTTTTGCAAGTAATTATTAACATCCTACATTATCTGGTCTTCAAACAACAAGTTAAAACGTACACATTTCAAAACATAACTCACTGACTCTGAACATCTGCAAATCTGTGGAACTGGTTGATCAGTTACTGCCTGATAGAGAAATTGACTTACTTTATGCTCTTATGTAAACTTTAATGTATAAGCTATACTTTCTTCAACAAATTGCTCCAGATCACAGAAAGTACTAACACACGTCTCAGAGCAGATTACCCCAAAAGGAAGGACCCCTCCTAAAGAAGTCAAGTCAATTGAGGTCTATTCCTTTAGAAATAACATTGTGGCAGCTGGTTCCCTTATGGTCATAATGATATAGTATGAATTCCAACTCTGAGTATAGATAACTAATCTCTATGAGCTTCTTTGTTCATAAACCACTTTGTTAGCACATTTCAATTCCCCCTCCCCTAAAGAAATTAAAAAAAAAAAAAAAAAAAGGAACCAAGAGTGATTGTTCTGAAGCTTAGAGAGAAAGTCATCCTTCTAATGAGTGACTGGGGAAGAGTGAGGTGTCCCAGCTGCTTGCTCCTCATTATCTAGCAAATTGCAGTCACACTTGTGAACAAAGTAAAATAGGATGTCCAGAAGGCTTCTCATCTGGGAAAGTTTGCCCCTTACCATGACAAACCCAGAGTTCAAACCTAGATACTACATTATAAAGATGGTTGACCAGTGCTCTGATACCTTCCTTCTTTCCTTCCTTGCTCTCTCTCTCTCTCTCTCTCTCTTTCCCTCTTTAGCTGAATTAAAAAGAGCGCCATGAGGCTTGGTGCCATACACACACAGACCATTATAACACAGTAAAGTGTCTACTGTAGGTATGCAAAGAGCATGCCCATTGTGGAAGGAAACAGGGGAGCCTTCACCTAGACAGAAGACACTGGTCTGGGGAAAGGAGTTGTCACTAGTGGTCTAATCTTGGGCAAATACCCTATGGGGAAGAGAAAAGGAAGTAACCCACCCTTAATGGAGCATTTACTAAGGACTGGTCCTTAGCAAAAATGATGCCAATTAAACTCCAGAATAGCCTGAGGGACTATTTGCTTGTAGCCACTCCTTGGGGAAACTGAAGCTCATCAGGCTGAGTAATTTGTCACATGCAAAGAGACAAGGGAGGGAGGCTTACTGGCTTACTGTACTGTTATGGCTACATGTTCTGAGTCCCATGGACATTCAAGTCTATCACCTATTGACTGTGTGCCCTCAGGAAAGTTAATTTGGTAGTTTCTTTCTTTCTTTTCTTCTGAAAATGGGGATATCATTATACTTCTATTTCATTATTATTTTTATTAATATCTTTTTTTTTTTTTTTGCCTCCAGGGTTATTGCTAGGGTTCGGTGACTGCAACATGAATCCACTGCTCCTGGAGGCCATTTTCCCCCATATTGTTGCCCTTGTTGTCGTTAATACTGTTGTCATTGCTACTGTTGTTGTTGAATAGGACAGAGAGAAATTGAAAGAGGAGGAGAGACAGAGAGGGGGAGAGAAAGACAGACACCTGCAGACCTGCTTCACCGCCTGTGAAGCGACTCCCCTGCAGGTGGGGAGCTGGGGGCTCCAACCTGGATCCTTAAGCTGGTCCTTGCGCTTCGCACCACGTGCACTTAACCCTCTGCGCTACCGCCGGACTCTTCCTGTACTTCTGTTTCTTAGGGCTATTGCAAGGCATGATTAACATGTCCGTAACTGCATATCTCTGAGATTGTTCCTATAAACTAATTATATTATTTTTAATTTATGACAGAACAGGTGATTTTTTAAAAATTCACAAGCCAACTAATAGTGGTAATGGCTCTTCTCTTTTCCTTGTATTTAGATTATTACGGGGCTGGAGAAAGAAAGTGTGACAGGCATATTACCTACGGATGTTTCTCTGTTTCTTTCCCCTGAGTATATCTGGACTGCCAAATACTAGGTAGGACTCTGCAAAGGAGGAGTCATACTTTCATTTCTCCTAAACCCTGGGTTTCCATTTCAGAGACCTGAAAAAGCAGAGTGCACAATCAATCCTATTTAAGAAACCCTTATAATAATTTACCTGCAGTACTTTCACTTAAATTAGAAACTGTTTTTTATATTTATTATTTTTGATGGAGAACTGTATAATCTAATTTGTCTTATAGAGAAGTAGGTTATTATTGAGACCCAATTATATTATGAGAGTCCAGCAATCAAACTTTTATGATATTATAAATCTCCCTCCCATATGGCTTGAATACTGTTTATATCAACAGAAATAATTTTTAAAGGGGCATACTACTATTTTAATACCCACAGGTGTTTCATTTTTAAACTCCTTTTTTCTTTTGGCCCACATTAATTGCTACCTTTACTCGGTACTGAAATAAGTGCATATGAATTTTTAGTGTTGTTTATTTTATTTCTGCAGGTGTGTATTAATTTTGTAGTCCAGTTAAGTCTGTCTAGACCTTAAATGCAACCAGATCTCTAAATACACATTTATTTTTTATTGTTTTAGTTACATTCTTTATTATCAGAATTAATGAATGTAGTTTTTATAAAATTTATTACCCTCAAGACAGGATTTCGATGTGCTGTTATGGTCTGTTGAGTAAATGGAGATTTAATTACAGATATTTAATTACTTATTATGAACTTGATGGAGTGGAACTGAATGAACCCTTCTTCCCTATTTTCATCTTTCAATGCACTACACAAACTCATCACTGTCGAGTTGCCTTCCTGCATAATTTTCACTACTAACTTGTGGATCACTACAGCCTAAATTTGGTGTAAAGCCTATGTTTTTGTAGGACTGTAATAGAGAGACAGTCTCTAGCTTTTAGAGAGTATATGAAAGATAATATTTCATAAGGCTAGCTTTAAGAGATGAACTCAGGAACGAAGGCTGAAGATTATTTTAATTTTGGGAAAAACACAAACACAAAATTTGCAATTTTGAAACCAGAAAACCTACTCACGAAGTTCAAGTGAAATGTGAAATAAAAGGAAACTCTGCTATTTATAGCCAAGTGTATCTTCATAAAAAGTCAAGTTTGAGATAGGACGTAATAGAATAGAAGGATTTGGGTGCGAACATAGTAATGGATTCTAACAGTGGTTGATTAAAGTTCAACTTTCCTTTTCATTTTTGGGTGCAATATTATGGAAAAAACTTTAATGTTGATATAATGAACTCAGTTTTATTTATATTTGTTTTTTATGATCCGGGGTATTGCCCATATGTGGCTTATTTATTCAGCTAGAGAGAGAAAAAGAGGAGAGAGAGAGAGAGAGAGAGAGAGGAGCAATCCAGGTGTCCAACAGCAGATAAGGGGCTAAGAAAGTTGTGGTATATATACATAATGTATTCATCTATTAAAAATGACAAAGTCACCTGCTTCACCTCATCTTGGATGGACCTTGAAAGAATCATGTTAAGTGAGATAAGACAGAAAGAAGAAAGATCAGTACGAAGTGATCTCACTCATGGACAGAAGTTGAAAATAGCAGAAAGAGGGAAAAACAAAGCAGAACTTGGACTGGAGTTGTTGCATTGCACAAAACAAAAGACTGGGACAGAGAGGGAGGCCTTCTGGTCCTGGTGCATGACCGTGGAGTAGGACTTAGGCTGGAGGGGAGGGGGGGGGGTTAAAAGCGTTTTCCAAAATTTAAAAATTTTGCCCATGTATCAACAACTGCATTCACTGTAACCATTATTCCCCCAATGAAAAAGAAACGAGAAAAATTCTCTCTGCCAGCACTCCCATATGAGCGAATACTCAGAGACCCCAAGTTCTCAGACTGGGTAACGTGTGCACTCAAGATTTGTGGCTGAGTCACCTGGCCTGTGCCCCTTTTGCTTTTCACACAGAAATAGAGTAACATTCCTTGTTCCTGGATTGGAAAAGGAAACATTATTAAAATGTTCCTTTTTACCAAAAGCAATCTACAATTCCAATGCAATTTCTATCATGATCCCAATGTCATTTTTTTTTTTTCATTTTTCAGGTGAGTTCATGTCAATTTTATTCAGCAAAAGAAGTGGCACAAAGTTACAAGTTTAAAAAAAATATTAATTAATCTATCAATTTATTTTTAATCAGAGCACTACTGCTTAAGGAATGATATTTGCTGTTTGCTGTCTATGGAAACAATGACTTGAGTGGGACATCTACATTTGGTGATCTCAGAGATCTCTAATCTCTAAAAAACTACACGTTAGTTTATCTTTCTCCTTCCCCACCAGCTGAATCCAACCTTCCGTCATCGCCTACTCCATAAAAACATTTGATGGGAAATGGAAAGTCTACCACACAGGAAAAAAAGTCTAAGAGGTTTTTATGCTTATTAGAAAAGGCCTACAATCAAATCCAGCCCCGTTTGGTGAAATAAATTCAAGGTGAAGAAGTGATGGTGGACAAATGCCAAAATGTTAGCAAAGTTTATCTCTGGGTAGTGATGGAATTACGTTATTTTTATTTGGTTCTTTACTTTTTTCTATTTACATGGGTTTTTCTATAAAAGGATAATACTGCTTCTATAAGTGGAAAAAAATGGTATGTTATTATTTTTTTTAAAGAAAAGAAAATTAAAGACCTGGTCAGAAAGTTTTCTGCCTTTTTGCTGACAGAAAGAATTCCAGGAGATAGTTACATAAGCCTCTCTCTCTCTCTCTCTCTCTCTCTATATATATATATATATATATATATATATATATATATATATATAAAATCTCTCTCTCTCTGAATCAGATTCCTGTCCTTTATTTGTGTGGACCACCCTTCACCCAGAGAAGACAAAGGAGTGAAGAAGTGGTGGTGGAAAGATGCCAAAATAGGGGCTGGGTGGTGGCACACCTGGTTAAGCGCACATGTCATAATGCGCAAGGACCCTGGTTCGAGCCCCCAGTCCCCACCTGCAGGGGGAAAGCTTTGCAAGTGGTGAAGCAGTGTTGCAGGTTTCTTTCTGTCTCTCTCCCTCTCTGTCATCCTCTTCCCTCTCATTTTCTGGCTGTCTCTATCCAATACATTTTTAAAAAATTCAAAAAATAAGATGCCAAAATATTAGCAATATTGATCTCTGAGTAGTGATGAAATGGCTTCATGAACAAAATCCCAGCATGTCCCAGGTTCTCTACCTGGAGGGAATGTTATTTATTTATTTATTTTGATATTTCAACTGTCACTCTCTTTTGAATCCTGTGCACCTGACTTTTCCCCATACGCACCACACCATACATGTTTGAGGATGTTCTGGGATTAGTGTGAGGAACCAGGAGGTGTTAGCTGGGAGAAATCCTGCTTGTGTCTGTTACCCTCTGTGGCTCAGACCTGCATCTTCCTTGGTTGGAGGCACCACTTTGGTGGGGATCCAGGGCACAGGGATGTCACTGAATGAGGACATCTGCTCCATGGGGCTTCCTTCTTCCTGCTCCGAGCTCCTGCCTCTTGCTTTGCAAGGAACTGTAGGGGAATGGGCAGTGCCAGGAAGTCCAGAGCAGTGCTGGGTCTCTGTGAAAGTAGGAGTTTGGGTTGCAGAGTTAATTGCTGTTTTAATCAGGATAAAGATATCCAGATGTGGGAGAGATTTAAGTTCTTATGCCATGGAACAGATGACTGAACTAAAAGAAGCATTTATTCTGTGAAGGCAGGAAAGGAATACACCTGAACTATCTTCTGCCTGCTCTCATGTTTCTTAGATTAAATTAAACCATCAAACAGGTCATACTCATGAAAGAAACAAATGCTATACTGTACTCAAGAGCATTTGATGTAAACTTCTTAATGACCCAAGAATTCAAATGCATCGATATGTTCTTGAGGGACATGTAAACTGTAACAGAAGTTTACCCCAAACTTATTCTCAAATCTATCAAACAGATGTATTGAGTTCCTTCAGTACATTTTAAAGGGAGAGAGATCATTTGTGATTATTACATGTGAGGAAGTTTACAGGGGGGGGGTTGTGTTTCACTGGTTTATGATAATCCCTTGGATTATCTATTTTTAAAACCAAATCAGAGGATTTGAGAATTGAATCTGGAAAGTTGAAGCAATATAATTGTTCTTTGTTTCTTTTAATTTTTGTTCTTCTTCTTTCTTTTTGTTATTAGGGTTTCACTATGGTGTCATTCCAGTGTTCCCATGGGACTTTTAAGTTTTATTTTTCCGGATAAGAGACAAGAGCTAGAGAGAGAAGGAGAGATACCAGGTACCGTTCCATCACCCACCAAAAGTGTGTGCTCTACCAGGTGAGCTATTTCACATTCTTTCAGCTCATCTTTTTCTAGGTAACAAATCATTGAGCTCTTGGAATAAATATACATGCACAGAACATATGGAATACATGTATTTATGAGATAAAACCTAACTTGCAGTGTATTTTCTTTCACTTTTAAGATCAGCCTATAATTCAACATTTCATACATACTTCTTTATTGGCTAATCAGTTGATAGCTTTTAACCATCGTGCAAAAAATAATATTAAGTAAGAAAAGTAAAAGGGACTAAAAGAAATATTATCCAATGTGAATGTGGTAGCCGTGGCTTGGCATACAAAGAAAATCACAAGTTTTTATTGCGACTAGTTACACAGTATAATATTTAGCCATTTCCATTTGCCAGATGACAAAAATCACCATCACACACTAAATAACTGAAAGCGTGGGGCATCGCTTTAAAGAGAGACAGACAGAAGGGTGGGGTGGGGACCAAGTCGGCAGTGAAAGGTTTAAATATCTTATAAAGTATCAAATCAAACTAGTATTACAGATTTTGAAGTAGTTTATTTTTCAACTAGTTTATTTTCCAGTCCAGTTTCCTGTTCACAAGAGCAATGACTTCAGTATTATTGGAACATGAAGTAGGCTTTTCCCCCACCCATCCTGGACCTCATTTTGATCAGTTCTGATGGGTAATCAGAAATACCTGGATTAGCTTTGCTTTCAGATAAACATAGGTCTAACCATTCAAGAGAAGAAAGCTTGGCTCAGTGTGGTCTGAGTCGTGCTACACTCTGAACAGGGACAAGGCAAGTCATGGTATTGGGTGAAGACGTGTGGCTGAAGTAGCCATCCTCCAGTATCATCTTAATAACCTTCAATCACCTTGTTTTACTCAGCTCCATTCTGAGGGGTGAAAAATGCTTTGTGTTAGTATCTAATGACTGTCCATCAACACCTATCAGCTGATCTCTCTGTGGCAGAGACTGGACCCTGAATTGCCTGCACTTAAGATACATTTCTACAAATCTGACTGGCTTTCTTTCACCGGATAGTGCCGTCTAAGGGGCAAAGACAGAGTCTGGGAACCCAGTTCAAATTCCTTTGTATTGAACTACTTCCTATTTGGTGGGCTTGAGGGTGGCACTATACAATTTACTTATCGATGAAACAAGAACAATCCTGCCTCTTGTTTTGGAAGGTCACTGTGCTTATTTAATCAAGTAGGAAACAAGCACCTAATCAGTTAGCTATTTTAAGTTGCTAACTACATAAATTCTGAGAACTTGAATGATATTTTTCAAAAATTGCATTTCAAGTTATGGAGAATAGATAACACTGTTAATTCTCCAATGCTGTGATATTTCCAGAGAGAGCAAATTTAAAAAAGGTTAGCACTTTGAAAGGTCACATTTGATAAGAGTCCAATATGGGAATGCTGCTATTCTCAGCACTCTGGGATATAGATCTATAGTAATCAACGATAAATCAGATTAACTAGGTTATATGTTGTCAGCAAAATTACTGGGAAAAAAAGACTAAGAGTTAAGTAAGAAGAAGATATGGATTTTCCGTAAAGACTGGTCTGTATTAGATATTGATATACATTTAGTCAAGCATTTCTCAAAGTTTTTCCCTACGTAATGCTAGCTCTGAGAGATGACCCTTTACAGAAACAGTTTTGTGGTTCAATTCCTTTGGGAAATGGTCATTCTCATCTTCCACTATTATCTTAGAAATTTGTGCTCTTAGAGTGGCTTAAACACACCAGTTAATCCTGTTCAAAAGAACTGCGTTGAAGTAATTACAGAAGCCAGACCTTCCACCTTCTCCACCCCGTAATGATCCCAAGTCGATACTCCCAGAGGGTTAAAGAATAGGAAAGTGAGGAGATGGGACACAGAGTTCTGGTGGTGGGAATTGTGTAGAATTGTACATCTGTTATCCTATAGTCTTGTCAATATTTCCATTTTATAAATAAAAAAAAATCCTGTTTAATTTTAACCCAGTATCTCCCATTAAATAATAATTTATAATCTATAAACTATAATCTGTAATCCATTGAGTATAGATTGCAACCTAGTTTAAAATATGCTAGTATATACCACCTGAGGAAAGCATTATGGTTTCATGGTGTAATAATCATGGTTTCATTCTGTAGTAATAACTATCCTAAAATATTGGATTCATTTGAAATCTTTCAGATTGTTAACTCAAAGGTTTTGGTTTCAGGTTATTTGGTAGAGCAAACCTTTGTTCCATCGAAACTGGTGAATTAGACTGTTTTTATTCATGTGAATTTACAAAGGAATTGACATCCTTGCATGTAATCACACAAAAGTTCATCCACTTAGATGAACATTCTTTCTCCACGTTGATTTCCTTAGTTTGTAAGGTAATTTGAAGCAAGATGTTACAAATTCAGACCTGACTAGACTGGACAAGGTTACTGGGTAGGAATTCATTAAGATAATGAAACAAAGAATGTGGTTTGAATGACAAAATTCAATCTCTGGGAAGAGAGGACTTCGTCTCCAGTGTAGCAAATAGGATTCACCCCTAGATAAAACCTTTTGGAGGCCCTAAGATAAGGGAACATTGCATGTGTCCCATACAGATGAGATGCTGGTGTTTTCTTTTCTGGTCCTTCAATCTATACCAGCATCCTGAAGAGATAAAGCAGCAATGAAAACCAAGTCAAACACATTTTAGGTCTCTCATCAGAGCTGAATCAAACAAGCTGCTATTTGACATGGTCAGTGGTCAGCAACAGTGTTGCTTGGGCACAAATGCAGACTTGCTCCTTTATTTTGTTCCGAGCTTCTTCTTCTTCTAGCGTTTGCCCTTCTTCCGTAGCCAGTCAACAGCGTCAGGTTGAGCCTGATGTCAAGTTTCGAGACCTCCTTTGAATCTGGAGAGGTGGCAGTCGTTGACTATGTGGGTCATAGTCTGTCTGGAGCCGCAGGGGCAGTTCGGGTCGTCTCTGGCTCCCCAGCGATGGAACATAGCGGCGCACCAGCTATGGCCTGTTCGATAGCGATTGAGGAGGGCCCAATCATAACGTGGTAGGTCAAAGCCGGGTTGACGCTCGCAGGGGTCTGTGATGAGGTGTTTGTTCTTAACCTCAGCTGACTGCCAACTCTGTTTCCAAGAGTCTGGAACAGAGAAGTTCAGTGTAGGCGTAGGAGACCAGATTGGATGACGAGATGTCAAGCGTTGGACAGGGTGGGCGAAGATATCCGCGTATATTGGCAGGTCCGGGAAATGAACTTAGATGATGCCGCATCCCGACGAATATCTGGCAGGGCCATGGAACCGGGAACTGGCAGCCATGGAACCAGGGTGGAACGGATGGTTCCAGAAATGATCCTCATGGAGGAATATAATTTGGAATCGACCAAGTGGACATGGGGGCTACGGAACCATACTGGGGCACAGTATTCTGCAGTGGAATAGCAGAATGCCAGAGATGATGATCGCAGTGTGGAAGCGCTCGCGCCCCATGAGGAGCTGGCCAGTCTTGCAATGATGTGATTCCTCGCGCCCACCTTTGCTGCAGTTTTTATGAGATGTTTGTGAAATGACAGAGTGCGATCGAGAGTAACGCCAAGATAGACTGGCTGGGCTTCATGCCGGATTCTTGTATCGCCAAGCTGCACATTAAGCTCACGCGAGGCCGAGGCATGGTGTAGATGGAAAACAGATGATACTGTTTTTGCAGTGCTAGGGATTAGTCGCCATTTTTTACAGTAATCAGATATCAGAGACATGTCTTTCGTGAGTGTTTCCTCAAGGATGTCGAACTTTGATACCTGAGTTGCACAGCAGATGTCATCGGCGTAGATGAACTTCCTTAAAGGAATGATAGGAAATGGGAAACACCCAATTTGTCATAGCAGCATTTTAATTTTATTTTTAAAATTATTTTTATTTCTTTATTGGATAGTGACAGCTGGAAATCAAAAGGGGAGCGGTGATAGAGATGGAGAGAGACTCCTGCAACACTGCTTCACCACTAGCAAAGCTTTCCCCTTGCAGGTGGGGACTGGGGGCTTGAACCTGGGTCTTTGTGCACTGTAACATTTGTGTTCAACCAGGTGCACCACCACCTAGCCCTAGCATTCTGTTTTTTAAAAAATTATTAGTGATTTAATAATGATTAATAAGACTGTGAAATAATGGAGGTACAATTCCATAGAGTTCCCACCACCAGAGTTCCGTATCTCATCCCCTCCATTGGAAGCCTCCCTATTATTTATTCCTTTGGGAGCGTGGACCACAATTCTTTATGGTGTATAGAAGGTGGAAGGTGGAAGGTCTGGCTTCTGTAGCTCTTCTTCACTGGACATGGGTGTTGGCAGGTCAATCTACACCCTTAGCCTGTTTCTATCTTTCCCTAGAGGGGTAGGGCTCTGGAGAGGTGAGACTTCAGGACACATTGGTGAGGTTGTCTGCCCAAGGAAATCAGGGTGGCATTCTTCTAGAGCATCTGCAACTTGGTGGCTGAAAGGCAGTAAGATATAAAACCTAATGAATTGCTTAATAAACAGGAAACCAAAGCTAGGAACAGGGCAGATGAAACTAGGGGTCTTCTAGCAGGAAGAAACTAGAAGGTCTATTTTAGGTATGCTCCAAGGGGCCCATGGCTTTAGTAAATTTTGCCTGAGCCTGACAGCTAACATGCAGGTGGACTAAAAATATTGTCTGGGAAGATGGTGTCAAGAGTTTAAAATAGGACTAGAAAGCTGGATTAGGAAAGAGAGTAGCTCTTAAACACGAGGAAAATAAATCAATACCATTGACTTTTTATCCCATCTATCTGACCTAGGGCCCATATAAATTTCTATTTAGCACAGGAGCCTGTGTGACCTCTGTGTCCCTGTCAGTCTGAGCTCTCAGACCATAGCCAGAGCTGGAAGCTTTCTTGGTTGCACTCATTTCAAGATCAGTCTTCCTTGAGTGGTAGAGTAGGATGACCCAGCCTCCCTTAAGACAGTGGGGCAGGAAGAGCAACATTTTAGGGCCCGGTGGTGGCGCACCTGGTTGAGTGCCTATGTTACAGTGCACAAGAACACAGGTTTGAGCCCCCGACCCCCACCTGCAGGGGGAAAGCTTCACAAGTGAAGCGGTGCTGCAGATATCTCTGTCCCTTCCCCGTCTCTGTTACCCCCTTCCCTCTTGATTTCTGGCTATCTCTGTACAATAAATAAATAAAGATCATTTTTTTAAAGCCTGAATGGCAGGAAAGAAAAGAAGAGCAGCATTTCCTAGATGCTCATGCTTTTCTCAAAACTATGAGTGATGACAAGGCCATAGAGTCTAGTCTTGGGGAGTTCACATACTCAGACCTGCAGGAATGCTTCATGTGGGGTGGTGGTATCATGTCAGGAGTCATGTGAACAGTGACAGCACTTGAAACACTTCTGAGGCTTTTCTACCACTAAGTCAGGGAGATAAATTGATCTTACTGGTAGGAATAAACTATAGATATATTTGATCAATATTACATTCTGGATAGTGGCTCAAGAAAGAGCTAATGAATGTGTATGTTCTTGCTAATGCACAACTCACATTCTGTCTTCTACCGTACCTATAAGTGTGCTTGCATGCCCTTAGAGTAGAGATGACTTCTTTGTCTAACAGCTAAGCAGATGCATATAGGTCTCAAGTTGATGTCTCAGACTCTGCATTTAGCCTTGTACCATGGGAGTTAGGTCAGTCACTAAGAGAACTAGCACCAGTGCAGCAATGAGTTCTCATCAAAGAACAAGGCCAAGTGTGTCATTGAATAAGATCTGTCAGATGGGTTCTCATGGTGTAGGAACAGGTGGTAGTTACATATGACTGAAGATGAAAGACAAGCTGGAGGAGGAAGAACGTGTATGGGGTCTTGAGTCAAAGCCTCTTTGTTATATCGTTAACTGTGTTTTATTCCTAGGGTGTACTCTTACTCCAGCATTTAATGAGCACAGAGTGGACTCTGAGGTCAGACAAAGTCTGGATGCCAGCTCTGCTGTGTATGAACTATGTCCAAGGAGCTGTAGAGGACTGTGGGGCTCACACGAGCTCTTGCCCCTATGGATCTCAGAATTTAAGACAAGAAAATAAGCATGTGCAAGACAGAGCTACATAGGAGAGTTGAATTCTACGATATATATATATATATATATATATATATATATATATACACATATATATATTTATTTGATAGAACAGGCTATATAAAACTCAACTTTGACAGATATTAGAAAATTAGTAGGTCGCTGAAATGATTGCTACACAGCAAAGGAGTTAGTCCACAGCCAGGAGTGTTTGTTGGCAACAACAAATCATTGAGATAACGTAGAACCTAAGTAAGGTTGATCACAAAAAGATACAGGTTCACGGAGATTAAGGAACGTATCAAGAAGGTATGTTCTTCCCCCACCACCATAAGGAATGGAGAACAGCAAACCAACAGTGCACCATCAGAACTTGAAGTGACTCACCTATTTTTAAAAATCTGCTTAGACATAAAAATATAGAGAGTGCCATGAATGCAGGACTGACGGCTGAAAAATTTGGTAATGCTTGATGTCAGAGAAAAGGCAGAGCTGAAACAACAGAAAGAGGGGGAAGAAGTAGAGAACTGACAGAGACAGGAAGGATGCTTGGATATCAACACTCATCTATTAATGTCTTGTCTTCAATATCTCTCTGATCAAGTAGCATCTCTCAACCACTCAAAATAATAGTAATAAATGTCTTCCACCTCTTTTTAGTCTCTTGTCCTTCCTTGTCTTGCTATCTTCACAGAGTCCTTTCATCACTCTCTCAGAGACCCTGTGTGGTCTTCTCTTGGTTGATGTCGTCTGTGAGAGCATGGCCTTTGCCTTTATCTCTGTGTCCCCAGCAAAGAGAATAGAACCTGGTAATAATTAGACATCTACTAAGTGTCTAATTACTATAAACTAAGTATAAATGTCAACATTTATTAAAATTTTCACTAGTAGAGAAATAGTGAGTTTTGAGTGTAATATCAAACTGATGTTTGACATTGTAAATTTAAGAGGGATCGGAAGCTACCAACACTTGCTTTTTTTCTTTCTCTTTTTTGTGTTAGTCATTTAACAATGATTAACAGGACTGGAAAGTAGCAGGGGTACAATTCCATACAGTTCCAATCACCAGAATTCTGTGTCCTATTCCCTCCATTGAAAGCTTCCCTAGTCTTTATCCCTCTGGGAGTATGGGCCAAAATTGTTTATGGGGTGCAGAAGGTGGAAGGTCTGGCTTCTGTAATTGCTTCTCCACTGGACATGGGTGTTGGCAGGTTGATTGATACTCGCAGCCTGTTTCTATGTTTCCCGAGTAGGGCAGGGCTCAAAAGAGAGGTGAGACTTCAGGATACATTGGTGAGGTCATCTGCCCAGGGAAGTCAGGATGGATCCTAGTAGCATCTGCTATTCAGTGACTGAAAGGCAGTAAGATATAAATCAGGACAAATTGTTTAGTAAACTGGAACCCAAAGGTATTTTTGTTATTAGTGTAGCCCAAGGGAATGAACCAAGAATCTTGCACATTCTTAATACAATTACATACTCTTCCGATCCCAACTGATAGTGTGAGAAGAGGAAAAGACAGAGGATGTGAGCAACTCCAGTGTACCACTCTGGTGGTTACTCACGGTAACGCAGAGGCCCTTCTGGTGCTATTTTATAGGGCCAGGATTGAACCCATAACTTGCACGTAGTACAGCATGCACTTAACCCACTGAACCATGCTTTGTCCCTCAAAGAATTTTTTTTAATTTCTTTATTGGGGAATTAATGTTTTACATTCAACAGTAAATACAATAGTCTGTATATGCATAACATTCCCCAGTTTCCCATATAACAATGCAACCCCCACTAGGTCCTCTGTCATCCTTCTTGGATCTGTAGTCTCCCCACCTACCTACCCCAGAGTCTTTTACTTTGGTGCAATACACCAATTCAGTTCAGGTTCTACTTGTGTTTTCTCTTCTGCTCTTATTTTTCAACTTCTGCCTGAGAGTGAGATCATCCCATATTCATCCTTCTGTTTCTGACTTATTTCACTCAACATGAATTTTTCAAGGTCCATCCAATATTGGCTGAAAACCGGGAAGTCATCATTTTTTATATCTGAGTAGTATTCCACTGTAGATCACAACTTGCTCAGCCACTCATCTGTTGTTGGACACCTGGGTTGCTTCCAGGTTTTGGCTATTCCAAATTGTGCTGCTAAGAACATATGTGTACACAGATCTTTTTGGATGAGTGTGTTGGGTTCCTTAGAATATATCCCCAGGACAAGAATTGCAGGATCATAGGGTAGGTCCATTTCTAGCCTTCTGAGAGTTACTGAATCTCACAGCCAGAAACTAGGAGGGAAGGGGGATATAGAGTGGGATAGAGACACCTAAGCACTGCTTCACCAGTTGCATAGCAAGTGGAAACCAGGGGCTCGAACTCAGGTCCTTGCATATAGTAATATGTGCGCTCAACCAGGTGCACTAATACCCATCCACTTATCCCCATTTTATAAGATGAGAAATCAAGGTTTGTATAGATTTAGAAAACTAGTCCCAGATCACACAGCTAAGGAATGTTAGAGCTAGCTCCTTGGCATTCCTTTAGAATTTAACAGCTGAACATTAAAGGAAGAATTGGTAAATAACACTGGAAGGAGGCCAGAGAGACAGTAGTGAGCAAGAACTTTGAAGAATAAAGAAAAGTTAACATCAGATGTCATATAGTAATATGTAATACTTAGTATTCCATACAAAGACACTGAACTGTTAGTCATAAGTAAGCCAGATAGAAAGCAAGGTGGCAGAAGGGCCCTGAGGATTTGGGTTGAAAGGATGCTACGGGGTCTCAGAGAACAGAGGACAAAATCAGGATGAGTGTTATCATCTGTGAGAAAGGAGAGGAGCGAGTTTTGAAGGTCAAATTAAAAAGTCATTATGTTGAACTCTACGACAAGAGTGTGCTTGGCCCTCACGGTGTGTTCAGAGATTTCTAGATGGAGCTGTCTTCGATGACAGTGGAGTCTGGGAGGTGTTCATTAGTGGTTGTAGAGGTGGAGTGGAGGGAAAGATTATTTGTTTGGGGAAGTGAAAAGATGTGTGGGTTGTTTGATGGAGGTTTGACTCACATGACTAGTCAAGTTATCTAGCATGACAGCAGGATGTGGAGCAGTGAATAGAACCATAACTGGAACATTATGCATCAGACTTCTGGGGGATGTTGGCCCAGGGAAGTATGTAGACAACTGCAACAAAACAAGTGCAATGGCTTCAAGGAAGAGGGATTATTCCAGGAAGGTAAACGGTTGATAGTGTTAAGGTGGTAAATGGAGAATGAAGCGAATGCTGAAGCTATTTCAGCTCTTGTTTCAGGTCAGATTTAGTAGCTTTTGGTTCTGCCACTTCACCACATTCTAAATACACCTGTAAGGATCAGTATTGTACTGAGCTTAGGTCCTCTGTTCACCTAGCCATATCCCCTTCATCTCCCTACGGAAGGTTACTTTAAAAAAAAAAAAAAAACCAATGAATGCAGACTTTTCAGTGCAAGTGTCTCTTAAGAAGACTGACACATATATCCAGTTACTGCCTACTGTGAGCTGGGGCCTGCACATTCAACTGGACAGCAAGGACTTGAGACTTGAGAGATGAGAAAAAAAAATCATGAGATTTGCTAGAAAGGCATCAACAAAGAGAACTTGGTTCAGAATAGTTATCTCTGGTCTACTTTGATAATATAATCTGTATATAGGAATTCTGACCCTGGAGCATGCTGGCACTGAGCCCTGAGCCACTGAGGACTGTGAAATGCCCAGGGGGGAAATTCACTTGATAAGTAGGTGTCCAGTGGTACTGTGGTAACCCCTGAGCCATTCACAGTACCCTTTTAGCCTGAGATAGATGATTAGGGTCCCCAGGGAGCAGAGTAGACCAATGACTGAGATTCCTTATAAATCTAAATGTCATCTTTCTTCTGTCCTTTCTCACACTGATATTAGCTTAATAAAATAGCAACACAGAGCTATTTCTGATGGTGAACTAACTCAGACAAGGGTTGTTTTGTAAATCTTATTTCCTGTATGTCTTTTTGAGAAGTGACAGGAAGCTCTCAATCAGTCTCACTTCTCCACCCTCTGCTCTGTGTGTGCGCGCAGAAATCACTAGTACAAGGATTTTAAAAAAATGTAAGCATTTAATAGTGAGTTACAAGATTATAGGAGGGGAATAAACCCCCATCACACTTACCATCAAAGTCTTGTGCTCCCACCTCATCAAACCCACACTTGTAGGCAATACTGTTTGCAGTGAACCTGCACAGGTCGAGCACCCAGACAGTGCTCTTGGGTCTCCAGCTGCTCTCCTTCACTGGTTAGCCTCTCTAGTCCTCTGTCCTCATCTCCAGAGGGGGGGGGGGGAGAATCAAACCCCAAAGCACTGTTTGCACAGGTGCTAATGGGAAGCACAGAGTAGTTGTCACAAAGTCAAGAAGTGTACACAAATGCTAATGCATGGCAACTCTCGACAAATCGTATCCTTACAGACAGGAGGGAAAGCCTCTGTTCTCCAAATGCTTTGTCACTATCATCTATGTTAGTGAACTGTGTCAAAACGGGGCAGAAAAATTGTAAGATGGCAAAGCAAATATGCAACTTCCAAGTACCTGATTTTATTGGGTAGTGAAATATGCCTGGCAGGGAAACATGCCTGGGTGATTGAGACTTTGGGCAGGTATCACAAATAGGTTGGTTTGAGGTCTTTTTACAGATGTCGAGATTGATAGTAGGATTATCTGTGACTACGCAATGCTCTTCTTGACCCCTTCAACTGTTAGAGATTCCTGAGTTGATATTTATTAGGGTTCACCTTCCTGTCTTAGCTTTTCAAACGTTTGTATTTGAATGAGAGCTCTTCAACAGGTGGGTTCACTTGCTCAAAGTTATCTTTATTGTTGACAGTAGAGATCCATTGTGATAGCTTTCAAGGCGAAAGAATGGGGAAGAGAAACAAAAGGTCCAGAAGAGTCTGGGTGCGGGTGGGTGGTTGTTGTCAATCTTTCTTTATGGCTCCTTCCAACCCTGCTAGAAAGTTCTTGTTTATCCACTCAGAAGCTTTCACATTTGCATGTGTGTATATACACAATATGTGCTTAGTCACAATGAAGACATTTTTCTCTTTTATACAATATGGAACATTAAAAAATAGTAATAGTCTGGTGATGCACTAGGGAGTTATGTTTTTCTTATCATGTAGTTCTTGGCCCAAAGTATATAATGGTTGGGGAAAAAAATCAACAAGGGGCTGCTCTGTATAACATTATGTCTCTGGTAGAGAGTGATTTGGAAGATTTTTTACAGAGCACAGAACCTAAAGGTAAAATTTTGAACAATTCACAACTCTGAGAGAGTAGGATTTCACTTGAAACTTTACAGTTGAAAGTTTGATAAAATAAACTGAAAATGCCCCAGAGGAGAACATGTCGCTGACTGCTCACATTAATTTTTGGATGTTGTACTTTGATGTTTTCAGAGTTTAATGTTTTTCTTCTTTTGATCATCTGACAAACCTACATTTACACATTGTTAGTGTATATATGGGATGCACTGGATCGACCTGCTCGTGGTGCATCCCGTGAGTCCCCATTTATTGGGGAAACTGACAGTCCTTCCTAGCCGACTGAATCCACATGGATCCCAGTCACTTTCAAAGCCAGCAACAAGCAGACATCAGGCTCAACCTGACGCTGTTGACTGGCTACGGAAGAAGGGCAAACGCTAGAAGAAGAAGAAGTGTATATATGGATATTTTATTTATGCAGTAGTGTACTGTCTTTTGGAATTTTATTATATCATTTCTAAAATTTGTTGCCATTTATGTGTTCTCCCAAAGAGAAATGAGGAGAGGATATTAAATAGTGTTTGCTAATGGCATTTTAAACAATCTATTTAACTTCTTTGCTTTTCATATTTAATGGGCCATACATAGCCAGCATTCTTCCCCTGAACACATCAGATATATTCAGAGAATTCCATCTGACCCATCACTAATCTGTGGTAAGGAAGACATAGCACATATATATGGTTTTTCCTATATTCTCGTGTTCTGAAGCAAGAAAAGCAGATTCAGCGATCCTTTGGAAGGCATGATTTCTGTGCTAGAGTGGGGAGTTGTGGTGAAGAAACATCACTGGGGCTTAGCTGGCATAATACCTCACTGCAGGCTTACATATGGCTCCCATAGGTGTTATCTACACAGACAGGGACTTATTCTAAGACATTAGAGACTACCCCTGACCCCTACCACTTAGTCATCATCTCCAACATTCATTCATCTCTTAAATCTCTTATAACATTCCTTGACCACATGTCCTTTCTTCCCTCTATTTCCACCATTCCAGTTCAGGTTTTTATCTAAGCCTGAATTTTTTTTAAATATATACTTTAATTTTATTAGTGATTTACAAAACTAAAAGATAACAGCGGTATAATTCCACACTATTCCCACCACCAGAGTTCTGTGTCCCCATCCCCTCCACTGGAAGCTATAGTAGTTCTCCCAAGCTTTCAGATATGGGTTGACTACTAGTATTACACCTTTCTGTCTCTATTTGTATCCATTTGGCCTTCATTTATTTATTTATTTTTCCCATGGTCCCGTCTTCTCTTCCTTTCCATGTCACACCTATACCTGTTACTACCTCCAAATGCCCTTCCTTTTTTTCTGTTCTCTCTGGGTCCTGATGGAGTTGGAGTTCAGAACCTGCTGTTAATTTTCCCCTGTTGGGAGTATGGACAAAATCCTTTTTTGGGGTGCAGAAGATGGAAGTTCTGGCTTCTGTAATTGCTTCTCCACTGGACACAGGCATTGGCAGGTAGATCCATACCCCCCAGCTCTAAAGCTGAATTGTTAAAAGCTTGCCTGACTACTTTTGTTTATGCTCCTTTTCTTTTTTTTATATTTATTTATTTATTTATTCCCTTTTGTTGCCCATGTTGTTTTATTGTTGTAGTCATTGTTGGATAGGACAGAGAGAAGTGGAGAGAGGAGGGGAAGACAGAGAGGGAAAGGGAAAAATAGACACCTGCAGACCTGCTTCACAGCTTGTGAAGCGACTCCCCTGCAGGTGGGGAACCGGGGGCTCGAACCGGAATCCTTATACTGGTCCTTGCGTTCATGCCACCTGAACTTAACCCACTGCGCTACCGCCCGACTCCTTTATTCTCCCTTTCGAACCCATTGTAGTCTGTCACAATTTAATCTGATCATGAGTCCTGATTAGAAATCCAGACCGCCTGCTTCCGTGATAAAACAGGTCATGGACATCACATGACACACTGAATGGAGAACAGTACAGAAGACCTCACTCTCCGTGCTTCTACTTACATCCACTTCCCTCACCAGCATCTATTTCAACCTTCTTTTCCAGCCTAATTTTAACATTTCAGATCAGGAGAGCAGCAAACTGACTGCATTTTTCTAGCTAGGAATAGTTCTGTTTCTATCTCTGGACCCTCTTCTCTAAACATCCACTATCGTTTCTTTCATTTTTAAAAAACTATTTTATTATGTTTATTTATTTATTTATTGGATAGAGACAGTTATAAATCAAAAGGAAGGAGAGAGAGAGACAGAGAGCTACCTGCAGCACTGCTTCACCACTTGCAAAGCTTTCCCCCTGCAGGTGGGAAAGGGTGGCTCGAACCTAGGTCCTTAGAACATGTGTGCTCAACCAGGTGCACCCAGTCAACCCCCACTCTCTTTTCTTTTACTCCCTCTGTCTCTCTAGTTCTCATGACATGACATGAATTTCAAAGGGATTAACTTCTTTAGAGAAATGTCCTGGGATTCCTCCCTACTGACTGCTCCAGACTAGATTAGACACCTGTTTGTTTGTTTGTTTGTTTTTGCCTCCAAGGTTATTGCTGGGGCTCAGTGCCTGCACTATGAATCCACTGCTCCTGGCAGACATTTGATTCTATTTTGTTGTTGTGAGAGTTGTTGCTGTTGTTGTTGGATAGGACAGAGAGAAATTGACAGGGAAAGGGAAGACAGAGAAGGAGAGAGAAAAGATAGACACCTGCAGACCTGCTTCACTGCTTGGGAAGAGACCACCCTGCAGGTAGGGAGCCGGGGGCTTGAACCAGGATCCTTGAGCTTCACATTGTGTGTGCTTAACCTGGTACAGTATCACCTGGCCCCCAACACTTCTTTTCAGTGTCCTTAATGCTGTCTCTGAATCTCTCTCCAAAGTCCCTCTCCTTAGTACAGAGCAGGCAATTAGATATGACTAATATCTTAAATAAAGTGAATTACTGAGTGAGGAATAGTTTTTATTCAGCTAAAGAGTGGTTTAGAAATAGCTGGTGGCTGTTTACCCTTTTTGTCACAGTCCCTTTAAAGGAAATACAATGTTACATATAAATTAAAGATTCTATGTATCCTCCCTTCTTTTTTCTCATTTATTCTTTTATTTAATATTTTTTAAATTTTTATTTATAAAAAGGAAACAGTGACAAAAAACATAGGATAAGAGGCTTACAACTCCACACAATTCCCACAACTGGAACTCCATATCCCATCCCCTCCCATGATAACTTTCCTATTCTTTATCCCTCCGGGAGTATGGTCATTATGGGATGCAGAAGGTGGAAGGTCTGGCTTCTGTAATTGCTTCCCCGCTGAACATGGGCGATGACAGGCCGATCCATACTCCCAGGCTGCCTCTCTCTTTCCCTAGTGGGGCAGGGCTCTGGGGAAGCGGGGCTCCAGGACACATTGTTGGGGTCATCTGCCCAGGAAGTCCAGTTGGCATCATGTTAGCATCTGGAACCTGGTGGCTGGAAGAAGAGTTAACATATAAAGCCAAACAAGTTGTTGACTAATCATGAACCTAAAGACTGGAATATTGCAGATGAAGATTTGGGGATCTCTGTTTTGTAGATAGTTAGTAGACATATTTTAGTTATATTGAAAGGGCCCATGACTATTTTTTTCTAGAAGCAGAAGTTATTCTGAATTTGAAATGTTATATTAGCAGAGAGCTATTTGAAATACATTTGTAAATAAAGTTCTATATGCCTTCAGACAGTACATCAATTTTGTCATACTTAATATCAGGTTTCAACTGGTGATTGCAATAACTATGTATTGTGGAGATTAATAAATAATAATATACTAGGCTAAATTCATTATAATTACTGTATCACATTACACTGTATACTATGCTACTTTCTCTTTTTTCTTTTTTAAAACTATTTTATTTCTTTCTCTTTCTTTTTTTTGCCTCCAGGGTTATCTCTGGGGCTCTGTGCCTGCGCTACAAATTTACTGCTCCTGGAAGCTATTTTTTTCCCCTTTTGTCGCCCTAGTTTCTGTTATTATTGTTGTTGTTATTGCTGTCATTGATGTTTGTTAGGACAGAGAGAAATGGCGAGGGGAGGGGAAGGCAGAAAGGAGGAGAGAAAGATAGGCACCTGCAGACCTGCTTCACTGCTTGTGAAGCAACCCCCCTGTAGGTGGGGAGCCGGGAGCTTGAACCAGGATCCTTATGCCAGTCCTTGTGCTTTGAGCCATGTGCTTTAACCTGTTGTGCTACTCGCCAGCCCCCTATTTTTATTTCTTGTCACCAGGGTTATTGCTAGGGCTAGGGCTATGTGTCAGCACTAGCACTAGGAATACACTGCAGCCATTTTTGCTCTGAAAATAGAGGGAGAGAGAAAGAACCTGCAGACCTACTTCACTGCTCCTGAAGTATCCCCCTGCAGAGGGGGAGGGGAGTAGGGGGTTGAACCCCGGGCCCTTCTTCATGGTGATATGCGGACTTAACTGGATGCGCCACTGCCCAACACTCTCAACATTGTTTTATCATTCATTTTCAATACTACATAATTTGGGGGAATACAACTTCGCATCTCTATGTGCAGATAGCCTGCCCCCCCCACCAAAATTCTAGCAGCATCCAAAGATCAGATTGATTTTTTCTGTTCTTTCTTCCCATTCTCACTTCCTCCTTCCTGTGTTAACTATCATATATTTCATAGATTCTAAACATTAGTTGGGTTTTTTTTTTCTCATTTTACTTTAGATCTTTATATCCCCCGCATGAGAGGAAACTTCTGGCAAATATTTTAGTCTTCTGGTTGATTTCACTTAGTATAATCACCTCAGATTTCACCTGTGTTATTATTTTTTCTTTTCTTTTTCTCTTTATTGGGGGATTAATATTTTAGAGTCGATAGTAAATACAATAGTTTGTACATGCATAACATTTGTCATTTTTACACACAATAGTACAAAACCTACTTGGTCCTCTGCCATTCTGTTCCAGGACCTGAACTACCCCCTATCTACCCCAGAGTCTTTTACTTTGGTGCAATACACCTCACCTGTGTTATTGTAAATGGAACAATCTTACATCTTTTTAAAAAATTTTTGCTGAGTGAACAGTATATAGAGCATTTGGCTTCGTATGTTAACTCTCTTTTCAATCACCAGGTTCCAGATGCCACCAGGATGCTGGCCAGGCTTCCCTAGATTGAAGACCCCACCAATGTGGCCTGGAGCTCAGCTTCCCCAGAGACCCACCCTACTAGGGAAAGAGAGAGGCAGACTGGGAGTATGGACCGACCAGTCAACGCCCATGTTCAGCGGGGAAGCAATTACAGAAGCCAGACCTTCTACCTTCTACAACCCACAATGACCCTGGGTCCATGCTCCCAGAGGGATAGAGAATGGGAAAGCTATCAGGGGAGGGGGTGGGATATGGAGATTGGGTGGTGGGAATTGTGTGGAGTTGTACCCCCTCCTACCTTATGGTTTTGTTAATTAATCCTTTCTTAAATAAAAAAAAATTTTTTGCTGAGTGAATAGTATATAGAGCATATATAACACAACTTCATTATTGTTATTATTATTATTATCATCATCATTATTATTATTTTTGCCTCCAGGGTTATTGCTGGGGCTCAGTGCCTGCACTATGAATCCCTTGCTCCTGGTGGCTATATTTTTCCCTTTTGTTGCCCTTGTTGTTTATCGTTGTTGTTGTTACTATTGTTGTTATTGCTGTCATTGTTGTTGGATAGGACAGAGAGAAATGGAGAGAGGAGGGGAAGACAGAGAGGGGGAGAGAAAGACAGACACCTGCAGACCTGCTTCACAGCCTGTGAAGCGACTTCCCTGCAGGTGGGGAGCCGGGGACTCAAACCAGGATCCTTATGCCTGTCTGTGCGCTTAACCCACTGAGCTACCACCTGAACCCCCCCGCCCCAACTTCTTTATGTAACCATTTAGTTGGAGTCCTTGACTGGGCTATAGTGAATAATGCCATTCTGATTATTGGAATATGTGTATCTTTTCAAGTTGGTGTTTTGATATTCTTCAGATAAGTACCTAGGAGTGATATTGCTAGGCCATATCGTAATCATATGTTCATATTTTTTTAAATTTTATTTCTACCAGGGTTGTAGCTGGGGCTTGGTGCATGCATGATGAATACATGCTCCTTGTGGCTATTTATTTCCTTTCTTTTTTTTTTTTTCTCTGACCACCCCCCCCCCTTTCTTTTATTTGACAGAACAGAAAGACACTGAGAGGGAGAGGAAGATGAGATAGATAGACAGAACAAGAGATACCTGAAGTGCTGCTTCACTGTGTAAGAAGCTTCCCTTTCCTCACAGGTAGTGACTAGGGGCTTGGACCCAGGCCCTTGCACTTAAGTCTGTCCATGTACGCGTTGGTTTATTTCTGGCATGACTCTATTGATCTGTGTGTCTGTTTTTATTTAGTGTAGTTTGAAGTCAGATAATATATGTTTAATTCACTGTGCCACCACCAGGTCCCCTAAAATTCTTTTACTGTTCACTTTCAATACTATATTGATTCTATTCTATTCTATTCTATTCTATTCTATTCTATTCTATTCTATTCTATTCTATTCTATTCTATTCATTTACTGCCATCAGGGTCATCACTGGGGCTTGATGCCAGCACTATAAATCTACCAGTCCCTGTAGCCATTTTTGCCTTTTTTCCCCCCTCTCTTTCTTTATTTTTTTCTTCAGTTTTTTTTTATTTCTTTATTGGGGAATTAATGTTTTACATTCAACAGTAAATACAATAGTTTTTACATGCATAACATCCCCCAGTTTCCCATATAACAGTGCAACCCCCACTAGGTCCTCTCTCTATCATCCTTCATGGACCTGTATTCTCCCCACCCACCCACCCACCCCAGTCTTTTACTTTGGTGCGATATGCCAATTCCATTTCAGGTTCTACTTGTGTTTTCTTTTCTTATCTTATTTTTCAACTTCTGCCTGAGAGTGAGATCATCCCATATTCATCCTTCTGTTTCTGATTTATTTCACTTAACATGAATTTTTCTTCAGTTTTTATTTGACAGGACAGAGAGAAATTGAGAAGGGAGAAGTAGATAGAAAGATAAACGTCTGTAACCCTGCTTCACCGCTCATGAAGCGTCCTCTCTGCAGGTGGAGAATGGGGGCTCGAACCCCAAACCCTCTGCATTAGTGATATGGGCACTTAGCTGAGTGCTCCACCATATGACCCTGTTTTCTCTTATTTTTGAGATGCAAACAGGATTTTGGAAACTATTGCACAGAGTTCACATTTTCCAGTGACCACCGAGTGTCTGTGCACAGACTATACCCCTTTCTTCAGAACAAAGTTTGCTTTGCCAGAAGAAAAAAAAGTGCATTTAATGGAAAATAGCTTTTAGGTAACATGGCCCATTTTATTAATATTTACTGTTCCACTTCATGAATTGAGGATATTTTCCCTTTCATTGTGTCTTCTATTTCTTTCAGCAATGTCTGTTTTCTGTGTGTTGGTTTTCCATCTTATTTGTAAAGTACACACCCAAATATTTTTATCATTTTAACAATATTTCAAATGACATTTGTTTACTTCTTTAACTCCTTGTCTATGTATAGGAATGCTATCTGCTTTTTTATGTTGTTATTTTTTATCCTGATAATTTACTGTATTCATTATCTATAGTAGTTGTTTGGCAGAACTTCCGCTTGCCTATATTTTTTATTACTTAATCTCTAAAAAAGTGATCGTTTTAGCTCTCCTTTTCCAAGCTGAATTCACTTTGCATCTTTTTCTGATCTAATTGCTGAAGCTATTTCCCTCCATGTGTACAGGAGAATAAGCGAGTAGGACGAAGAGCACTCACAACGTCAGCTCTTCTAGATCTTGCTGAACTATCCCAAGGGTTAACCTACCATGTTTCCAACAGGAACTTATGAACATATTTGTAATCTCAAAGCCTTGCATTTTCTACTACCAGTCGTTTAAATAGTTTCATTTGATGAAATTAAATTATATCTCATTTAGGAAGTTAATTTAACATTACTATTTACGTTTTTTTTTTTTGCCTCCAGGGTTATTGCTGGGGCTCAGTGCCTATACCACAAATCCACTGCTCCTGGAGGCTATTTTCTCCCCTTTTGTTGTCCGTGTTGTTTCATTGTTGTGGTGGTTATTATTGTTGTTGTTATTAATGTCGTTGTTGTTGGATAAGATAGAGAGAAATGGAGAGAGGAGGGGAAGACAGAGAGTAAGAGAGAAAGACAGACACCTGCAGACCTGCTTCACCGCCTGTGAAGCGACTCCCCTGCAGGTGGGGAGCCAGGGGCTCGAACTGGGATCCTTACGCCGGTCCTTGAGCTTTGCACCAGGTGCGCTTAACCCGCTGCGCTACCGCCTGACCCCTACATCTATTATTAATCACTTTATTTTTATTGGTCGTTCATATTTTCTCTTCTGGGAATATATACCTCAGACAAGTAATAAAAAGTAAATAATATAGTCTATGTGTAACCCACATTGGAAGGTATTGAAGGGGTAGAGGGAGACTGTCCACTAGCCCCTCTCAGGGTCTGCTGTAGTCATCAGAGCACAGCAGTTATGGAAGATCACCTTGTACTGGTGACCCCCGTCCGTATTCCAGCTCACTCGTTTCCCTGCTCTGAAAGCTAAACTGAAGCTTAAGGAAAGTTAAGTGGTTTTCTTCCTGGTCCGTGTTCTTCTTTGTAGCCGGCCAGTTCTACCTATCCTCCTTTGAGGTCTCGTCATGTGTGAAACACAAATGTTTCCAGGTATGTGTTAAGTCAGGAAAATGTCTAAACTAGCAATTTTCTGTAGAAATACAATGTGATAGGAGATCTTAAATATTCCAGCAAGCACATAATAAAAAGTAAAGATAAGTTAAGTTAATGCGATGTATTTTCTCTAGAATAGAGTCATTTTAATATTTAGTCAATGTAAAATTATTCACATGTTGCATATTTATTTGTTTGTTTTTATTGCCATCAGGGTTATTGCTGGGGCTCAGTGCCGATACGATGAATCCACGACTCCTAGAGGCTATTTTCTTTTTTATTTCTCCTCCTCCCCCTCCCCCTCCCTTCCCCCTCCTCCCCATCTCCTCCTCCCCCTCCCCCTCCCCCTCCTTCCCCTCCTCCTTCCCCTCCTCCCCCTCCTCCTCCCCCTCCCCCTCCTCCTCCTCCCCCTCCTCCCCCTCCCCCTCCCTTCCCCCCTCCCCTCCTCCTCCCCCTCCCCCTCCTCCCCCTCCTCCTCCTCCTCCCCCTCCTCCTCCTCCTCCTCCTCCCCCTCCTCCTCCTCCCCCTCCTCCTCCCCCTCCTCCCCCTCCTCCTCCTCCTCCCCCTTTTCGCCATTCATCTGATGTTGGACATATGGTCTGCTTCCAGGTTCTGGTGATTAAAAATTGTGTTTCTTTTTAAAAAAATATTTATTCCCTGTTGTTGCCCTTGTTGTTTTATTGTTGTAGTCATTGTTGTTGTTGTTGTTGGATAGGACAGAGAGAAATGGAGACAGAGGGGGAGAGAAAGTAGACCTGCTTCATGGTCTGTGACGCGACTACCCTGCAGGTGGGGAGCCAGAGGCTCGAACCAGGATACTTCTGCCGGTGCTTATTTCTTCTTTTTTTAATCTACTTTATTTTATTTGAAAAGACAGAGAGAAATTGAGAGGGATGGGGAGATAGATAGATAGACGAGAGATAGAGAGAAATATAGACACCGCTCATGAAGCATCCGCCATGTCTGTAGGGATGGAACATGGGCTCACACCCGATCTTTACACATGGTGATTTGCACCACTGCCCGTCTCACCCCCAGACCCCCTCAACCCCTCACGTTTATTTTTCCTACTGAGTCTGTAAACATTAGTATAGCTCATCTCACCTTGTACTAACTCCATTGAGTGCACAAGAGTCATGTAGCTAGTGCCCATGTTATTGAAAAGAATAAAGCTAAACCGGGGGTCAGGCAGTAGTGTAGCGGGTTAAGCGCACATGAAGCGCAAGGACTGAAGGATCGAGCCCCCGGCTCCCCACCTGCAGGGAGGGGGGTTGCTTCACAGGTGGTGAAGCAGATCTGCAGGTGTCTATCTTCCTCTCTCCCCCTCTCTGTCTTCCCTCCTCTCTTCATTTCTCTCTGTCCTATCCAACAACGACGACATCAATAACAACAACAATAATAACTACAACAACAGTAAAACAAGAGCAACAGAAAGGGGGAAAAGCAAATTAAAAAAAAAAGAATAGATCTAAATCATTTACAGAGTATTCCTAGTTTACCCACCCTAAATCCTTATTTGCCACTTGTTTGCTCTTTCCTTATACTATACTGATATTTTGTGTTGTGATACTCACAGTCTGAGTATTTATCTAGATCAAGTAGGAACCTTGGGGGATTCAGGAACCAGGATTATACTCAAAATCCTATGGAGAAGTAACCTCTTGCTTTTCTTCAACCAAGTATACCAGTCATCTAGTTTTAGCAGTTCAAAGCCTTCTGCTATGGGGTCTGGTGTAATCAGTCCGATTTTGATTATCCTCAAAATGACTGTATTTCAAAGTGTGCAAGTATTTGCTCTCTGTTCAGTGAGATGCCAAAACATTATTTATCTGCAAATGATGATTTTTAGTTGTTTTTTTTTCTTTTGTGAGAGTCCTAAAATGAAGAACTAAAAGGGATCTTAATTGTTAGTCTAATCCGGAAGTCGGACAGTAGAGTAGCAGGTTAAGCAAACGTGGCGTAAAGCACAAAGACCAGCATAAGGATCCTGGTTCAAGCCCCCGGTTCCCCACTTGCAGGGGCGTCCCTTCACAGACGGTGAAGCAGGTCTAGAGGTGTCTATCTTTCTCTCCCTCTCTCTGTCTTCCCCACCTCTCTCCATTTCTTTCTATCCTATCTAACAAAGACAACATCAATAACAACAATAACTACAACAACAATAAAAAAACACAAGGGCAACAAAAGAGAAAAAAATAAATATAAAATTTTTTTAATTGTTAAGCTAATCCAAAATTCAGTTGTCACTTGACTTACTGGGGAAGATACAGTATAGCAGTAGCAGACCTACATCTAGAATTTAGTTCTTGGGCCATTGTTTATTCTCATTATCCAACATAAATATTCATAATGCGTAAGCACAGGTGGCACAAAGCGCAAGGACCCGTGTAAGGATCCTGGTTCGAGCCCCAGCTCCCCACTTGCAGGGGAATCACTTCACAGACGGTGAAGGAGGTCTTTCTCTCTCCCTCTCTGTCTTCCCCTCCTCTCTCCATTTCTCTCTGTCCTATCCAACAATGACAGCATCAATAACTACAAAAATAAACAAGGGCAACAAAAGAGAATAAATAAATAAATATTTTAAATATATATATCCATAATGCAGAGACAGAATTCCAAGTCCCAGATCTCCTTTTTTTTTTCAGATTTTAATTTATTTTTATTTGATTGTATAGAGAGAAATAGAGAGAAGAAGCGGGGTAGGGAGAGAAAGAGAGACACGTGTAGCTCTGCTTGACTAATTGTGAAAATTTCCCACTGCACATGGGGACTGGGGATTTGATCCTAGGTCACTGCATTTAGTAATGTGTATGATCTACCAGGTGTGCCACCACCCAGCCCTTAGTTTCTGTCAAGGGTAAGTTGCTTGGAAATATTTTCTGCATACAATACTCCTGGGTGCAAACAGCATTCAGTTAAGTATAAAAAGGCAAGGAAAACAGCATTAGGCAATCTATGACAAAGTGGTATTTCTTTGGGCAGAGTCAAATTAAGTAATAGCCAATCTTTAACAAAATAAAGGACTGGAGATCATTTTTATAGAGATAGATACTCATTTTTCATACATTTCATGAAAATCTTTTCCCCTTAGTAAAGAGAATCCCTATCCACAATATTGACGTTCCTTTTGGTGAATTTAGCTGCTATTCAACCTGTGAACAACAGTCAATGACTTGGTCAGTGAAAAACTATCACCCAGTTACTTACATTCACTTTTTGCCTTTGTTACAAGTTGCTGTCCCCTATTTAAAAAGTACCAGCCCCCTTATTTGTTCCATTTTGTAGTCGTGTGTGGAAAAACTCCATCATTACGGACAATAGCTTCCCCTGGGGACTTTTCTTCTCCTACTGCAGCAGTGGCATGTTAACTAATGTGGAAATTACTTCCATGTTAAGTTTTCTCTTTCATTGCGAAAAGAATAAATAATTAAGCATGCCTAGAAACTACGTATTTGGAAACAGGATGCAGGATCTTGAAAAGACGGGAATGATGATTGCCAGTCTATACCTGCCATTCAAAGTCCTTAGGTAATAACAAAGCATTCAAACCTAGGATAGGGGAGGTGGCTTAATAGAGCACAATGTGTCTGGAGCTCCGTTCCCCCAGAGCCCCGCCCCACTAGGGAAAGAGAGAGGCAGGCTGGGAGTGTGGATCCACCTGCCAACACCCATGTTCAGCAGGGAAGCAATGACAGAAGCCAGACCTTCCACCTTCTGCAACCCACAATGACCCTGGGTCCATGCTCCCAGAGGGTTAAAGAATAGGAAAGCCATCAGGGGAGGGGATGGGATATGGAGTTCTGGTGGTGGGAATTGTGCGAAGCTGTACCCCTCTTATCCTATGGTTTAGTCAATGTTTCCTTTTTATAAATAAAAAAATTAAAAGTAAATAAATAAATAAAATAAGGGGGGGGGAGAAAAGAAAGTGCTAGCTCTAAGAGCCTATTGCTCACATGAAATTTTATACACCGTGTAGTCACATCTCTACCACAGATGGCCATCATAGATGTTTCACTAGTATTTGTAAGAAAAAAAAGGTAGAGCATATACCTTACTTCATAAAGCCATGACCATTCATAAAGTTTGATCCAGTGCTATATATGATGGCTGGATGAGGGTATTCTGAGTTCTCTCTTTCCTATTAAGTGAAATCTTTAAAAATAAGAGCTGTGATGTGGGTATGCAGCTGCTGTGACGTATGTGCACACACATACACACACACACACACAAATATGTGTATATATACATATATATATCACATACATATTAGGCTTTATATCAATCTGTTGTTATCACTGAACTTAACAGAGTACCTACTTAGGATTCATGGCACTAGGTCTGGCTTTCTGTCTTCTCATGTAGAGCACAGATACAGTCCTATGGCACTTCACATGATATGAGAATAAAGTGGCATGGGATCTATTATATTAAAAAATGCTCCACAAGGTAGTTTTATAGTAGTGAAAATGCCATGGAGTGTGATTACACAAACCTGACAGCATAGCTGATTAGTCACCTAGGTTACCTGGCAGTCTGTTAGGACCACCTGTGTGGTCACTCACTGTATCTCACTGTATCTGTGAGTCATTCTTGACCACAACGTCTTTGCCTCAAGAACTTCTTTAGAACTTCTTTTCCATCTGTGCTCCTGCAAATATCCTGCCACCAGACAGAACCTTTACTTCTCAGCATGTACTTGGGGGTGCTTTTCTCCTAGAGTACCTTATAGTACATGTGCTTACTTTACCTTTTTTTTTTTTTTTTTTTTTTTTTTGCCTCCAGGGTTATTGCTGCGGCTCGGTGTCTGTGCCATGAATCCATTGCTCTTGGAGGCTATTTTTACCATTTTGTTGCCCTTGTTCTTGTGCTTGTTGTAGTTGTTACTGTTGTCATAGTTGTTGTTGTTGTTGGATAAGACAGAGAGAAACGGAGAGAAGAGGGGAAGACAGAGAGGAGGAGAGAAAGATAGACACCTGCAGACCTGCTTCACCGCCTGTGAAGCGACTTCCCTGCAGGTGGGGAGCCAGGGGCTCAAACTGGGATCCTTAGGCTGGCTCACTGTGCAGGACTCTAAGGTCTAAGGTGGAGGCAAAGCTAAAGAGCAAAGGACAGATATCCCAGCTCATAAAAGCCCTCAGTTCTCATACCATTTGTTCTTAATCAATACCCATAGGCATCATGATTCTTTTCCTCCTCTGTGTTATTATCTGAAGAAGATGGGGTAGATAGCACGGTGGTTATGCAAAGAGACTGTCGTACCTGAGGCTCCGCAGTCCCAAGTTCAATCCCCTGTGCCACTATAAGCTAGAGCTGAGCAGTGCTTTGGTTAAAAAAGAGAGAAAGAAAGAAAGAAAGAAAGAGAGAGAGAGAGAGAGAGAGAAAGAAAGAAAGAAAGAGAAAGAAAGAAAGGAGGAAGAAGATGGGTTCTTCACTTCTACATGCACACTTCTCTTTTAGGCTCTGTCTACACTGTTCAATGTATATGAAGCTTGCATGCTGTATTGACCTCAGGTCCCCAAATTGAGGCCATGTCCTTGGACACCAGTGAAAGATTACATTTAACTTAAAGATGTATATGATCTCTACTAGAGTTCAAGACACAGAGAGGCTCTTTGTCTTACACTGTCTTTCTTTTAGTTCATATATGTTCATAATTGTGGCCAATATAGACCCCATGGGCAAGCGTTGTCGCTGGTAAATGATCAGCAACTACTCTCTGATTGATAAAAAAGAAAAAAACACCTTAGTTTGTAAACTTTGTCCATTGTCATGGTGTAAACACCTCCATAGGTGTCTTTTATTTTTATTTTATTTTTTTGGTTATAGAGCTTTGCTGTTCCTGGCTGAATTTTTTTTTTCGGAGACCGACAAGGAAAGATACTACAGCACCAAAGTTTCTTTTAGAGCTGTGGTACTCCAGCATAATGGACCAGAGGCTTGAACCCAAGTTATGGGCATAGCAAAACAGGCACTCTCCTAGGAGAGCCATCTTGTCAACCCCCAGTGTTTTTTTTTTTTGTTGTTGTTGTTGTTGTTGTTGTTTTTGCTTTTTTATTTTCCTTTTGTTACCCTTGTTGTTTCATTGTTGTTGTACTTATTGATGCTGTCTTTGTTGGATAGGACAGAGATAAATGGAGAGAGGAGGGTAAGACAGAGAGGTGGAGAGAAATATAGACACCTGAAGACCTGCTTCACCGCCTGTGAAGCGACTCCCCTGTAGGTGGGGAGCCCGGGCTCGAACCGGGATCCTTACCCTATGTTGATCCTTGCGCTTAGCACCAAATGCGCTTAACCCTCTTTGCTTTCACCCGCCCCTTCCACCCAGTGTGGATTTTAAGTCACTGAGGTAGTATCAATGAAAGTGGAATTGGGGAAAGAGAACCAATATACTAATTGATGTTCTCTACACAGGTGCAGTCAATATAAACCACCTCAAAGGCACAGATACCCGGTAAGTAATTATGTGAAGATAAATTTTGAATATCTTTTACCATTACTTTGAATATAGTTTAAGTTTGCTATAACTTTTAATTATGGCTTACAAAATTCCTGAACATTTAGCAGTTGATTCTTACTAGCCAGTACCTCCTGACTCCAGTATTCCATTGGGATTGATCATAATAAGACAAGTTACCACTGACCTTCCAGAACTGTGTGTGAGCTCACTTTGCACATAGTCCTGAGGATAAAAAACAAGGTCAGACAAAATGAAATGTCCAGCATCATGTGTGGCACATTTATGTTAAAATAAAACCAGAAGGATAGTCTTGATGGTAGAAGAGGTTGGAATGAGTTTGGTGGGCTGAAGCAAGTTACATTTTTTTTAGCTTGCTAATTCAGAGACTGTGTGGAAACTGTGACCTAGGCAGGGAGAACTGAATCACTCCATCAGAGACAGGGAAGAATGAGAGCAAGAGAGAGACCAGAATGACATCATTTTACTTATGCGTCTCAAATGGTCCTCATTAAGTTGACTGCCCAGACTATAGAGAAGTTTTTTAAAAGACCAGAGAAGTTGAAGGCAGACAATCCCTTGTTCAGAGGATGAAATGGTGGTAAACCATAACATATGTACCAAATAATATGGTCTTTGTTTTATGTAATAATTTATTTTTCTGCTTCCCCTTCCTCTATATGGAAGACATCAAACTCAAGGTCAAGGCTCAGTACCCCTGGAAGCTAGAAAAAAGAAGCAGGATGAATTTGATGGCCTTTCTGGCAGGCACCGCTGGGGCCTAGCACACAGTGGCAGCCTGGCCAGTTAAATTACAGTGGCTGCTTTGATGAGTGAAGGTTTTAGGCTTTATGAGACCTGATAGTATTCAAAGTTGAAGCCATTAAATTTGCATCTGGGAAAACCCTGTCCAGGAAGAGGTAAAAAGGTCAAATTTTCATAATGGCTCTCAGAGCCAAAATGGAATCTTTCCTGAGGGGGGCTGCCTGAAGATATTCATTTTTTTTCTTTCATGCTCTACCCTTCCCACCCCGCTTCCTCTTCTTTTTTCTCCCCACTTTTCTCTTTCTCTTCCTTCCGTGTGTGTTAATAGAGGTCTTGCTTAATCTAAAATCTGTGAGATTAATGGATCTTTTAATGAGAGTACTTAACTTATTGACAGATATTTTCCTACTATTGGGACTTGTAGCTAAAAATACCATTCAAACCTGTGGAGATTTACTGTCTGTCTTGCGCTCCTCAGTCCTGTGAAACCAAGCAGATAACTGCTACACCGCCAATGAATTTAGTGCAGTGTGGAAGCAGACTTTAAAATGTTTGTCTAAAGCAAAATTGTTTTAGATGAAAGTTTATAGTTTAATTGAGCTTTCATAATTTTATTGAGTCACTGAAAGCTTATCTAAAGATAAGTTTCCAGCCCTACTAGCTCCTAATTAGATTTCTCACAAGGAGTTAGTTCTGCTGCAAAGCAATCCATACACACTTAAAAAAAAGATATACACTGTAGAAGCATGCAGAAATTTAGACTTTAATACCAAAGCACAAACCGCAAAAGACAAAATGGATATATCTGACCTCATCAAAATCAAAAACTTTTGATCTGTGGTGATAATGACAGGGTGGAAAGAAAAGCTGTAGAATGAAGCAATGTTTTTTTTTTAAGAATGAAGCAAATTGTACTGTCCACTTAACTGAAAAAAAAAAAAAAAACACGAACATCTAGAATATAAAAATATTCTGAGTGGTCCAGGAGGTGGCGCAGTGGATAAAGCCTTGGATTCTCAAGCATGAGGTCCTGAGTTCAATCCCCGGCAGCACATGTGCCAGAGTGATGTCGGTTCCCATTCTCTCTCTCTCTCTCTCCTTCTATCTTCATGAATAAATAAAATCTTTTTTAAAAAAAAATTCTGAAAACAACAGTAAAAAAAAAATCCAGGAAACCAACTAAATTAGAAAGTGAGCTAGAGAGATAGAATAATAGATATATTATTAGAATAATATAGAATAATATAGAATATATAGAATAATAGTATATGAAAAAGCGTTTGGGGAGCCGGGCAGTAGGGCAGCAGGTTAAGCGCAGGTGGCGCAAAGCGCAGGGACCGGCGTCAGGATCCCAGTTCAAGCCACCGGCTCCCTACCTGCAGGGGAGTCGCTTCACAGGCGGTGAAGCAAGTCTGCAGGTGTCTACCTTTCTCTCCTCCTCTCTGTCTTCACCGACTCTCTCCATTTCTTTCTGTCCTATCCAACAATGATGACAACAATAAAAAAAGGCAACGAAAGGGAAAATAAATAAAGTATTTTTTAAAATCTTAAAGAAAAAGTGTTTCAAGCCTGAGAAGCCAAAGGAGCCAGGTTCAGTCCCCATAACCTCCCTAAGGCAGAGCTGAGTAGCACTCTGGTGAAAAAAAAAAAAATTGCTGAAGAGTCTATAAGATGACAAATGAACATTCAATGGTACTAACAATTAGAGAAATTAAAATGAGAATCATTTGGAAATCATGCTACACACCTATCAGAAATGTCAAAAATAAAATGTAATGACAGTGCCAAATGCTCCCTTGAATGTAGAGAGACTGATACAAAACTGACAGGAAACCATACTGCCACTCTGGAAAGCAGTTTAGTATTCTTTTTTTTTTTTTTTTTAATTTTTTAGTATTTATTTATTTATTCCCTTTTGTTGCCCTTATTGTTTTTTATTATTGTAGTTATTATTGATGTCATCGTTGTTGGATAGGACAGAGAGAAATGGAGAGAGGAGGGGAAGACAGAGAGGGGAGAGAGAAAGACACCTGCAGACCTGCTTCACCGCTTGTGAAGCGACTCCCCTGCAGGTGGGGAGACTGGGGCTCGAACAGGGATCCTTATGCTGGTCGCTGCACTTTGCACCACGTGCGCTTAACCCGCTGCGCTACTGCCCGACTCCCAAGCATTCTTAATTAAATACATAAGCAGACACTTTTATATGACTCAGTACTTGTACACGTGGTCATTTATCCCGGAGAAATGAAGGATGCATTCACCTGTACTTGGACAGGTAGCTAAGGTTTATGTGTAACCCTTTCAAATTGGAGGCAAATCAGATAACTGCATACATGCAAATAACTCACATAGTTTGAGGAGACTGGAGAACTGAGGTCTCTTCCTGTGTGTGTTTTGTGTAGTCTTACTCCTTTCTGATGAGACAGAAGCAGATTTCCATGTCCATATACTATTTCTTGTAATCAAAATTGTAAATAAGCAACCACAAAATCTGTCTTAAGTTCAATTCTTCCCTAATCTATAGTAGCTTTGGAACAATTTTATATCTCTTAAAACAACCATTATATTCAAGCTAGCTGGCTAGTCAGTATATGCAAATGACCTAATGTTCAGATCAGTATTGTAAAAGGAAAAAAAAAATCCATTCAAAGTAGACAAAGTCATCAAAGATGGCAGAGACTTTCAATCATGGTGACCCCACATAAGTCTTTTTGTTTGTTTGTTTATTTTAGATAGAAGCAAAGAAGGAGAAAGGGGGGAGGGTAAGGGAGAAAGAAAGGAAGAGAGACAAAAAGAGAGAGAGAGAGGTTCTAGCATCAAAGAGTTTCCTTTATTGTGGTGAGGGCCTTTCTCAATCGGGGTTGCATACATGACCAAGTAGCACACTATCCAAGTGAGCTATTTTACTGGCCCCCAACTTACTTTCAACACTTAGATTCTTTTTTTAATTGGCAAGATTTGGTCCTCTGTTTCACTTAAACAAATAAAACCTTTGTACAGAGTACAGGTCCTGGAAACGGATGACAGAGGACCTAGTGGAGGTTGTATTGTTATGTAGAAAACTGAGAAAAGTTATGCATGAACAAGCTATTGTATTCACTGTCAAATGTAAAACATTAACCCTCCAATAAAGGGGGGGAAAAGAAATAAGCAAATACTTGTGGTAACACTGAGTGGAGTAGTAGGAGTAGGAGTAGGAGTAGGTAGTAGTAGCATTTAAGGAGAGAGACACACACAAAAAAACAAATACAACTTTTGATAGTTTGATCTAGAGATAGTACTAGAGTGATATCAGATGTGGGTTGAAAGAAAGTTGGAAAACAGACCTGACACATTTTTGTGTGTTTGTTTACTTTTAATTGCTTACTTCTTCTGAGTTGTTGGTTATCTTGCTTATATTCTGGTCTAGCAGGCAAGGAAAGAAAAACACGTATGTGGTCAAAAATTGTTTTGATGCTTTTCAAGAGGAACTTTAAATGAAGTTCTTGATTCATTCATGAAGGCAGAAGCAAACTCAAAAAATGAAGGTCATGATTGGAATCCTGTGAACTCACTATGTTTCTGTTGATGTAAATGGTAACTTGACCAGACTGCCATCTTGCAATGTACTGTACTGGTGAGAAAAGAAATTTAGGGGTTTTCTATTAGTTCACTTGAAAACACTAATGCATGTAGATCAGTAGTATAAAGACCTCAGCTTGGCCATATAATCAAAGTAGCTTCTCATCAGACACCCCTAAATCCCTGAATTCACTTTATAACTGATTCCAGAATCACAAAATGGAAATATAGGATGATGTACAAAATCTGTGGAGAAAAGAACCAGGTCATTTTCTTATTCCCAACTAAACATTTCCCAGAGAGAGTGGGCTGAGGAATGGGCAGATTAAATTTCAGAAGAGGGGGACACAACGGGTTAAAACACACTCTTTCTCAAAAGCAATTTTGAATTACAAATTAGTGGAAAATATAAAAGATCTCTATTTTCAATAAAACAAGAAAATAGCTATAACCTCAAACCACAAATTACAAAGCAAACTTTCCAAGTAATGAGAAAACTATACCAATGAAAACAAGAAGCAGCAGAAGATCCATGAAACCTTTGCAGACAGCAAGCAACACAGATTTCCTTAGAAGTCGATGTTGCAGTCTTGAAAGCCTCACTCTGGGTTTTTTTTTTTTTTCTGTGTGTGTGTTTGTTTGTTTTAAATTAATCATCAGATTGCCAGATTGTGGGCCAAACTAGAAAACTGTTTCTTGTAAAAGTCTCAAATAACTTTCAAGGAGGACCAAGGAGGTTAGTTATCTCTGCTTTAGCCTCCCAGACTAGGTGAATACTAGGTAAAGAGGAAAGGTGACATATACGAGATTTTACAGTGAGGAAAAGTGATTATTTGAACGTCAAACTTGAAGGAAGAGAAATATTCACCCACGGAAGAGGAAAAGACAGAGACAGTTAAGGGTTCAAGCTAACAAGCCTGGCATGTTGAATTGGCCATCTAATTCATTCAGAAAATGGAAAATAGGGGGCCAGTGTTTTGCCACAAACACTGCATCCTATATTGCCGGAACCCCATTGAAGAAGAGAAACATTTCAATCTTCACAAAGTTACTTTTCAGGAATGTATATTCATTTAAATTTCCAATTCAAGACCATCTGTCCTATACTTCAGAAAGATGCTAACTCCGTTCAGAGATGAAAAATCTTGGCGTATTGCACCAAAGCAACAGACTGTATGTGGGGGGTGGGTGGGGGTGGGGGGGATAGGGGACTTTCAGGTCCTGATGCATGAAGGTGGAGGAAGACCTAGGCTGGGGGTGAGAGTGTCTTGCAGAAAACTGAGAAATCTTACCTACGTATCAATAACTATATTTACTATAAACCATTAATCCCCTCAGTAACAACAATAAAAAAGATGAGTAATCATAAGGGAAATGAACATGAATCACATACATCAAAAGTGGAAAAAGATTTTACAACCATTGCTATAAATACTAGTTTCAAATAATTAAAATAAGAGCATGTTTTTAATTATTCGGAAACAAGGAGCTCAGTTGGGTTGCATGCTGCTTGATGATACACAGGACTCAGGTTTGAGTCGAGCCCCCACTATGTGGAAAGAAGCTTCAGTGTTGTAGTTTCTTTCAATCTCTGTCTCTGCCTCTATCTCTATTTAAATATATAATAATAATAATAATAATAATATTGCTGTTAAGCAAAAACGAAGATGGAACAGAGAAACTCTCCTGCCGGTCTAGCTTCGCTGGCGGGAGACAGACGACCAGGGACTCATGGCTGAGCTGGGAAGCAGTATCTCATTTATTAATCAGATACATCGTCTTTTATGCATCTCTTCACCGGAAGTGGTAAGGGAAAGGAAATGACTAGGAGAGGGGGCGGAGCAAAAAAAAAGAGCTTGATTTTCAACTTCGGCCTGAGAGTGAGATCATCATTGTTGAAAAACTAGATTAGAAAAGAAAGCACAAGTCGAACCTGAAATGGAATTGGAGTATTGCACCAAAGTAAAAGACTCTGGGGTGGGTGGGTGGGTGCGGAGAATACAGGTCCATGAAAGATGATGAATGATTTAGTGGGGGTTGTATTGTTAAATGGGAATCTGGGGAATGTTATGGATGTACAAACTATTGTATTTACTGTTGAATGTAAAGCATTAATTCCCCAATAAAGAAATAAATTATTTAAAAAAAAAAAAAGAGCTTGAACAGAACATAGAAAGCTTCCATCTAACCAGTGGGGATTAAACCAATACCCTGCAGGCAGGGCAGGACCTGGTAAGACAGTGATTATGTAAATAGACCATATCGTAAGTAATACAAGCGAACCTAATGTGATGATCAAAACAGAAGGTCTTATAAGCAGAATTTAGAAGCATACCAACATTCTCCTAAGGCTAGGGTAGCCCTAAAGACGCCAGACAGTACCAGAGGTACACGAATGGCTGTGATTTTAACAGTTAACGCAGGACAGAAACAAGACCTTAACCTGTGCAAAGTGGAGCTGGAACTAAGGGGAAAAAAAGTAGGCAAGAAAAACATACTCCCTTTTTTACAAGGGAGACCACAAAGTCATTTGTTTTTATAGTGGGGAAAAAAAAGAGAAATGTATTCATAGAATTTGTAGTTCCTAGGCTTGCCATTACTTGAATTTGGAGCTTAAAGTTTAGACTACCTATGTTTTTCAGGAGTTCTATAGTAAGGAATTAATTAAAAGTGATTCAAAATACTTCAGTGTCTCTCAAACAAATAAAAACTTCTCTGTAGTTAGAAAATGAATGATAAATAAGTAAATAAATAAGCCCAAATCAGTCAGATAAAAATAAAAACAAATAACAGAGAAAAAATACAATAAACAAAGCCAAACCATTCTTATGAAATACTAATCTCTTGATTGCCTGGAAATACCCCTATCCTCAAGACAATACTTCACATAGTGAGTTAGTTGTCATCTATGTTTGACAAGATGAAGTAGGAAGAAGGGATAGTAAAATAATATTATGAAGGAAAACTAGGGCTTAAGAGTTAAATGTCATTAGATGATACTATAAAATTTTCTGCCAAGACAGCTTAAAACTTACACTAAATGGATAATTCTAGGAAAATAAATATTCCCAAAACTGTTTTAGAAAAATAAACAAACAACAACAACAAAAAAAAACCAAGTGGGAGCCGGGTGGTGGCACACCGGGTTAAGTGCACATAGTAGTCATCACAAGGATCCAGAACCTGCATGCGGGGGAAGGAAACTTCATAAGCAGCAAAGCAGATCTATGGGGTCTTTCTCTCTCCCTCTCTCGCTCATCTCCCTCCTCCCCTCTCAATTTCTCTCTGTCATATCCAATAAAATGGGGGAAAATGGCTGCCAGGAACAACGGATTCATAGTGCCAGCACTGAGCCCCAGGGATAATCCTGGAGGAAAAACAAACAAACAAACAAACAAACCCAAGAACAGAATACCACTAGAATAGTAGATATAATATCATTACTTAAATCATTGATAGCAATTAGAAACATTTGTAAATAAGTCCGTTTATTAACAGAGAAATGGATAAATTTTACTATGAATCCTATAAACATCTTGAGTGAAAAAAAAAGTTACCAAATAATATATATTTTATGTTATACAGGGTTATTCAGAGAAACAGAACCATGGGAGGTATGAATACATACACACACTCACATACACACACACACACATGAATTGGAGTTTTAAGAGACCAATTATTTTCACAAGTTGCTGTCTATAGGCCAAGGAACTAGGGAAAATGAGCATGTTTTGTACTCTGAATTCAAATGCCTGAGAACCAGAAAATAGCTCAGCTATAACAAGAACTGACTCCTGCTGAGGGATCCAGTTACCTGAGGAAAAGCAAACATAAAACGCCTGACACGACTCCAAAATACGTATTGAGACACAGTCACAGAGAAAACTCAGTGTGAGATAATCTCGAAATCCTCCAGCTAAGAAAGGATCGTTGACTATTGAATTCCACACGGCAAATGTATTGAGAACATTTTGTGAATGTGCTTTGTGAGAGGATGATTCAAACTCTGGAATCTGCTCCCAGTGGAGGTGTAACCATTTCTAGGTCTGAAAACATAAACTAAAATAGAGAGGACACCTAGAAGACTATGCTGATAGGAACGATGATATTCATCTAAATGTTGAGAGTGATAAGGGTGTTTCTCCCTTTTTTTTTTTTTTTTTGATTAATGAGGTGATTTTTTTTTTTTTTTTTGGAAAAAGCACCTGAGAAGGATAAGGATGGTTACCAGGAGAGGCAAGTATCTATCTAGAGGACTGGTACTGCATTCCCACCCTCAACTCTCCTCAGAGGGGAGAGCTGAGTCCGGAATGACAATAAGCACACATAAGTAGTGAAACCACCATAAAAGTTCAGAGAACTTCCATGTTGGTGAACAAGGGAAGGTCCCACATGAGTACACATGCTTGGAGAGACCATGAACACCCCTTATCTTTTCCCCACACCTTATGCCAAACCTCGTCCAGTTTGCTGTCTTGCATCTGGAAAGGGGGAGTAGACATCAGCTTTCCTATGACTTTATTATGCAGAGCCAAAACTCTGGGATGTATACATAGAACAAACATGAGAACATTCTGGTAGATACAGAGAAGCAATCAAACTGACTAGAGACATTGAAGATTTTCTATTTCTTTCTTTCTTCCTTTCTTTCTTTCTTTCTTTCTTTCTTTCTTTCTTTCTTTCTTTCTTTCTTTCTTTCTATAACATGCCTTTTCCATGGACAGATTGTATGTTATTGCTAGTTTGGATATTTTTTTCTTTCCTCCTTTCATTTGTTCCTTATTCCAAAAATCACATGTCCAGTTGTATTCATTTTGCTGCTGTTAAACTTTTTAAATCACTTCCATACCTTTGCTGTTGTTGTTTGCATTTCAGTTTTGTGAAACTTCTCTTTATAATTTTTTTTTGTATTATCTTCATTTATTTGATAGACAGCCAAAAATCGAGAGGGAAGGGGGTGATAGATAGGGAGAGAGGCAGAGAGACATCTGCAATATTACTTTACTACCACTCGCAAAACTTTCCCCTACAAATGGGGACGGGGGCTCAAACCCGGGTCCGTGCGCATGGTAACATGTGCGCTTAACCAGGTGTGCCACCACCTGACTCCAAAACTTCTCTTTACCTAGTACCTATCTTTTATTATTTTAATATAGCTTTCATATTTTTTCAGTGTTTGAACTCTTTATATTTCATTTATTTTGCACCATGATTTTGTTTTTCTGCATCTAGGGTTATCACTGGGGCTTGGTGCCTGCACTACAAACCCACAGCTCCTGGAGGCCATTTTCCCCCCCATTTTTGTTGGTTTGTTATTATTATTGTTATTGTTATTGCTGTTGGATAAAACAGAGAGAAAATCGAGAGAGGAGAGGAAGACAGAGAGGGAGACAGAAAATTAGACAGCTGCAGACCTACTTCACCTCTTATGAAGCGACCCCCCTGCAGGTGGGGAGCCGGCAGCTCAAACCCGGATCCTTCTGTCGGTTCTTGCGCTACCGCCCCGCTCCCTATTTTTCATTTATTACAAAATATCTGGTCATGAACTTATTTTCTCTGACTTGTGGTAATGCAGTGAATAAAAAAAGAATGAACTACATATACAGACATCGATTCCAGATCTTCTACTTAATAGCTCAATGATTGTTGGAACTTTCTTTCTTTCTTTCAATAACCTTCATATTTTAAGTTTTTTCCTCTTACATCCTGAGTTCTAACAATTTGTTCTTCTTGATTTTTTAAAATCAACTCTTCTATCACTCATTTTTATTCAAATACTGTGTTTCAATATCTTAAGGGCTTATATATATATATATTTTTTTAAGTTTTTTCTCCTTTGCATAAAGCTTTCATGACCCTTTCCTTTGAAGCGTACACACACACACACACACACACACACACGCTCACATTGTTAGCTTCTTCTTGACAATTCTCCTCTTTGGATATAAGTAGTTACATTAATTATTATTTCTTTTTTTAAAATATTTCATTTTATTTATTTATTCCCTTTTGTTGCCCTTGTTGTTTTATTGTTGTAGTTATTATTGTTGTTGTCGTCGTTGTTGGATAGGACAGAGAGAAATGGAGAGAGGAGGGGAAGACAGAGAGCAGGAGAGAAAGATAGACACCTGCAGACCTGCTTCACCGCCTATGAAGCGACTCCCCTGCAGGTGGGGAGCCGGGTTCGAACCGGGATCCTTATGCTGGTCCTTGTGCTTTGTGCCATCTGCGCTTAACCCGCTGTGCTACAGCCCGACTCCCCAATTATTTCTGATGAGCAGCATGGAGATGACTAGGGTAGGAATCTAAGTCAGCTTGAATCTCCAAGGTTTTTTTTTTTTAATTTATTTTTTTATTCACTTTTGTTGCCTTTGTTGTTTCAGTTTTGTAGTTATTATTGTTGTCATCATTGTTGGATAGGACAGAGAGGAATGGAGAGAGGAAGGGAAGACAGGTAAGGGGAGAGAAAGACACCTGCAGACCTGCTTCACTGTGAATCGACCCCCCCCCCCCGCAGGTGGGGAGCCAGGGGCTTGAACCCGGACCCTTATGCCTGTCCTTCTGCTTTGCACCATGTGCGCTTAACCCACCCTGACTCCCTCCATTTTTTTGTTTGTTTTTGCACTTGAACGTCTTTTAAAATGTCTGTTACTGTCTACCAACAAAATACATCTGTAATCACCGATAAATATATTTAAAAAGTGTTTATTGTCACACGAGTAATTAGGGGAATGCAAATTAAAATCACGATGTATTACCATTGCATATATATATATCTGAATAAGTACAGTAAAATGAACAAAATTAGTTAGAGTTAGAGAACTTGCAGAACTGCCAGACTGACATACGACATTGTCATAGAACTATCTTTGGAAAGATAGTTCTGCTACTGAAGTTCAATATATTTTTTTCTCCACCAAGAAGTGATGCAGTTGTGATTTGATCGAGAACCCGGGAGCAGTACTAGTCAACCCTGAGTGGTAGTTAATGGGCAAGTAGTCCATTGTATTACTTATGACATAAGTGCTTTTTACATGCATGTAAAACCAAATAAAAGATGGTGGTAGTGACTGAGATGATCGGCTGTCTGCTCTGCCTACACAATGTGTTGTATTGACTTCTTTTATACTTTATGTCTTCCTTTACCACTAACAAAAGTGCCGAAGTCATTAGAGGTCGATGCATGAATGGTGAAGATTGCCTTGGTTTAATTCCTGAGCATTTCCAGGTAGGTTTAGAAGCATCATTAAAACTGCTTCAGTTCAGGTAACTTAGAAAGATTGCTGAAATGGTTTACCCATTCTACTAACAAATTCTATCCCTTGTGGTATGAACTACTGAATAGCTGTTGGTGACTGTAGGTCTTTTATCTTTCTCAGTCCTTTTATTTGAAGAGTAAACCTAAATGTAGACAGTGAAAAATGGGCCCTGGAGAGAAGGGATTACTCCCTAAAATTATACCAGTACTTTCCATGGTGTTATTACAACAGAATAAACAGATGGATGTTGGCTTTCTCTTTCTTTCTTTCTTTTTTTAGAATTTATTTATTTATTTATGAGAAAGATAGGAGGAGAGGGAAAGAACCAGACATCACTCTGGTACATGTGCTGCTGGGAATTGAACTTGAGATCTCATGCTTGAGAGGTCCAATGCCACCTCCCGGACCACGATATTAGCTTTTTCCACTACATTAATCATGTTCTGAATTGTAAACTATTATTCACTTTTTATAGTGTAAAGCATGGCCATTTTATGAAGATGTTTAATGCTTTCTAAATATAATGGGAAATTAAAAATAAATAAGCCAGTGGATATATCATTTTCTTTCATGTGATCATTCTACAACTATCTGCTGATAGATATCAGGAATTGGCAATACAGTTGACATTACATAAGACTAACATCTTGTGGGGTTACTATAAACTCAGGGAAACTTTGTGTTTTCTGGAATAGGCATGTGCTCAGTTTCCATCAGGACACAAAACAAGAAGTGTTTGATATTAACTGGAATTATCAGAAATGGCATAATAAAGCTATCTTAAGATGCACATATAAAGTTATTATTATGTACTAGTATTTTCATCACGAATAAACCATACTGCCCGGGAGTCTATAAACAGGGAAAATAATTTAAATAACTGCAGATTTATGGTAATAAACTCTCTGTATATGCATATATGTCATATAATACATATATTATCTGTAAACATCTTCATACAATGGTAAGGCCCAAGAAAGAAAGCCAAGATGTATATTTCATTTGGGGGCAAAATCTTCTCGTCATAACTTGTGAGCCTTGAGCTTGTGTTTGTTTACTGTGATCCCATAGTTTTGGCTAGTCATTGATATCTGACAACTTTGGGGGGCCACCACCCCCCTCCTGCCTTAGACCTATTCCTTTACCCCACACCACTCCTTTTGTCAAAACATGAGTAGCCCCAGTGTACACACCTGTGAGATCAACTTTCTCGTCTACATATCTTACATAAAATCTTTTGAAAGCAACTGGGTACACTCATTTAAAGCTGTAGGAATGGGAGCCAATTTTTAATTTGTTCCTCCTGTTTGGTGGAAATATAGTGTTTCTCTTTCAAAGACTTTATTAGAAACCTAGTTTTCTTATGGGAACACAGACAAGTCATTTACAGTGATGAATTAGTGATGATGGTTACATCAAGAGTTTCTTCAGTTATTAGAGATATGCGCTATTTTGAAAAGACACTAATGTTGTACAAATGCCTCAGATTTTAAAGAAGTCAGTTTCAAAAAGAGAAACAAGAGCAGTTAATAATGACAGTAGTGATGACAAGGATAATGACTGCTACCATACCTGAAAATTTCCATGTACCCTACAAAGAATTTCACACCTAGTTCCTTTTTTAGAGTAAAAGTGCAAGTTGATAGCATTGTCTTATTAGAATGGTGTCAAGAGGTCTGTTGAAAATATCTCTATTAACAGAAAAAAATTTTTTTTTGAAGTTTTTCTCTTTTGCAACCTTAAGCACAAGAGAAAAATGGGCCGACAGTCAAAGAACAGTGGTGGGATTTGGGGAACACAACGAGTTGAACTGCACATTCTACTTAGCTGTTCAGCTGCTCTCTTTCCTAACAAGGAGAATCATCTTGAGATGTGATATGGTGAGATGAATGTAGAAAAAGAAATCAAGACCAATATATGCTGAGTGATTCAAAAAGGGTCTTTAACTGCTCAAAGGAGCCTATCTAATGGCTAGAATTATTTGAACCATAAGATACAAAGAGAACTTTCAAAAGGAGAAGAGAAGCAACCTTGGAATCTTGAAATACAGGGGACTGCTATAAAAATAGGGATGTGTACATATATTTATTTTCTGCTAGTTATAATTGGAAAAAAAGTTTATTACAAAAACTGACTTGAGTTAAAAGATTTTAAGAAAGTTTATTGTATATTCTGGATTTAAAGTGACATTTTTCTGTCTAGCACATTACCATTTTAAGAAATGGAAAGTACTTAATGACAAAATACAAAGTATCCTTTCCAGCCACCTAACCTAATATAAATTGTTAATTAATGACTACAACTGTATCAGTGATGATTAACTACCAAGCAGTATTTCATTATTTTCATGTGATACAACTGTAATTGAATTTCAAATCGTATTTGATGTATTTGCCATGCAAAATATCCTTTTTTAATTAGTGGTTTAATATTGATTTACAAAATTATGAAACAATAGGGGTGTAATTCCACACCATTTCCACTACCAGAGTTCCAAGTCCCCATTCCCTCCACTGGAAACTGCAGTAGCCTTCCCAAGGTAACAGACATGGGTCAACTATTATTTTGATAACTGTCTATATTTATTTTTATTTGTCCATTTCTTTGTGTGTATGTGTGTGTGTGTGCGTGTTGCTATTTTTTTTTTCTTTATTTTAGGATTAATGGTTTACAGTTGACAGTAAAATACAGTAGTTGATATATATGTAACAATTCTCAGTTTTCCACTTAATACTTTAACTTCCCCCATTCTCCTCCTCTCTTCCTCCTTCTTCTCCTCCTCGTCTGTCCTTCTCTTCTTCCTCCTCCTTCTCCTCTTTTCCCAACCTCCTCCCCATTCTCCTCCTCTTCTTTCTTTCTTTCTTTCTTTCTTTCTTTCTTTCTTTCTTTCTTTCTTCTTCTTCTTCTTCTTTTTTTTTTTTTTTTGCTTCAATTAGGATATTTTTCCCTTGGGGATTTTGAAAGAAGTTGGAGATTATAGTTCTGTCAAAACACATTGCAAAATACCCCTAATTCACCTAGCTTACTATACAAAGATGAATCACTGAAGTCCATGCTTTCAACACCTTGCAGAGATCTTTCAAATGCAGTATTTGTTTGACGCATTCTCCAATGAAACAGATACTCTGTGCTTTTCTCCCAGGACTTCTCTCAGCAGCATGCTTCCTCAAACAATGCGAAGAAGAAAAGTGGTGGCATTTAACACAATACACACTGAAGATCCCATTTCCTCTCTAAGGAACATTATTAAAGTAAAAACTTTAATAATGAACTTAAAGTATGTCATAAAATTGCAATTCCTATTTAGAATCCTATGATAGCACCTTTATCTTTAGTAATAATAACATCATCTAGACCAAACCACAGATTGCTTTGGTTTTGGCATGTGATTACTTGGTGTTTCAGTTTTTGATGACTCTAGTAATCTTAACAATGCATGCCTTTTCTTGAGAAGAGTGCCAAGCAGTGTGACAAATGTTGGGGATCTAGCATTTCCAGAATTTTTAAAAAATCTTATTATTAGTTTTAATTTATTTATTGGATAGAAACAGTCAGAAATTGAGAGAGGAGGTGGTGATAGAGGAGAAAGACACCTGCAAAACTGCTTCACCACTTGCAAAGCTTTCAACCTGTAGGTGGGGACCAGGGCCTCGAACCTGGGTCCTTGCACATTGTAGCATGCACTCAACCAGGTGTGCCACCACCCAGCCCCTACATTTCCCGAATATTTAACATCCCTGCACGGTAGATATTACTGTGCCAGTTCTCAAGATGAAGATTTTGGCATTTTGAGTCACTAAGTGAGTTTTACAATCTCACAAGCTCTAAGATCAAGATCTTAGAGCCAAGATCTTGTCAAGTCAGACCAAGTCAGAGTCAAGATTTGAATCCATGTTTGTCTGACTCCAGCTTCCCCCTCCTCCTTTGAGTTGAGTGAGTCCGCTTCATTTTCCATTACTTTCAAGTATTCAGAGATTTATCACTGCTTTAGTACAAAGATGGAGGCGGTTTTAAAAGATTACGCAATGAGGGCCAGGAGGAGGTGCAGAGGATAAAGTAAGTCCTGGGACTAGAGGTAACTTAGAAGCAGTGTATAAGCATGAACACATCCCTGATATCACATTAAAAAAAAATCACAAAGTGCAAGGACCGGCATAAGAATCCCGGTTCAAGCCCCGGCTCCCCACCTGCAGGGGAGTCACTTCACAGGCGGTGAAGCAGGTCTGCAGGTGTCTGTCTTTCTCTCCCCCTCTCTGTCTTCCCCTCCTCTCTCCATTTCTCTCTGTCCTATCCTACAACAACAACATCATCAATAACAACTACAACAATAAAATAACAAGGGCAACAAAAGGAAATAAAGAAAACATTTAAAAAAAAAAAGTAAATGTAGCAATTTTTTTTTTTTTTTTTTTGCTTTCAGGGTTATGGCTGGGGCTACTAATCCACTGCTCCTGATGGTCACTGTTTTTGTTTGTTTGTTTGTTTGTTTGTTTTGACAGGATAGAGAGAAATTGAGAGGGGAAGGGGAAATAGGGAAGAAGAAGGTGGAGGAAGAGGAGGAGGAGAAGGGGAAGGAGAAGGAGGAGAAGAAGAAGGGAAAAAGGAAAGAAGAAAGAAGGAAGGAAGGAAGGAAAGAAGAGAAAGAAAGAAAGAAAGAAAGGAAAGAAGGAAGGAAGGAAGGAAGGAAGGAAGGAAGGAAGGAAGGAAGGAAGGAAGGAAGGAATGCAGGCAGGCATCTGCAGACTTACTTCACTGCTTGTGAAGTGTCTCCCTGCTTGGGACTGGAACCTAGATCCTTGTGCAGGTCCTTGAGCTTAGTACTATTTGCACTTAACCTGGTGCACCATCCATCAACCGGCTCCCCCACTCCCCATCCCCTTTGTTTTTAAGAGTAACAAAATTTAAGTGAGAACGTGAATATCCTATTCAAAGGTGTTTGCTATACATGACTTAAACCTCCAACTTTAAAAAAGTCAAGGTTCTGTTTATCAATGACAGAGATTATTTTCTTAGTCTGAAACTATATAAAATCTTAGGTTATCTGGCTTACATGTTTATTTGATTCTTTGTTATCTTCCAGAACTTCACTGAGACTTCACGCCTGCATGATTCCACTATCCCCAAATATATATATATATTTCTCTTAGAGGCTGAAAGGCAGAGAAGATAGGGGGACATAGAGATAGAGGGAAGGAGAGCCCTGCAGTGCTGCTTCACCATCATGAAGACCCTCTCGCACATGTTAAAACGTTCTACCTGGTGAACTGTCTCCAAGCTCCCTCTCATTTGTTCTAAACTACACTATTTATGCCAGTATCAATCTATTTAAATTGTCAGGTAGATAAAATAAATGACGCACATAAAGTAAACCTATATAAAACTTTTTTTTTTGATTTTGCTTTTATCTTTCCAGCCTAGAGTGAAACTTTCAATTAAACATTTCCAAAACAGAAAGGGTAAGACCTACTTTCTATAAGCCAAATCGGACTGCTGTCCACAATACTCTGAAAAAAAAAAAAAAAGACCAAAGAGAGTTCTTTAAAAAACTATAGAGAGCAAAGCATATAGAAAGTACATAGTGGAGTGGAGAGGAGAGGAGAAGGAACGGTGACCCATGTGAGCTGTGACCCCATGTGGCTTAGCATGGGAGAATAGGTATTATCTCGGTATGATTTCTTCTTTCTTCTAATGCATAAAGTGTTCAGTACTAATTACAGGCAGAAATGGGAGCCAATTTGAAGATCTAAAGAAGGCAAAAAGTAACAAAGACTGTCAGGTTTCATATATTAGTTTCTATTATTAGCTTATATCATTTTAGACTCTAAATGTACAGTGTTCCATTTAATTTAATTTATTTATTTTTACTACAGGTGTATAAAATAGTTACATATATTTGTTATGTCCAGGAATCCTGCCTTTTACTATTGGCATTCTTCCTCTGCAGGATGTTTCTTGGAGTAAGATAAGCGTATTTTTAGTGGCAAATGACAGATTAATGATATATACCAAGGACTGAGACTAATATGTTTAAATATTCTCTGTCATCTCAAGAAGAGAAATAGAGAGGATTTTCAGGGGAAAAAAGAGAACCTGAAAATCATCCTCATATTTCAGTATCACAAAGGTGTTCAAAGAAGATATCAAGGGCCTTCTTCAGGGCTTTACCACAAGCATTTACTACTTGACTCCTTGTAAGTGTAGAGAGTAGGGAAATGTTTCACTCACTTTAAAAAAAATCTAAGTAGAGAAAAATAGTAAAAACTGCTGACTAGACTGTATCATGAGGAAAAGGATCTGCTTGATTCCTGTGGTATTTACAAGTAGGAGTGTTGCTCATGCACAAGAGATAGGGCAGTATTTCCTAAGTTAGCTGCGGCCCAAGTTCTCCACAGATGGGAGGTGTTTATGGCAGAGTATAAATATATGACGATCTTGATTGGTATAAAAACATCAATCATAACTCTTTTATATCACTGAAAGACCTACAGAATATAAATTGGGTTTTAGATTACTTAAATATAACATGTGCAAAATGGAAACGTTTCAGTTGTGGACATCGGAGGTACACTAACACAGAGAAAATGTGTATTTCCTGGGTTATAAAGTTTATATTTATTCTAGCAGAAAAGAAGAAAAGGAAAAAGGAACTTGGGAAGACAGTTTGCCTGAGGAATTGATAAACATAGGAAAGGAAGAAGGTGGTACATACAAAATGCATTAGAAGAGCAAAGCATGCCTATACTGACGCAATGTTTGGTCCGTTAGCCTCCGGTCCAGATGTAAATTATATTAGCCAGGTGGAGACTGTGACAATGATGCATTTGAGCACAGGTGTGCTAGGCTGACAGTACCAATAGTCTCTCTCTCTCTCTCTTTCATTTCCTTTAGGGTTATCTCTAGGGCTTGGTGCCAACACTATGAATTCACTGCTCCTGGCAACCATTATTTCCATTTTATTGGCTAGGACAGAGAGAAATTGAGAGAGGAGAGGAAGATAGATAGATAGATAGATAGATAGATAGATAGACACCTGCAGACCTGCTTCACCACTTGTGAGGCATACCCTGCTACAGGTGGAGAGCCCCAGGCTCAAACCAGAATCCTTGCACAGGTCCTTGTGCTTAACTGGGTGGGCCACTGAGCAGCCCCTAACATTTTTTTTTTTTCATTATGGTTCTTTCCATGCACTCAGTCCACATCCTTTGCCATAGGACATTACTGTTTTTGCTATCAGGAGGTGAAACATATTCCCTTGATTCTTGGTTCAGAAATTGGTAATGTGGTTTGCTTTGCCCGAGAGGATTTCGAAAATAGGATCATCACTTCCATCAGGAACGTCATCATAACCCCTCTCGTGGGCCTCTCCAGGACCTCGCCCTCACTGGAGAGCAGCACGGCAGGGAATACCCCACTTCCTGAAGAGAAACTGGGTCAGCCTACACTGCAATTCATGGAAGTCTAGTCCTGAAATGAGTGCAGCCTAGAATGTTCTCAGCTCTGACCACAGACGGTGAGCTTAGACTGACAGGGACTCAGAGGTCACACCTGTGCTAAATAGGAACAGATATGGGCCTTAAGTCAGATCGATGGGAGTAAACAGTTAATGGTATTTACATACTTTCCTTATGTTTGGGAGCTACTCTCTGCCCTAATCCAGCTTTCTAGCCCTTTTCTCAACTCTGACACCATCTTCCCAGACATTATCTTTAATCCACCTGCATGTTAGCTCTCCGGTTCAGGCAAAAATTATTAAAGTCATGGGCCCCTTGGAACATACCTTTTTTTTTAAAAAAAAAATATTTGTTTATTGGATAGAGACAGTCAGAAATCAAGAGGGGAAGAGGTGATAGATAAGGAGAGAGATAGACACTTGCAGCCCTGCTTTACCACTTGCAAAGCTTTCTCCCTGGAGGCTCGAACCTGGGTCCTTGTGCACTGTAACATGTGTGCTCAACCAGGTGTGCCACCGCCCGGCCCCAGAACATACCTAAAATATACTTCCTAGCTTCTTCCCACAGGAAGACCCTTAATTTCATCTGCTCTGTACCTACCTGGGTTCCTGTTTATTAAACACTTTTCCTGCTTTTTATTTTTACTGCTTTCCAGTCACCAGTTTGCAGACACTACTATAATTCCATCTTGACTTGGAATTCACTTTGTTCTCACATGCATTCAAATGATTCTTCAATCCCCATAATACTCTATTTAACACAAGAATAAAAATACAAGATACAGATGGTAAAATAAATAAAATAAAACCAGAAACTAGGGAGTCGGGTGATAGTACAGCAGGTTAAGCACACGTGGCTCAAATCACGAGGAATGGCATGAGGATCCAGGTTCAAGCCCCCGGCTCTCCATCTGCAGGGGAATCACTTCACAAGCAGTAAAGCAGGTCTGCAGGTGTCTGTCTTTCTCTCCCCCTCTCTGTCTTCCCCTCATCTCTCCATTTCTCTTTGTCCTATCCAACAACAATAATAATAACTACAACAACAATAAAAACAAAAAGGAAATGAATAAATATGTAAAAAAAAAAAAAAACACCATAAACCAGAGAAAGGAGACTAAACATAGTTTGGTTTATTTTTCAACTGAGGTATACAGTGTACACTAATTTAGAATTCCACAGTTTGATGACTTTGCACTTGTGTATAGACATAGATGGCTTAGCTCAAGTTATATAATGTTTCCATACCACCAGAGCTAAAAGGACACTTAACTTGAACCCTAACCACTATGTTGACTCGAATATCATACATCGTTTTTGCTTGCTCTTAAACTCCACATAATGAATCATATAGCATGCTGCCTCTTTACTCCATAATGACCGAGGGATTCATTCATTTCGTTCTGTTTTTGATAGTTCATTGCTTTTATGGTTGTTAGAGGATATTCATTTTTCCTGGACAAGTTTCCTCTTGTCCAGAATTCTACTGCTTCACCTAATTCTGTATAGCTACTTCAGAGGTGGTGCAACTCTTATGACTTCTTGGTGTTTTAACTGAGCTAGACTTTTGAAAGACAGCTTGTAATTCTTCTGCTTCTCCAAGTGAGCCAGCAAATTCTTCCATATTTTCTTTCTCTACGTATGGAATGCACGCAAATGGAAATAATACATAGTATGAAAAAAGAGAAGATGAGCATTTTTGTGATCTTTCCTCCTACCATCTTTGAGCTTTTTCCCAATAGACCAAATTAACATCGAAGTGCCAATTACCATTGTTACAAACTAAAGGAAAAAAAATATCCAGATCTAACATGGACAATGGAATAGCAGAAGATCATCTGAGAATCTAGTATAAAGCTCTTCAGGAATTTATAAGCATAACCTTGGTTCCATCATATTAAAGGTTGTTATGCTTACAGAAAAGCTGAGACCCAGAAATCTGTTTGCAATTACCAAATCAAAATGCAATTAACTAGTCACTGGGAACAAACAATGATGCCTTTAAAAGCTCTTTTGGAAATGTAGAATTGGTAATGGAGATCAGATTCCCAAAGTTCGGATGTTTTCACTTATAAGTCTTCCTAGGAAATAGCGGTCTCAGTACCACTGGAATCACTAGTCTTCTAAAGTAGCACTGAGGTAGACAGATATGGAAAACACAAAGCAAAGGGCCCTTCTAACTGCACCTTGGGAATTCTCTTTTTCTCAAAACAGTTCAAAGGAGACTCTCCCTCCATTTTGTCATACCCTCACTTGCCATTCAAAGGAAGGATTAAGTTTTACCATTACATGACCTTTTTTTTTTTCTTTGCAGAATATTACAAGTGTCTCTGACATAGCTGTGATGGGTAATTATGGTAGGCAAAAACTAAGCTGCTCATGAAAGCAAAGAGACTTATCTTTTAGTGATGATTTAGCTCGCAAGACAGCCATGCTCATATCCCTTCTTACGCAAATGTATAGTTTCTTTCTTTCTTTTTTTTCATTCAGGTAAACATCGCTGGGGTTCAGTGCTGGCACTATAAATCCATTGCTCCTGGCGGCCATTTTTTTTCCATATCCCATCCCCTCTCCTGATAGCTTTCCTATTCTTTAACCCTCTGGGAGCATGGACCCAAGGTCATTGTGAGATGCAGAAGGTGGAAGGTCTGGCTTCTGTAATTGCTTCCCCACTGAACATGGGCATTGACAGGTGGATCCATACTCCCAGCCTGCCTCTCTCTTTCCCTAGTGGGGTGGGGCTCTGGGGAATCTTAAGTATTTCCATTTAAAAAGTTTTTAAAAAATATTTATTTATTCCCTTTTGTTGCCCTTGTTTTTTTTGTTGTTGTTGTAGTTATCATTGAAGTCATCGTTGTTGGATAGGACAGAGAGAAATGGAGAGAGGAGGGGAAGACACATTGGTGGGGTTGCCTGTCCAGGGAAGTCTGGTTGGCATCATGCTAGCATCTGGAACCTGGTAGCTGAAAAGAGAGTTAACATACAAAGCCAAACAAGTTGTTGACCAATCATAAACCTAAAGGCTGGAATAGTGCAGATGAAGTGTTGGGGGGGGTGATCTCCGTTTTGTAGATAGCTAGTAGGCATATTTTAGTTATATTCCAAAGGTCCTGTGGCTATACTAGTTCTTTTTTTTTTTTTTTTTCCCTGAGCCTGAAATCTGTTATGTAGGTGGATCCAAGTTACTGTCTGGGGAGCTGATGTCATGGCTGGAAAAAGGACCAAAAAGCTGGATCAGGGACGAGAGTAGCTCTCAAATATGGGAAAGGTGTATAAATATTGTTGGCTGTAAACTACCATCTATTTGATGTGATCTGGGGCCCATATTCAGCTTAGGAGTCTGTGTGACCTCTGCATCCATGAGATCTGAGCTCATAAGTAGGAACGTTCCAAGCTGCTCCAATTTCAGGACCCACCTTCCTCCAGTGGAGCATAGACTATGTTGTCCAGCCCCTGCTTCTTGCTGTCAGCAAGTTCCTTTCAGGTCCCTTTGCACATTACTGCATTATTTTCAGGTGTGGAGGTGGGTAGGCAAGACACTCTGAGTCACAGTGGTAGAGGTTTACAAGCCTGCAGATCTTTCCTAATTCTTTCTTTTAAGAGTCTATTTGCAAGTGCCTATTTCCTGGGGCATTGCCTGGAGTCCTCTTCTCTTGTGAATCAACTATTGTTTTCAGGTGCCTAGTTGGGGTTAAAAGCACCAGTTTGGGAGGCGGGGTGGAGGCAGCATAATGGTTATGCAGACTCCCAGGTTCAATCCCCCCCAACATAAACTTGAGCCAAGCAGTGCTCTAGTGTTTCTGTCTGTCTGTCTGTCTCTCTCTCTGCTTCTCTCTCAAAAATAAAATCAATTAAAAAAATTTTTTTAAAAGAAAAAGCACCACTTTCCAGGCTTTAGAGGTAGCATATTGACTCTAAGTATTTTATACAAAACGTAGAAAAAAAAAACAAGCACCAGGGCTAGGCGGTAGCACAGTGAGTTAAGAGCACTTGGTGTGAAACCAAAGGGCCAGGGTGAGGGTGTCAGTTCATGACCCCACCTGCAGGCTCCCCACCTGCAGGGGAGTCACTTCACAGGCAGTGAAGCAGGTCTGCCCGAGTCTATCTTTCTCCCCTTCTCTGTCTTCCCCTCCTCTCTCCATTTCTCTCTGTTCTTTCCGACAGCAATAATAATTGCAACAATGATATACAAGAAGGGCAACAAAAGGGGTAAAAATGGCCTCCAGGAGCAGTGGATTTGTAGTGCAGGCACCAATCCCCAGTAATAACCCTGGAGGCAAAAAAAAAGAAAGGAAGGAAGGAAGGAAGGAAGGGAGAGAGAGAAAGAAAGAAAGAAAGAAAGAAAGGAAGAAAGAAAGAAAGAAAGAAAAGGAAAAGACCTGTTTTCTCTAAGTAATGCTTCCCTTAGCCTGGAAGTAACTTTAAGCTCACCGCTAGTCATTTCAGCCCTGGGGCCCTGGGGCAAGAACACAGTCGGAGACTCTACACCTACTAAAGTACAAAGAAAAGTTCTTGGAATTGGGAAGATAGCATAATGGTTATGCAAAAGACATTGTACCTGAGGCTCAAAGTTCTGTCCCTAGCACCAATGTAAACCAGAGCTGGGTCATGTTTCAGTAAAAGGAAGGGGAGAGGGAGCCGGAGCAGGAGCAGGGAGGCTATTAAAATGTTCTAGCCTCGGGAGCTGGGCAGTAGCTCAGAGGGTTAAGCGCACATGGCTCAAAGTGCAAGGACCAGCATAAAGATCCGTGTTTGAGCCCCCGTCTCCCTACCTGTAAAGCAGGTTTGCAGGTGTCTATTATCTTTCTCTCCTCCTCTCTCTCTGTCCTCTCTAACAACGACGATATCAATAACAACAACAGAAAGGCAAATAAATAAAAAATTTTTTTCTTCGGGAGTCGGCCGGTGGCGCAGTGGGTTAAGCGCACATGGCTCAAAGCTCAAGCACCGGCATAAGGATCCGGTTCAAGCCCCGGCTCCCCACCTGCAGGGGAGTCGCTTCACAGGCGGTGAAGCAGGTCTGCAGGTGTCTGTCTTTCTCTCCCCCTCTGTCTTCTCCTCCTCTCTCCATTTCTCTCTGTCCTATCCAACAACGACGACAACAAAAATAAGTACAACAATAAACAAGGGCAACAAAAGGGAATAAACAAACAAATAAATGTCCTAGCCTCTTACCTTTATAAACAGTGTGATAACCCGCTGGTAGGCCAGGCTAGACTTAGAACTTGCAGATGCCTCAGCATACCCATGTAGAGTGTGTCAACATAGGAAAAACTAGCTCGGGAGTCGGCGGTAGCACAGAGGGTTAAAGCTCAAGGACCGGCATAAGGATCCTGGTTGGAGCCCCTGGCTCCCCACCTGCAGGGGAGTCGATTCACAAGCAGGGAAGCAGGTCTGCAGGTGTCTCTTTCTCTCCCCCTCTCTGTCTTCCCCTCCTCTCTCCATTTCTCTCTGTCCTATCCAACAACAGCAGCAATAGCAACAACAAGGGCAACAAAAATGGGAGAAAATGGCCTCCAAGTGCAGGCACCGAGCCCCAGCTATAACCCTGGAGGCAAAAAAAAAAAAAAAAAAAGCAGTCGGTTAAGTGCACAAGGACAAACTAGCCCCCACCCCCGCCCGTTTGCAGCCTATTTTATTTCTCTTTCCATAGAAATTTGTAGGCTTCTATCCCAAATCACAAAGCTCACATGTGACTAAGCTTCATTCATGGCTCTTCAGCCATCTCTCATCCAGTCCTTTGGCTTAGGATGTACACATGGTTCACCCCAGGACAGCCCCTAGGAGGTCAGACTGCAGAGGGAGGCAAGCACTCCTCACAGAGCATGGGAACTGTTCACTCAGCAGTTTCTGAGGTTCTCAGTGGCGGTCAGTGTGTTGGTGTGTTGATAGCCTAATCTAGAACACCTCTGTTAAACAGCCTTTTCCTAAAGAACCTCTCCCCATGGGGTTGGAACATGAATGAATTAGAACAGAATAGAGCTTTTGCTGGGATCTAAGACAGTACTGAATATTTTCTCTTGATTATACACTAGAAAGGGCAGGCTGCCTCCAAAGTCTTCTCTTTAATATAACGAGGACTGTGCCAGGCACTGCAGATTCAGAGGTGAGCAAGTTAACTGTCCTTGTGAAAAGGTCATTGTAATAAGCAGGCCTTCCTTTTTAAAACATTATTTTAAATTATTATTGGATTAAAAAATAAAACACAGAGAAATTGAGAAGGGAGGAACAGGTAGGAATAGAGACAGAGACACCTATAGCCCTGCTTCACCATTTGTGAAGCTTTCCCCTCCTGCAAGTGGGGACTAGAGGCTTGAACCTGGGTCCCTTGCACACTGTAATGTGTTAAGTGCATGCTTATCCAGGTGCACCACAATCTGGCCCCTTGACTGTATTTCTGAATCATAAACTTCTGAGAGAGAACCCACCTCTCCCAATCCATGCCGAAACTCATCCATCGAGGATTAGTTCTGTTGGAGGGAAAGCTCACATTCCCTACATTAATATAGGGCTCTTGCCAACAGTATTGGCTGGCATCACTAATTCAAGGCCATTGCCATTTAGACCTATCATGAAACTAAACAATACACTAACCAGCTGAATGAAAATGGGGTTCTATTGCCTTTACCAGACAAGAGACAAGTGAGAACACTCAGCAAAGAAATTACCCAGGGAAGGCAGGATGACACCCTGGTAGTGTCTGCAACTTGGTGGCTGAACGACAGTAAGATATAAAGCAGGACAAAACGATTAATGAACAGGAACCAAAAAATAGGAGCAGAGCAGATGAGAATAGGGATGGCAGGGTGGACCAAAGCGAGTAAGTCTATTTTAGGTATGTTTTTAACGGCCCCATGACTTTTGTAGTTTTTGCTTGAGTTTGCTACTATGGAGGTGGACAAAAATATTGGGTTTTTTTTTATTTGTTTCAACTGTAAATGGGATTGCTTCCTTCAGTTCCCTTTCTTCTGGCCCATCTTTCCTGAAGGGAAACATCACTGATGTGTGGATATTGATTTTTTTGTGACCTGCTACTTTACTGCATTTATTGAGGATTTCCAGTAGTTTTTCTTTGGCAGAGATTTTGGGGTCCTCTAACTATAATAGCATATCATCTGCAAATAATAGTAATTTAACTTCATCCTTTCCAATGTGAATTCCTTGATGCCTCTTTTTTTTTTCCTTGATAGCAGCGGTGAGGGCTTCTAGGATTATCTTGAACAGATGGTGAGCATGAACCTTCTTGCCTAGTTTTCTGATTTTTCAGGGGGAAATCTTTCCAAATCTCCACTAAGTATGATGTCAGCTTTGAGTTTGTCATATGTCGCCTTTACTATATTTATTATATTGAGGAATTTTCCTTCTACTTCCAATTTCTTATGGGCCTTTATCAGAAACAGGTGTTGGAACTTGTCAAATGCTTTTTTCTGCATCCATTGTTAAAAGGATGTGATTTTTATCTTTCTTTTTGTTGATATGATAGATTAAATTGACTGACCTGTGGATATTGAACCATTCCTGTTTGCTAGGGATGAATCCCACTTGGTCTTGAGGAAACTCTATTAATATATTGTTAGATTCAATTAGCCAAGATTTTGTTGAGGTCTTTTTGCATCAGTGTTTATCATTGTTTTGGTGCAGTCCTTTGCTGCTTTGGGGATAAGAGTGATATTAGCCTCACAAAGTGTGTTGGGAAGGGTTCCCTCCTTCTATTTTTCTGGAAGAATTTGAGGAGAATGGGTGTTGTTCTTTGAATGTTTTATAGAATTCATTACTATGACCATCTGAACCTGGGCTTTTGTTCTTAAGGAGGCTTTTGATTACTGTTTGAACTTCTTTACTAGTGATGGGTTGTTAAGTTTATCTGTTTAGTTGGCAGTTGGTGAGACTCTAAGAAAGTGTCCATTTCTTCCAAGCTGTCAAATTCATTTCATATAAATGCTCATAATAGTCTAGCTTTCTTTTTATAACAATAATAGATGCTAACTATAATTTCTTTCTTTTTTTTAAAGGATTTTTTTTAATTTATTTTTTCTCAGAGCACTGTTCAGCTCTGGCTTATGGTGGTGCAGGGGATTTAACCCAGGACTTAGTGCTTCTGGCATGAGAATCTCTTTGCATAACTATTATGCTATGTTCCCTCACCCCATAATTTCTCAATAATAATTTTTCATCTTTTTTTGCTCAGTTATAGCCTAGCTAAATAAACTGAAATAGGAACTCAGTTTTCTCCCTAGCATAAGTTCAACTTTTTTTTTTAAATAAAGGGTCATTGATTTAAAAAAAAATTAGAATTCAGATCATGTTATTTTAGTGGCGTGAGAAAGCAGCTTGTTAAAATAGCTCTGTTTTGGGGAAGAAGGGGGCTGATGCTTGTTTCTCTATTAAAAAGTTCCTCATGCAACAAAGAACTGAGGTGAGAGCATGAATTTCAGAAATTTTAAATTTTATTTGGGAAAACTGAGAACATTCACATGTTAGGACATGAGAGAGACAGAGGGAGAGAGAGTGAGAGAAAGAAAGAGGGAGAGAGAAAGAGAGGGATAGAGAGAGAGTGAGAAAGAGGGGAGAGGGAGAGAGAAGGAGAGGGAGAGAGAGAAAGAGACAGAGGGAGAAAGAGAGAGGGAGAGAGGGGGAGAGAGAGAGGGAGGGAGAGAGAGGGAGAGGGTGGGAGAGAGGGAGAGGGAGAGAAAGAGAGAGAGGGAGAAAGAGAGGGAGAGAGACAGAGAGGGGGGAGAGAGAGAGGAAGGGAGAGAGGGAGAGGGAGAGAGAGGGAGAGGGAGGGAGAGAGAAGCGGAGTTAATACTCATGTGATGACCCAGACAGGAGATAGAGCCACGCCCACAGGCCTCCCTTTTAATGCCCAAGCCCCGCCTCCGCCTTTCCAAGCCACACCTGTCCCCACTCCCATTTTCTGGGAGGTCCCCTCCTGGTACCTCCTGTCCCTCAACAGTTCCATTTGGCTTGGAAAGGTCAGTGAGTTTAGCAGGTGAGGCAGGCTCAGTGCCTCAACAGTGAGAGGTGACTGAAAGAGTTAAACCTCTACCAAGTCAAACACATACTATGAATCCAATATACTCCCCACACCCATGCCCAACCAAAGACTGAATTCTTTACACAGATTTCTGATTTTCACATGTCTGGGGAAAAAAAAAAAAGGAGAAGAAAAGTGATGCATTCTCAAAACAGAAACAGATGTAAGATTTAATTTCTTATTGGAAGTGACAAAACATATGAAGATTTGGCAAGATACATATTTTACATATTTCAAGACCTCAAAAAATAATCGTCAAACAAATAAGAGCTATATAGCAGGGTAGTCTTTTTCTGGTCTCTGTGCTCCTTTTTGTAAGATTTTCAACATTGTATATTACCAGTGAGAGAGAGAGGATAAAGAAATGTTATATCTGATAGCAAATTGTATGTATTATCAAAATACTGATTTATCAGAAAATCCATAAATGCTCTCTCAGTTTTAAAGAATATGACATGTTCTACATTTTAATCTGATTGTAAACTTTCATCAAATAACATTGACCAAGTGAATCTTTTCTATCCAAAAATAAAGCTCATATATGAATAATTTTAGTCACTAAGTTCTGAGGGCAGTTGCTGTACAGAGAGCAAAGAAGTAGCTATAATAGCTTTTAGGAAAGAAAGGTGTGAGATGGGTCTGTGCTGATCAGTATGTGTGATGTGTGATTGTGGTAAGTACATTTACATTTATATAGCACCATTTTTCAGGTGAGACAATTGGTAATTCATTTGCTAGAAGGCTGTGCTGTGATGCTAAGTCCATGAAGAAGAGGAATGACGGGTTCTTCGAAACATAAAGACATTTGGATCCGATGAACATTTACCTGGAGTCCACAGTGTGCAAGGTATTTGGAACATTTTACTCTACTTTTCACAGTCAGTCTGTTTGATATTATTACTACCTTCATTTTTGAAATGAGGACACTGAAAGTCCAGGGAGATGGAAATGACGCAGAGTCACATAGTTGGTCAATAGCAGAGCTAAGATTTAAATGTACATTAAAAAAAAAAAAATCTGTTGTTTTTCACGCAACCCCAGTGAAGTCAAGGGAAAATGTGGATAGTATTAAGGTTTCTAAATGAATCTTGGAGTCATTTTTCCTTCTCCTCCTCCTCTTCTTTCTCTTCTTCTCCTTCTCCTCCTGCTCCTCCTCCTCCTCCTTCAAAAAGTCATAATGAGAAACCTGAAAAGCCTTTGTTAGAGGGATAGCAAGTCAAAGATGAAGAATGATATTCAAAGCTCTGTACATGATTGGATTGAGAAGAAGCTTGGCTGCCTTGGGAACTTGAGCACTCCACTGTAGTCAAGCTCAACCAAGACATCATTGCATATGTTGCATGAAAAATCCGTGTTCATAAGAATAGTTATCTCAGCTGTATCTCAGTGAGGTCAAGGGGTTTTACACAGAGCCTTAGATGGAAGTCTTGGACAAACAGAAATCATAGAACTGCAAAGGGAGCTTTAAATCTTCTCTCCCTTTTGATAAGTCTTTTTCCCTTTCCTTCTCTCTCTCCTCATCCCCTATTATTTTAATTAATGAGAGATACAGAGAGAAAGATAGACAGAGTGAACTGCTTAGTTCTGGCTTAGGGTGGTACTGAATACTGAACCTGGGACCTCAAAGGCTCAGCCATGATAGCCTTTTGCATTAAAAAAAAGCTCTTTAATTTGCTTTATATGCTTATCTCCCTCTTAAAATTCTGCCTGAAGAAAAGGGGTCTGTGTCTTTAATGTGTCTGATAGTCACAGCTTGATTCTACAGTTATGATTTTTAGGTTTTTGTCCTTCTTGTATGTAGGCATATGAGAAACAACATTAAAACTAGTGATTAAGAAATAGAGCAGGGGGCTGGGCAGTGGCACACCCAGTTAGGGTCACATAGTACAGAGTGTGCAAGGACCCAGGTTTTAGCCCATGTTCCCCACCTGCAGGGGGAAAGCTTCACAAGATGCAAAGCAAACCTGCAGGTGTCTTTTTTTTCTCTCTATCTTCTCCTCTCCACTCAATTCCTCTCTGTCCTATTGAATAAAATAGAAAGAAAATAAGAAGCAAAATTGACCAGAGAGAGGTCAGTGAAATATCTCACTTAAATAGTACGCTGCTTTTCCACGTGTGACCCAGATTTGAACTCTGTCTCTGATGCATTCAAGAAAGCACTGATGCTGTGGTCTCTCTCTCTCTCTTTCTCTCTCTCTCTCTCTGCCTTTCCTCTCCATTTCTGCCTGTCTCTAACAAATAAATAAAAATAATAAAAATAGGGATCCAGGTGGTGGCACACCTGGTTAAACACACACATTACAGTGCACAAGGACCCAGGTTCAAGCCCCTGGTCTCCACTTGCAGGGGGAAAGCTTCACAAGTGGTGAAGCAGGGCTGCAGGTGTCTCTCTGCCCCTCTCCCTCTCTATCTTCTGCTTCTCTCTCAATTTCTCTCTGTCTCTATCCAATAATAAGTGAATAAATAAAATATTTAAAAATATAATAATTAAAAAAATAATAATAATAATAGATCAGAGGGCTAACATTATGGTTCATCTGTGTCTGTTTTGCCATGGAAGTCCTGTGTTGCCAGCTTTGAACCGAGAACCTAGTGGCACTGGGAGAAGATTTGGTGCTGTGGTGCTCCCTTTCCTTTCTGTCTTTGTCCGTCTAAACAATCACCCTGGAGCAGAGAAACATCAGCAATGACAAAGAAAAGAGTACATAAGGTTCTACACTTTTTTTTTTTTTTTTTTTTTTTAGATACAGACAGAAAGGGAGAGAGGCAGACGGAGAGAATGAAAGAAACCAGCCCCACGTTGGGCGCCAGATGTTGTTGAGGCGGTCTGGTGTCGGGCTGCACCGCGGAGAAGAGAGCGGACGTCCAGAGCAAAGGGGTACACAAATCTTTATTATAGGATGGGGGGGGAGGTTTGGTTCAGACCACGTGGAGCCAGCCAGCAATGGCCGACCACGGGGGGAGAGCAGGGAGCGAGACCTCAGAGAGGGAGAGCGGAGAGCCCAGAGAGAGAGAGGGGAGGGGTGAGGGGGCTTTTTATTGGGCGACAACCAGGGGTGACGTGTAGGGCCAGGATTGGTTGAAAGGGGGCACTCTAGGATTTAGCGGGGCATAGAAAAACCTGGGGGCGGAGACTGCATCAGAATAAGTCCTCAGCAACACAAGATACCAACACTTCCTTCATGCATTGGGGGCCAAGTTCAAACAGTGAATACCCAAGTGAACTATTTTTAAAAAATATTCATTTATTTATTCCCTTCTGTTGCCCTTTTTGTTTTCTTCTTGTAGTTATTGTTGTTGATGTCATTGTTGTTGGATAGGACAAAGAGAAATGGAGAGAGGAGGGGAAGATAGAGAGGGGAGAGAAAGATAGACACCTGCAGACCTGCTTCACCGCCTGTGAAATAACTCCCCTGCAGGTGGGGAGTGAGGGGGCTTGAACCAGGATCCTCTCATCGGTCCTTGCGCTTTATGCCATGTGCGCTTAGCCCACTGCGCTACCGCCCAACTCCCCCAAGTGAACCATTATGCTGGCCCTACACACTAGTTTGTAGGTGAATGGTATTATTATTCAGTAATTGTATGATGTCCTGTCTCCAGAGCCAACTTTTTTCATTCCTATTAGTTCAGATAGGAAGCAAGAGAGACAGAAGGAAAGACAACACAGGTCCTATCCGTTACCTGCGGAGCTTCCTCTGGTGCCGTGGTTGCTGCTACCATGTGGTAGCACCAACCCCTTAAGCCCTTAGCAGGCTAAGATGCACTTTCTACGGGGTACATTCTCGCCTGGCCTTGTTTTATTTGTATTACATACAAGCTTGAGAAATGCATCATGTTAACTGGATGTGCCACTGCCCAGACCCCTTCCCTTTCTCTCATTCTCATTAATATATATATGTATATATATATTGCCTTCAGGGTTATCGCTGGGGCTCAGGTGCTTGCAGTATGAGCCCACTGCTCCTGGAGACCATTTTTTCTATTTGTTTCTATTGTTGTTATTGTTATTGGACAGGGCTGAGAGAAATGGAGAGAGGAGGGGAAGACATCAAGGGGGAAAGCTAGACACCGGCAGACCCTTCACCTGCTTGGATGGAGCCAGAAAGCGTTATGTTAAGCGACCTAAGTCAGAAAGAGAAAGACAAGAAGAAGAGGATCCCACTCATAAACAGAAGTTGAGAAACAGAAACAGAAAGCAGAGTTTGACTGAGTGTAGAGTACTGCACCAAAGTAAAAAAAAAAAAGAAAGAAAGAAAGAAACTCTGGTCAGTGGGAGAGGGTAGATATTCAGCTTCACTCTAGCAGGTGAGGTAAGGACACAGACTTTTGATGGTGGGAATGGTGTTAATATACACTCCTATTAACTTATTAAAAAATAAAAAGGAAAGAAAATACAAAGAAAGGTGTTGACCCTTTAAGCTTTCAGAAAATTTCTTGGAAAAACCTACCAACTTTTTAAATAAATGAGCATCCAAAATGATCCTGCTGTTATATACTGGTTCCCTGCCATGTTTAGTCCCACTTTCTCAGTTTTCACTGGGCTGAAGTAAAGTGGCATAGGTTTTGTTTTGCATGGGTCAAAGAGTTTCCCCCTTCACAGTCTAGACTAGTCTGTATTCAGAATGGGGCCAAATCCTTGGAGACTATTGTCACACAGTAGAGCTGGTAAAACTATGTGATACTTTCAGAGCAATAGCCCCTGGCCATGAGCCTGTGCATTCCAAAGCTCTTACTAACGGGCTAATAGAAGAGTCCGCTCAGGTTAGCGAGGAGGTGTTGTGACTATTGCTCTATCTTACATCAGCTGGCTTAACTTGCTTTATTCCTTTATTTCAATGTCCATCCTGGGGGGGGGGGGGCAGGTGGCGGCTGCACCCAGTTAAGCACATGTTATTACCAATCACAAGGACTGAGATTCGAGCCCCTGCTCCCTGTCTGCAAGAGGAGGGACATTTCACAAGTGGTGAAGCAGCTCTGCAGGTGTCTGTCTTTCTCTCTCCATCTCTATTTCTTCCTCTCCCTTCTCAATTTCTCTCTGTCCTATACAATAAAAAAAAGGGGGGGAATGGCTGCCAGGAACTGTGGATTTGTAGTGCTGGCCAGCTATAACCCTGGAGGCAATAAAGCAAAACAAAAACCAAGCATAATAAATAAATAAATGTTCATCTTCACTTTAGGAGGTTAAGGAAAATATTAATACGTCTACTTCCAGAGTCAGTTGAAGGGAAACAGGAAAGGCATACCTTTTCAAGACAGGTGTTTTTTTTTTTTTTTTCCCTCAATAACTGTTGGTTTTTTTTCCCCCTGAAATCTGGAGTTTCCAGTTCAATTCTTTATTGAATGAATACTAATTGTGTGTGGGGGAGGGATGGGGAGGGTTGGGGGGGAGAGGTGTAGGTGATGAACAATGAACTACACATGAATAAGCTTAGCTGAGAATTCAGAACTCACCTTCCACACTTCTCAAGAATGTGTTTATAGCCCTTCCCTCTTTCAGCTGAAATAAATGAGACAAATGGAGGGGATTGAATTATGAAGCAGCTTAAAACTTCCACACTGGGTGGCTGGAACAGAGTAAGGGAAGTTGTGTCCACACATTCTGAAGCAGAAGTGTTCTCATTAGAGGAACACAGGAGGGACTCTAGCTCTGTAGTCCAGTTCATTGCACAAGATTCCTGGGGAGTGGAGTGGAGGCATACGGGTTTCTTAAAAGTCTTCTAGGTGGTTCAGAACTTCAAACCAGACAACCATTGTTCTAGAGAGATTTATTTTCTTCAATTAAAAAGAGATGTTGGGAGTTGGGCTGTAGCACAGCGGGTTAAGCACATGTGGTGCAAAGCACAAGGATCGATGTAAGGATCCTGGTTCGAGCCCCCGGCTCCCCATCTGCAGAGGAGTCACTTCACAAGTGGTGAAGCAGGTCTGCAGGTGTCTGTCTTTCTCTCCCCCTCTCTGTCTTCGCCTCCTCTCTCCATTTCTCTCTGTCCTATCCAAAAATGAAGACAGACAACAATAATAACTACAACAATAAAAAACAAGGGCAACAAAAAGGGAATAATTATTTTTAAAAAACATGTTAGGTGATGATTCATTGAACATATCTTTAAGTTTGTTTCTTACTGCAACAAAAGATATAGTCCCAGATCCTATATGTAAAATTCTGCATTTGCAAACCTAACTCATCACAAGCAATTTAAGTTTTGAAAATGTTTTTTTATCTTTATCTATTTGGATAGAGACAGCCAGAAGTTGAGAGGAAGGGGGAGACAGAGGGAGAGAGAGACACCTGCAGCCCTGCTTTACCACTTGCAAAGCTTTCCCCTTGCAGGTGGGGACTGGGGGACTCGAACTCGGTTCCTTGAGCATTGCAACATGTGCGCTCAACCAGGTGTGCCACCACCCAGCCCTGACAAGCAAATTTTTATACATACGCATGCTGTGTCTTGATGTGAAATAGAATTCTTTAAAAAAAAATTAAAGAAAACTTTTTATTATATTTATTGGATAGAGAGAGCCAAAAATTGGGGGGGGGACATAGAGAGGGGGAGAGACAGAGAGATACATGTAACCCTGCTTCACCACTCAAAAAGCTTTCCCCCTTCAGGTGGGGACCAAGGGCTCAAACCCTGGTCCTTGCTTATTATAACATGTGCACTTAACCAGGTGTGCCACCACTCAGCCCGGTCACAAGTGAATTTGACCAAGCAGTATTCTTTTCTTTCAAAATCAGGTACTTTGTGTATATAGCACAAAATTAGAACACTACTCCCTAAGATGAGCTTCAAGGCAGATAATGTGCTTTTATCAGAAAAGACTGTTACATGTAACGTTTATATTTCATTTTCACTGTCATTCAAAATACGTTACTTAATCGTGAATGAGTCTAATCTTCTTGCCTCATACTAGGTGACAGGAAACAAACATGGGCATCTGATTGCCAAGAGTTTTCACTTGTAACATACTTCCTTTCTTGCTTCTTTACCCTCCTATGAAAATGTGCTGTTGGATTGGGGGTGGGCTTACTGTTTAAAATCTTCAGTATTATAATTGACTCAAGTATTTCGCTTTTCACGTAAGCTCAGAAATAGTTCTCCTTTTATTTGAAAATGGACAGGTTAAGGAACTTTATTACTTAGAATTGTTCTTGCTAGTACCAAAAATTGACAGGAGACTTACAAATATAAAATAGTTTTGCTGATGCAAAAATTAAAAATTACACATTCATCAACTTGGATTTTATTAAATTACTGTGTGTGTGTGTGTGTGTGTGTGTGTGTGTGTGTGTTTGTGTGTGTGTGTGTGTTAGGAAGGCTAAGGTTTAGAATTTTAATTACTGTTCCCTATGCAACTGAAAATAAAATATGTTCTATCTGTTGGGGAAGAGCTTGATAGGTCTATATGATCTATCTTATTCATTATGCTTGTTAGATTTTCTGTATATTTGCCAAATTTTTATTCATTTGATCTATCTGTCTACATGGAAATCAATATACTAATTTTTTCATTTCTTCTTTTTTTTTTGTACTATTTTGCTCTGCTTTGTGTAGTCTGTTGTCTTTAGAATTACATATGTATTTATGACCACTATATCTTTATCTTAAATTGTAGCCTTTAGTTTAGCAAACTATTACTTTTTTATACTTTTGTATTTTTTTTGCCACCAGAGTTATTACTGGAAATTGATGCCTACATGATGAATCTACCAATCAATCCTGATAGTCATTTTTTTTGGGGGGGGAGTGAGGAGGAGGAAGAGAGAGGGGTTACAGACAGTGAGGAATTGAGGGAGGTAAAGAAGGAAAGAGAAAGAGATGCTTGCAGTTCTTCTTCTAGCGTTTGCCCTTCTTCCGTAGCCAGTCAACAGCGTCAGGTTGAGCCTGATGTCAAGTTTCCAGACCTCCTTTGAATCTGGAGAGGTAGCAGTCGTTGACTCTGTGGGTCATAGTCTGCTTGCAGTATTGCGTTGCCACTCAGGGAGCCTCCTCCCTAGAGCTGAGAACTGGGAACATGAAGTTGGGTACTTGGCACGTGGTAACATGTGCGTTCCATCCCGTACACCACTCACAGTCAAGCCCCTAAGCTGGCTTTCCTTCTTTCCCTCTCTCTTTCTTCATCCCTTTGTTCTTTTTCTTTATTTCACTTTGCATTTTATTGATGTATAACCTCTATTTGTGAGTTTTCTAAATCCTTTAGATTTTATTGTATTTTGGGATTTTTTTTTTATCTTTTAATACTTATGTTAAACTCACTGAAAATCAGTTCTTTTTTTCTGTCTTAAAAAAAGAAAGAAAGAAAGAAAGAAAGAAAGAAAGAAAGAAAGAAAGAAAGAAAAAACAGAAAGACCGAGGAAGAGAGGGAACAATACCACAGCACCTAAGTTTATTCCAGTGTGGTGGGGACTTCATTACATTTTATAAATATTTAGACATATTTACAAAATGTAACCTTAACAAAATTGTTCACCTATTATTACCTTACCTTACATTTTAGAATGCAAGAAGAAGCCAAGTCAAACATTAACCAAAAATTCAAAATAATTTTTCCACAATAAAAACAAAAACATATTTGTCAAGGTTTATTCTATCTACCTTGAAAGAGCTTTCTTCATAGTGGCTAGTAGTTAACCAGTAAGCTCACATGGCCTGAAAGCAAGTATTTCTTAAAATGTGGCCAGAAGATTTACCTGGGTATGACTTAAAAAGATTAATCTTCCAGGAGACTCTTTTGTAACTTAGACTCCAGTTAACTGGATTAAAGACTAGGTGCTTGGATGTTATGTTACCTCACTGGGTGAATCTTGTTATTAGTCATTTCAAAATGTTAGTCGAGTCAAAGGGTGAGTCTATTTGTCACATACACCAATGAATTTATTTCACTATTCCCAAGGAATGGGAAGAAGAAAGCTTTTATCTTTATTTAGTCTCAATGACTGAACAATATTTGAAATGGGGGCGTGGAGGATAAGATAAAACAATTAGAATTTTGGGGCCTGGGCAGGTCAAGCGCACATGGTGTGAAGTGTGAAGTGCAAGGACTGAAACAAGGATCCTGGTTCGAGCCCAGCTTCCTACCTGCAGGGGGGCTGCTTCATGGGTGGTGAAGCAGGTCTGCAGGTGTCTCTCTCTCTCCCTCCCTTCTCTCTCGTTTTCTCACTGTCTTACACAACAACAACAACAGCAATAACAACAATAATAATAGCAACAATAAGCAACAAGGAGGACAAAAGAAAAAAAAATAGCCTCCAGGAGCAGTGGATTTGTAATGCAGGCACTGAGCCCCAGCAATAACTTGGAGGAAGAAAAATTAGAATTTTAACAAAAGGGTCCCTCCTGAATAAAACCAAAAAATGTATTCCAGTGATTCTACTAGTAGAACATCAGAACCCATTGGGTTCTGTGTCGGCACTGCAATGTGTGTGTGTGTGTGTGTGTGTGTGTGTAGCCAAACACGTCTGGTAAAGCTGAGCAGGTGGTCCATAAACCTCTCTTGGAGAAATATGTTTATAATAATTATTGAGACACATAATAGCATTCGTTTTCCTCAAATCTTCCTAGATTAATTCACTTTATTTTTCTTACTCTCCAGGCTTGTTCCCTTGTGCTGTGGTGTGTGGTGTGTGTGTGTGTGTGTGTGTGTGTGTGTGTGTGTGTGTACTCCCAGAGTAATAAACTTGTTTTGCAATCTTGATGCATTCAATTAAGTAGAACCTATTCATGACAAATTGTTGACTGATTCCTTCAAACAAACATTTACCAAGCACTTACTGTGTGTGAGGGAGGCAGTAAGTTAAGTGCTGAGTGATTGACATTTGATGACGGATGCTTCTTTAATCTTCCGACACCCTAGTTTGTTTGTAGAGAAAGGAGAGGATCCCAAATAGATCCTAATGTTTCTCTGTGAGTTCTTTGCACTCAGGTACACACACACACGTATACACACACACGTATACACACACACGTATACACACACACACACACACACACGTACACACACACACACACACACACTACTAATTATCAGGCTATTTTGCAATTATAGATGGTCGTACGTACAGTAGGGTTTGAACTTGTGTGCGCAGTGATTTCCCCCTTTATGGCTGTGGTTAAATTCTTTGAATAGTATCCATTGCACGACAGCACAGTGGAACAGGTTCAAGGGAATTCCAGTTCCGTGATGTGTGAGGACACAGACTTTTGCTAGAAAAAAAGACTAACTGGTTTTTCATCATACATGAGACATTGCTATGTAGTTTTCACACTAGCTCATTTAATGATTACATTTACTCTTTGATGTAATAGTATAGCCCTTCCTAATCTGTGGTTAGAAATTGTAAGATGAGGCAGTTAAATGATTTAGGCATAGCTCCCCTTCACTACCCACACCTAACATAAGCTCAGCACTATTCCAGTGCAGACCATTAAAGATGCGGCCGGCCTGGGGCTGGTCTTTTCGAATATCTAGGAACTAAATTAATGTCAAAGAATTTTCAGCTTTTCTCCCCTCCATATCTCTAAGGAAGAAGGCAGATCTTCAGTCTAAAATACAAAATCCTGCTTGACTACACTCTTTAATAAAATCTACCAAAGACTTATATTTGGTTCTGACTCATTCAATGGGCAGCCAGCAGCCTTTATTAAATGGTTTAGCCCTCCTGTTCAAACTTTTTCAACCACATGATTCCCTTGGAGTGGTAATTTTCAAAGAATTCTCATATAACACATTATCTCTATTTCAATCTCATTCCCCTTGCTTTGGACTAACTCAGACATCTTATTACACAATTCCTTTGGCTAGCATCATTTACATTCTCTGTTCCCTTTTAATTTCTTTCATATTTGCAGAACGTCCTCAGATATCTTTTAGTGATCAGTTTCAGTAAATCATCAGAAAATGCCCTACATTCAGTTGGCAAGCTGACTTGTTCTGTAATTTTTGAAAGCTTTGTATTAAATATATATGCATTGGGAGAGCAGATATTATCTCAATATCTTATATTTTTATAAATCCGATCAGTCTTAAAATTATTGAGGACTTACTTCCAAAATCTCATATGTTTTTTTCAAAGTACTTTCATATTTGATTTTAAATCTTTTCCATCTATTTCTTTTCTTTTTTAAATTTTTTTAACCAGAACACTGCTCCACTCTGGTTTATGGTGGTGTGGGGGATTGAGCCTGGGACTTTGGAGCCTCCTGCATAAAAGTCTTTTTGCATAACCATTATACTACCTACCCCCACTCCTTTTCCACCTACTTCTTTAGGAAGAGGAGGCACCAGAGGGTGGGAACCAAGGCACTCACTTAATGTATCAGGTTTTTAGAACCCCAAGTGAATGAATAGTAAGCTTGCTAAAAGATAAATAGAACAGTATTTAGCAGAATCAAAAGAAATATAGTTTCCCTCTGGATATATATATATATATATCTGACTCACTATTCAGTTTTTCTTTGTTTTAATCATCTTTACCCTACTGAATTATGCTGGAATGAATTCTTCATATGCAAGTTGAAAATACCACTTTTTTTTAATCTGGATTTGCTTCTGATCTACATGATGCCACAACTCCCAGTGTATCCATTTCTAAGTTTCTTCCACATAAAGAGAGATAGAGGAAATATACAGTAGAGGAGGCGTACAGATAGAAGACAAACCACACCTGTCTTTAAATGTTTTTTGTTTTTAATTTTATTTATTTATTATTGAATAGAGACTGAGAGAAGTTGAGAAGGGAAGGGGAGACAGAGAGGGAAAGAGACAGGTAAAGAGACAGAGAAACACCTGCAGCCCTACTTCACCACTCATGAAGTTTTCTCTTTGCAGGTGGGTACCAGGGGTTTGAACCCAGGTCCTTGCACACTATAACGTGTGGGCTTAACCAGGTGTGCTATCGCCTGGCCCCACCACCTCACCTCTCTATCATGCTTGAAGCTTCCCTAGGCAAAGTGCTTCCATGCAGTGATAGGGGCTTGAATAGGTGTCTTTATTCATGGTTAAACTTGTGCATTGTCATGTGCTATCTCTTGGCCCCAAGTACTACTTTAAAATATATATATATATAGATAATTTTATTTTATAAAGTGTAAATATTGACAAGAACATAGGATAAGTGGGGTACAATTCCACACAATTCCCACCACCAGAACTCCATATCTCATCCCCTCCTTTGATAGCGTTCCTACTCTCTATCCCTCAGGGAGTATGAACCCAGGATCATTGTGGTGTACAGAAGGTGGAAGGTCTGGATTCTGTAATTGCTTCCCCATTGAACATGGGTATTGGTAAGTCAATTCACACCCCTAACCTGTGTCTCTCTTTCCCTAGTGGGTAAGTGATCTGGGGAGGTGGGGCTCCAGGACATATGGTGGGGTTGTCTGCCCAAGGAAGTCAGGTTGGCATCATGTTAGCATCTGGAATCTGGTAGCTGAAAAAGAGTTAAGATATGCAGCAGAACAAATTGTTGACTAATCATGAACCTAAAGGCAAGAATATTTTAGATGAAGATTTGGGGTCTCCTTTTTGGAAGAAGCTCATAGGTTTATTTTAGGTATACTCCAAGGGGCCTATGACTTTACTAGTTTTTGCATGAGCCTGGCATCAGATATGCAGATGGACCCAGGTTATTGTCTGGGGAGATGGTGTCATAGTTGGGAAAAGGACTCGAAAGCTGGGTCAGGGATGAGAGCAACTCCCAAATATAGGAAAAGTGCATAAATATTGTTAACTGTAAACCCCATCGATTTGGTCTGGGGCCCGTAGTCAGCACAGGAGCCTGTATAACCTCTGCATCCCTGTAGGTCTGAGCTCACATTCTGTGGTCCTGGCTAGGAACTTTCCAGGCTGCACTAATTTCAGGACCCATCTTCCTCAGGTGGAAGTAAGAGTATGTTTTCCAACCTCTCTTCAGAGAATGGAACAGTCTCTACCACTGTTGATCCACACTGAGGGCAAGGTCCTATAGGGGCCCACAAAGGGGCCCAAGATGTTGTTCCTGATGGAGATGACCAGTGACAGTGGAGAGAGGGATCTATTTGAGGTCTAGGCCCATCATGTCTGTGTGGGAATCCCAGGACTAACTGACTAGGGTCCCAGGTGATGGGGTCATCATTAGAGTGTGCCGGTCTCTTGCCTTTATTCAACTTTTGTAATCCTTACTTTGTCTGACAGGGTTAACTTTGGAGTGATTGAGGAAAGTGTAATAGGAAGTAGGTGAGGAGGGTATCTAGGTCTAGGCAGAAACTATTTGATTAAGTACTTTATGGTGTCTTTTTAGGTCTTTCTACTTGGTTGCTACGTTTATTGACTTCATTGTGCACTACTGTGCACGTTTGCCTTAAGGTCTATATTTTGCCCTAATTTATGGATACATGTACACATGCCCTATCTCATGGACCCTGGTCTATATCTAGGTTTTGAGACTTTGTTAGGAAGTGCACCAGCCTAAATGGAATTAAGGAGTCTTATGTGTTAGGAAAGGCCTCACCAGAGTACATTCCACACCTGATGTCTTTGGACACAATCTGAAGTGAAATATACCAAGGTGGTACTGATTGCATTTCTTAGGTTGGCATCAGCAGATGCGGTATCAGTTGGTATGAATGGAGAGAAGCATGCAGGAAAGTAAACCCCACACTAGAGGTTCCAGGACTGGGAGAAATATAGACGTTATAGATTCCTGCTGTCTTAAGGTTTAAGAAGGCAAGAGATAGTTATTGCTATGACCAAGTTATTTGGCAATTGGGTTAACTTTGAAAATCCCATTGTTAGGATTTGCTGTATCACATAAGACCTCTCCAGAATTTATGTCCTTTAATGCTATTTCCATATAGCTGCATCCTATAAAGTAACATCACCAGTTGCTGCTGTTCTCCTTTTTTATTAGGCAATTCTGTTAGATGGAAGAATGGTTGGACATTTCATTTTCTTAAGGAAAGGTGCCCATAATGCCAAATTGAACATCCAAGATTAATAAAACTGATTCCTATGTAGTGAAGTGTTTGATTTTCTTAATAACATACAGTACAAGTTGACAACATACGTTAGTAGTAAATTTCACAGAGCAAGCATCAGTTTTTGGATTAGATTCATATCATCAACCCTCATCAACTTTCTCCTTTAATTTTCACAGTGGAGATCATAGTGGATGGAAAAAATAATCAGATTAATTTTAGGAGAACCAGGTTATACTTTTGATTCTGCTTCTATATAGTAGAATATATGAGGTTGGTTCATTCATCCCAGAACTTAATGTTTTCATCTGTAAAATGAAACTTTCCACACGGTATTTTTATGTGTAATTAGGCTAGGGAAACCGATGAGCAAGAAATTCACTTTGGAGTAGTACAGTGTTTTCATTTACCTTGATTTTATATTTTGGTAGGTGAGCATAGACAATCAGCATGTAATTATATGTAAAGAAGAGAAAGAGAAAAGAACTTTGTAAATAATCTTTAAAATTAAGAACCCTGGGGAGCCGGGCAGTAGTGCAGTGAGTTAAGTGCCCGTGGCATGAAGCGCCAAGGACCAGCGTAAGGATCCGGGTTCAAGCCCCTGGTTCAAGCCCCGGGCTCCCCACCTACAGGGGAATCACTTCACAGGCGATGAAGCAGGTCTACAGGTGTCTATCTTTTTTCCCCCTGTCTTCCCCTCCTCTCTCCATTTCTCTCTGTCCTATCCAACAATGACAACACCGCCACCACCAACAATAGTAACTACAACAACAATAAGAAAAACAAGGGCAACAAAAGGGAAAATAAATAAAATATTTTAAAAAATTAAGAACCCTGGAAAAGTGATCTAAGCACATGATTTTGAAATAAGTGCTATGATAACATTTTTTCAGGAGGAATACATATCAGACATATTTTACTCTGCCATAAAAATTGCCTTATGTCAAATGGATGTTTCATAATCTCTCAGTACTCATCTTAAAATGATGTTGGATATGAGAATATGTGACTTCAGTTTAGCTATAATTAATATTTGATGGTTCTTATTGTCACTTTTGAGAAAAAAAAAAAACCTCATATAAATCAGCCTGTACCATGTTGAAATAGTGTAAGTTAAAATTTTGCTTCCAAAGTCAATCCCTTTATATTTCCCACAAAATTAAGGGCAAATAAAACCAGAGTAGTTCTGTCCAAGTAAAAATAAAGTGTATTGCCAGTGAAGCCGCATAGCATTAGACAACTCACCATCCATCAAAGCTTGTATAGCTGTAAGAGTTTAAAGAGGACCCCTGCAAGATCCCAGTTCGAGCCCTGCACTCCCTCCCCATCTACAGGGAGGGCACTTCACAAGTGGTGAATCAGGTCTGCCTCCAGGAGCTGTGGACTAACAGTGCTAGCGCTGTGAAAAGAACCCTGGAAATGAAGCTTTCCCCCCTGCAGGTGAAGACAACAAAGGTCCTTTTTTTTTTTAATTTCTTTATTGGGGGATTAATGGTTTACAGTTGACAGTAAAATACAATAGTTTGTACATGCATAACATTTCCCAGTTCTCCACATAACAATTCAACCTCCACTAGATTCTCCTCTACCATCATATTCCAGGACCTGAGCCCTCCCCCCCCCCACACACACACCCCAGAGTCTTTTACTTTGGTGCAAAACACAAATTCCAGTCCAAGTTCTGCTTTGTGTTTTCCTTTCTGCTCTTTTGAACAAGGATTCTTGAGTGTGGTTACCTGTGTTCTCAGTGGAGGGCACCACCACAAGGTCTTACATTGAGGAGAATTTCAGACAGCAATGGCCAAAAAAAAAGGGGGAAAATAAGACAGAAAGGAAAAGTGAAACTTCTACTCTCATAGCTCCCACTACAAGGACATGCATGGAACAGACTTACATTTTACTAAGGTGTCTGACAGGAGAGAAAGGCCCCTCCAATACAGTATCTGAATGACTTTGGGAAGTTTTATTAAATGACCAAGATCTATTAAAAAATTCTTAAGAACATTGATGGAGCAGGGCCAAAAAGGATGAGTTAGTAATACATTTCTCAACTGATTTTGAATTACACATTCGCTATAGAAACAAAGGACATATTCTGTCAACAGAGTTGCAGTTCCACAGGCTGTTTAAAACAACTACCTTTCAAGCAGAGATTGAATCATCCAGGAACAGAACATGATTTACATTTCTATTTGAAGGAAGATATTTTGACTGAGACATTGTTTCTAGAAAATTCCCCTAGCCAGGAGAAGAGTATCTATTCTTTTTTTTTTTTTTTTTTTCATTCTGGGTGAGATTTGTAATCACTTAATCAGGGCTGGTCCCCCCCCCCCCCAAACTTAAAAAATATGTTCATCAATTTCTACTAACTATTCAGCAGTCACTACTTTAAAAACTCCAAAAACTGAGAATTCCTAAGATCCCTCTGAAGTCACTGACATTAAAAATGGAGTTCAAGATGATGAAACACCTTTTCCCCCCTAATTGGTGAATATATATGTTTTTCCTTAAGTTACTGATCCTTCCTGTCGTTCTGCTCTACGTGACTCAGGATAAAGCCTTCCAGATGGAATGAGCCACTTTCAACAAAGCCTGCATTGCAACACCACCACTAACAACAACAAAAAAGGTAGCTAGCTTTTATCCTCTTTTTATAATTAGAAAATAAACACGAGGAAAACAGATCCTCTGCTGATAGATTGGTTACTTTCCTGCTGATGTTGCCTTTTTCTGTTGTAATGTTTTTTGCTACATGAGTAACACTTGATCTCTTCTGAACAAACTAGACACTTATTATTGCCAGTTATACTAATAAGTGGATAAAGAGGAGCCAGGCGGTGGCACACCTGTTTAAGTGCACACATTAGAGTGCACAGGATACAGGTTCAAGCCGCTGGTGTCCCCACCTGCAGGGGGAAAGCTTCATAAGTGGTGAAGTGGGGCTGCAGGTGCCTGTCTCTCTATCTCCACCTCCCTTCTCAATTTCTATCTCTATCCAATAATAAATATTAAATAAATGATAAAGGGAGGCAAAACAGGGTAAGCGGAAGGTCTACTCTAGTCTAAAGGGAAATTTGAGATCTCTTCACTCTGCCAGAATATCTTCACAGCTGCAAAATATCTCAGACAAATAGACACAGTAAGTATTAAGCAGGAAGGAGAGCCTGTAAGGTAGTCCTCACTGAGGACCTGGCTCCATTCCTGAAACTCAGTAAACAAGGTGTTGTCCCTTACCATTATTTTAAACATAATGTTTTATTTTACTGGTAGTGGATTTGTAAGCCATCTTTAGATAGTTTAATGTCACTTTGCATCATCTAAATATATTTTAAAACATTTTATTACAGTACTATATGCTGTACTGTAATAAAAACAGACGGGTCAGATGGTGTTGTACCTGGTTAAGCATTCACATTACAGTGCGCAAGGACCTGGATTCAAGCCCTTGGTCTCTACTTGCGGGGAATAAGCTTCATGAGAGGTAAAGCAGGGATGCCGGTGTCTCTTTCCCTCTCTATCTCCCCTACCCATTCTCAATTTTTCTCTGCCTCTAATAAATAAATGTTTATATTAAAAATCAGTTAAAATAGAGTCAATTGTATTATGAGGTGCACAGTGAGATGAAATGATATTTTGAAATCCATTTGCCTGACTTTTGGTTTTATCTTTCAACTGATTCACAAACCAAGTAGCAAAGAATAGGGTGCTATGTACTGATAACCCAGTGTCTCAACATCATCATCATCATTATTATTATAAAACATAGTTGGGGTTTTTTTGTGGGTTCCAGATTCTTTTAAAAATGTTTTATTGATTGAATTATGATCAATAAGTTTTTTGGACAAGGGGTACAATTCCACACAGTTCCCACCAGCAGGGTTCCACACCCCATTTCCTCCATTGGGGGATTATTGCTTTACAGTTGACAGTAAATACAATAATTTATACATGTGTAACATTTCTCAGTTTTCCACAATACAATCCCCACAAGGTCCTCCTCTGCCATCATGTTCTGGGATCTGAACTCCCCCCCCCCCCCTTAGAGTCTTTTACATTAGTGCAATACACCAACTCCAGTCCACGTTCTGCTTAGTGTAGCTTTCATATTCTTTATCCCTCTGGGAGCATGGACCCAAAACCATTATGGAGTGCAGAAGGTGGAAAGTCTGGCTTCTGTAACTGCTTCTCTGATGGACATGGGAGAATGTAATAAGAATAAAATACAGTTGTGGGTCCGGGTGGTAGCGCACTGGGTTAGTGCAAAGTGCAAGGTCTGGCATAAGGATCCCAATTCCAGCCCCCCAGCTTCCCACCTACAGGGGAGTCGCTTCATAAGTGGTGAAGCAGGTCTGCAGGTGTCTGTCTTTCTCTCCCCTGCTGTCTTCCCCTCCTCCCTCGATTTCTCTCTGTCCAATCCAACAACAACAATAGTAATAACAATAATGGAAAAAAAAATGGTGTCCAGGAGCAGTGGCTTCTTAGTGCAGGCACCCAAACCCAGTCATAACCCTGGAGGACACACACACACACACACACACACACACACACACACCATAGTTGTTTTTTTTTTTTAAAAAAAACAAAACAACATAGTAAAATTCATATAAAGTGAAGGACCAGGTTCTAAAGTTGTTTTTCACAGTAGTAAGTTATATGATCACATACAAATAGTGCCCCCTCACCCATAAATGCTGTTTCCAACACTAGAGTGAAATAATACCAAGTAGTTCACCTCTCTATGGAGCCCGCAGAGAAGGCTAACTCTGGCTGAAATCCAGCGTCTTATAGAAACATGAAGCAGCCCCAAGACAATCATCCGCTTCACCACAAATTTTCTGTTTTGTGAATGCTTGTCTAATAATTTACGTTTTCTGGGGAAAAAAATAACTTATAATTTGACAATCCCCCCCCCCCCCCAAGAAATAAAAAGGCCCAAAACATTTGCAGTCTGTTTTAAGTCTCCCTTTCAATATTCAAGTGCCGGCTTGGTCCTCCTAAGGAGAGAGTGAATGTTCCCTCTTAAAAACTACACCATTCCCTCAATCCTTACCTCCCTCCCTTCCCAGTTCCTGGGAATTAAGTTTGCTTTGCAATCGAAAAGAACTTGCCAGAGCCTTTAGATTTTTGGCTCTGATCCAAAACTGCTTTCAAGGATCCCTCTGGTCTTTTGGCAAAAGAAGCTCTCTGTAGATGGGGTGATTGAAATAATGGGACCCTGAGCAAGCAGTACGCTTCGCTGCTGAATGGACTTGTTTAGTTACTGAGGTAACAGTGCAAAATTAAAAAGTAATAATCACACATAAAATTCACCCCCCCAACCTCCCACCCCCATTTGTTTTCAATTGTGTTTCCAAGTTGCTCAGGCTCATTCCACTTCCAAGACAAATTAGGAGCTTGAGTTTAGGTAATGGAAAAGCCGTTTAATCCATCACCTCCATCCCTTGGCTGCTCTCCTCACATGTGAGTCCGGACAAAGTTGCACAGTGAACCCAGCAACACGTACAAAACAGACCAGAAAACAAGCCTTCCACATGCCTTCTTTTATTTATTCATTTATTTTTATTTACTTATTTTCCCTTTTGCTGCCCTTGTTGGTTTTTATTGTTGTTGTTGTCATTATTGTTGTTGTTACTGATGTTGTCATTGTTGGATAGGACAGAGAGAAATGGAGAGAGGAAGGAAAGACAGAGAGGGGGAGAGAAAGACAGACACCTGCAGACCTGCTTCACCGCTTGTGAAGCAACTCCTCTGCAGGTGGGGAGCTGGGGTCTCGAACCGGGATCCTTACACTGGTCCTTGCACTTTGTGCCACATGGCTTAACCCACTGTGCTACCACCCGACTCCCCATATGCCTTCATTTTAATTCCTGCTTGCTGTTGTTTTTATTATTATTATTCTAACCATAGGAGTATGAGGATTTAGGAAAAACATTTGACAAGTTGGCGATGTTTGGTTTGTTCCCAAGTTTCAGTGTGAAAAGAAGAATATAGAAAAGTCGGTAGAATCAGGGTACATTTTCCTTCTTTCCTTCGTTATCACTCACAGTTGCTTGATAAAACACCCACAACACGTCAGCTTCTGCGAAGTACTTAGCCAGCACAAGTAAGTTCAATCAAAATCTAAGTAAATAAAAAAAGAAACTGTCATGGGTAGCATTTGCCCTCAGTTTTTCACATGCTTCCCATTGCCCCTGCCTTTCATGCTTTGCCTCTGAATGTTTTGCTTCTCTCACAAAAAAAAAAAAAAAAAAAAAAAAAAAGCTTCTGACAGCTGAAGAGTAGGAAGCAGGGAACGTTCTCTCATCCAGTTGGGGAGCTTTCATATTTAATGAACTATTAATTCCTATTGTTTCATGTGCTTGGTCATCTTTTGAGTGTCCCCTGTTCCTTTGTGTTTGCTAAACCCTGCACGACACACACGAATGTGGATTTGTTAGGCAGACTGAAAACAACGTCCTGATGGCCATGAAAAGCAGCACTACCTCATGTCACAATTCCAGTTCGAGCTCCAAAAGCCAGAACCGTTGGTTTTCTTTTGTGGTTTTGCTGCTTTGAATTGATTTCAGAAAGAAACTTGACCAAAGAGATATTATTATTCAATAATAGTGGTTTAAGTCCTGGAGATAGTGCAGTTGTAGTAACTTGATATTCATGACTGAGGTCCCAATACATATCAGGTTAAACCCTCCAGATACCACCATACATCAGAGCTGAGCATTTCTCTGGTCTCTCCCTCTCCCCTCCCCCCTCCCCTTTCCCCACTCTTGTTCATGATAAATAACTCTTATAAAAGATTTCACAGTGGTTTAAATATAGTCTGAATCATTTTAAAAATCTTACAACTCAGGAGGTGGTACAATGGATAAAGTGGCAGACTTTAAAGTATGGGATCCTGAGTTTAATCATTGACATCACCAGAGTGATGTCAAGAGTAATGGTCTGCTCTGGTGTCCTCCCTCTCTCTCTCTCTCTCTCTCTCTCTCTCTCTCTCTCATTCTCTCTGTTCTGGTTCACGATCTCTGTGTGTGTCTTTTATTTTGTATTGGTGATTTAATAATGATTAACAAGATAGTAGGATAGGTGGGATACAATTCCATATAATTTCCACAACCAGAGTTCCACACCCCATCTCCTCATTTGAAAGTCTCCCTATTCTTTATCCCTTTGGGAGTATGGACCAAAATTCTTCATGGGGTACAGAAGGTGGAAGGTCTGTCTTCTGGAATTGATTCTCCATTGAGCATGGATATTGGTAGGTTGATCCATACCCCCAGCCTGTTTATTTCTTTCCCTAGTAGGGTAGGGTCCTGGAAAGGTGAGGTTTTAAGACTCACTGATGAGGCTGTCTGCCCAGGGAAGTCCAGATGGTGTCATGGTAGCATCTGCAACTTGGTGGCTGACAAGTGGGAAGATATAAAGCAGGAAACATTATTTAATAAACAGAAACCTAAAGGTTTAGAACAGATGAAACTAAGGGTCTTTATGTGGGGAAAAAGCTAGGAGGTCTATGTTAGATATATTCCAAGGTGCTTTATTAGTTTTTGCCTGACCCCAATAGCTAACATGCAGGTAGACTAAAAGTATTATCTGGGAAGATGGTGTCGGACTTGGGAATAGGACTTAGAAAGCTGGATGAGGGCAGGCAGAGAGTAGCTCCCAAATATGAGGAAAGTAATCTTCTTCTAGCGTTTGCCCTTCTTCTGTAGCCAGTTAACAGCGTCAGGTTGAGCCTGATGTCAAGTTTCAAGACCACCTTTGAATCTGGAGAGGTGGCAGTCGTTGACTCTGTGGGTCATAGTCTGTCTGGAGCCGCAGGGGCAGTTCGGGTCGTCTCTGGCTCCCCAGCAGTGGAACATAGCGGCGCACCGGCCATGGCCTGTTCCATAGCGATTGGAAAGTAATAAATACCATTAACCATTGGTCTGACCTAGGCTCATATCTACTCATACTTAGCACAGGAGCCTGTGTGGCCTCTGCATCCCTGTCAGTCTGAACTCAGTCCATGGTCACAGCTAGGAGCATTCTAGGCTGCACTCATTGCAGGACCAGTCTTTCTTGAGTGGCAGAGTGTATAATTTTTTAACCTGAATTTCTAGTACTGACTTTTTTGGGTTGAACCTTCTGAGATGGACTGTGGTAGCAGACCTGTCTACTGTGAACCAGTCCTTTTCCTTCAAGAAGTATAAACTTTCAGGTGTATCCAATAGCTGTTGTTTTTCTTTTATCATTTTATAGAGGATTTAATGGTTTATAGGAGCTCTAAAGGTTTTGTAAAAATCCAGTACAGTATAGTTGTTGATACATGGGTACAATTTCTCATCTCTTTGTGATAGATGACATCAAAACACTTTCAAGTAAAAATTATCCAAAAGTAAAAAACAGCAAGTAGATATGAAAATAGGGGACCTCCCCAGCCTGAACACCTATGTTTTTTTCTTTTTCGTCTGGTGGCTACACCCCCCCCACACACACACCCCACACACTCACACACACACACACACACACACACACACCACACACACACACACACACACACACACACATACACCACACACACTCACACACACACACACTCACACACACACACCATACACACACACACCACACACACTTACACACACATACACACACACCACACACACACACACACCACACACCACACACACACACACTACACACACACACACATACACCACACACACTCACACACACACACACCACACACACTCACACACACACACACCATACACACACACACCACACACACTTACACACACATACACACACCACACACACACACACCACACACACACACCATACACACACTCACACACACTCACACACACACACACCACACACACTCACACACACACACACACTTACACACACACACACCACACACACTCACACACACACACACTCACTCACACACACACACACACACTCACACACACACACACCCACACACTCACACACTCACACACACACACACTCACACACACACACACACACACACACCACACACACACCACACACACCCCCCACACCCCCCCACACCTCTCAACAAACATAGCCATACCATTTTCTTTTTCTCTCAGACTAGTAAATGATAGTAACCATATTTAAGAGCCAAATCCAACAAAACTAGCCTCCCTCACAGCTAACACACAAGATGCTATTTAGAAAAATATTGATCCAATCACCACTGGCTCTGTTAAATAAGACATCTCTAATGTGACCAGTGATCAGACTCACTTCCTTGTTAAGAGCAGGAGTGAAGGAAAGACAAAGCCTCCTTTGTTTCAAAGAAGCTGTGTGAACTCTGCCACAAGTCCCCAAACACCACTAAGTCCTCTGTTCTGAATGTGTAATTAATTCGTCAGAAACCAGGTACCACAGCAGTCATGGTTTGACAGTAGATTCATTCAGCACCAGCCAGATGTGAAAGGCTTTGAAAGAGACCAAAAGGGGTGCTTATTGCCCAGGGAAGCAGGAGACATAACCTCTGGTTTGCAACCTGACCGGCACCCGGTAATGACATTTCTGATGTATTTCAATTTGCCCTTAACAGTCACAGATGTTTTTGCAAAACTAAAGCTTATTGATTAACCCAGAACAGGTAGGAGGTCCCTATTTGAGTTCTCCTATTTTACAGTCTAAGATAACTTAAAAACCACATAGTAGGAAGTGCTTGCATTAATAGCATTATTATTTTATGCCATTTTTTGAAACATGAACAAAGAACTGCTTTCAGGGATTAAAGGTTTCTTTAAGTTGTTTCTTTAAAAGATATTGATTCTTTTCAGAGAATTTATTTCATGGAGAGTAGTTTAACATATCTCCTCTGAGGATACTCTATCAGAATGTCACTAGGTTCAGCCTTATTACCTCTATCAACAATTTGAGAAAGAGAGCTCACCGAGAAGTTTACAGACTTTGCCATGTTCACAAGTCAGATTCAAAGTCTCACCATCACGTGGATGGTGGGCACTATAGCACAGGAATAAGCTCCAGTGCTGTGGTACTTATCTATCAGTCTGTCTATCTGTCTGCCTGTCTGTCTGTCTATCTATCATCTATCTGAACAACAATGACCAGAAACAGTGGAATTTCATTATGTGCAAAGTCCATGTTTAAAAAATATTAAATGGCAGGAGGATGTAGAATTTTCTCATCATGTGAAATAACACACTACTGTGAGGTGTGTAATGCAGTAAGCGAATTCAAGACGTAAAAGTATTTTGCCATCAGAATCAGTAACAACTCATCAACAATGTATATGAAAACTGACATTCAGGGTATTAAAGCCCATTATGCAAGAACAGACGAAACAAAGCTGAATATCTTTGAATTCACATAGGAAAAATCATCTAGGGTTTTCACTTAGTCGTAAGTTCACTAAAACACTGCCAATATGATTTAGCCATTAAAAAACACCTAACACAATGTTGGATATCACTAAGGAGAAGTCATCTGTATATTAGTAATCTTTTATTCTGCCTTCTAGAATATCTGTAATTTTTTTTCTAGAAGTATCAGACATCTCATTTTTTAAACCTTTAATAGTGACTTAATGTTGATTTACAAAATTATAAGGTAGCAGGTATAATTCTGCACCCTTCCCACCACCAAAATTCTGTATCCCCATTCCCTCCATTTGGGAAACTACAGTAGTTTTCCCAAGGTTGGAGATATGGGCTGACCATTATTTCGATAACTGTCTATATATAGATTTGTCACTTTCCCATATTATGCTGTACTCCCTTCCCTTCCAAGTTACGCCCATAGCTATTACTACTTCTGAGTGTCCTCTCTTTTTTCCTCTTCTCTCTGGGTCCTGATGGAGTTGCAGTTCAGAGCCTTCTGGTCATCTTCCCCTGTCATTTCTCCCCCCACTGGGAATATGGACCAAAATTCTTTTTGGGATGCAGAAGGTGGGAGTTCTGGCTTCTGTCATTGCTTCTCCACTGGACATGGGCATTGGTGGATCAATCATACCCCTAGCCCATTTCTATCTTTCGTAGTGGGACAAGTCTCCAGAGAGGTGAGGCAGAAGGACACATAGGTGAGGTCATTTGCCCAGGGAATTCAGGATGAAATCATAGTAGCATCTGCAACTTGGTGTCTGAAAGGCAGTAAGATATAAAGCAGGACAAAATAGCATATCTGCGATACTAAACTCTAAACCTTTTTTATGAGTGCTCTGGCTTGCTCAGAAGATGCCAGTGACAATGGATTCGGAAGATTCTGTCAAGGACTAAGCAGGACAGCACCCAGTAAAGCTCACATGGCAGGCAAAGTTTCACAAAAAAGTGAAGCGGGGTTATAAGTGCCTCAATTTCTACAATCCTTTCTCAGCCTCTTTTTCTCTCTGTCTCTATCATAAAAAAAACAGGAAAGGAAACTTTGTCAGGCAGAAATAATCTTATAAAACCTCAGTATACATGGTTTCTTTTTATTTTCTTTTAGAGACACAGAGGCAGGAGAGAGATGGAGTTAGAGAGATGTGTCGTGCTAGCTTCGCGGGTGGGAGAGAGAAACCACCAGGGACTCATGGCTGAGTTGGGAAGCAGCATCTCTTTATTGACGAGCAGGGATGCGGTTCAATAATCTAATCTCTTCTAATCACAACACAATTCTCTTCTGCATCTCTCCTGAGGCGGAACAAGGAAGTATGTAAGATAGGGGGCAGGGAGAAGGGAAAAGCGGGAACCAGTGAGGATTAAACCAATGTCCCGGAGGCAGGGGGGTGCTTAGTTAACAGTGGTTATGTAAATAGAATACATCATAAGTAATACAAGCGAACCTAATGTGATGATCAAAACAGAAGGTCTTATAAGCAGGATTTAGAAGCAGACCAACAGAGATGGAAATAGAGAGATAGATAGATTATAGATAGATAGATATAGATGGATAGATAGAATCTGCAGCACTGCAGCTTTCTTCAGTGTGTAGGGACCAGGCTCAAACCTGTGCTGTCCACATGCCCAGGCAGGACACTATTCAGGTGAGCCATTTCACCCCCTGGCACACATATTCTTCGAATACAGTCTCCCACCCAGTGTGGAAATACATTCTGTAGCATCCAGACCTGAGGACTGTTTCTCTTTGGCTAGATCATGTTATAAGAAAATCATTTCTCTAATCCATTAGACAGTTCTATTTTTTTTTTCGTTTTGGGGAATTAATAATTTACAGTCACAGTAAGTTCTATTTTTTTTTAAAGCAAGATTTATCTTAGTTCATGAAAGAGGAACTAGAGCACCACTGTGCCATATGCAGCGCTAGAGATCAAACCTTGGGCCTCAGGTGTGAAAGTCTTATCTGGCTTCAACTGTTCAACATTTTTAAAGTCTTTTCTAACTCTGCTTTCTGTTGATGCACTTTAATCTTAGTGTGTGATTTACCCATTTCTTTAGAAAAGCCATTACATATTTGAATATCAGTTATGACTTCCACAGGAGATATAAAGAAATTATTTTTCCCCTTAGGAAAATCAACTTTTGAGAAAAAAAAATCAATACACCACTGCACAAAGATACCTATCAAAAAATAAAGCATCATGATATACAAATATTGTAACTCCTAGGGATCACTGTAATTTTGATGCTCAGATAAAAAAAAACTTCTTCACCAACTTTTGTCTTTTAGTATCTGGACTGATCATTGAACATAGTTAGCAAGCTTCTTGATAGAGCAGCAATGAGTTACTATTGAACCTATCTTTCTAGTGAATTCATTTTATGAATGAATTGAAGTTGTTAGTTTGAGAACGAGTTGATTTTTCCTCTTTAAAAATAATTAAAATACAAACAATATTCTAATTGACAAAGATAATAATTTATTATTTAAATATGCCTCAACTGCTCATAACTCCACTAATGACCTGCTACAAAATGGCATAGAAAAACCATCAAAGTTAATGGGTTCTTCTCCTATGGCATTTTCTTATTTATTTAATTTCCACTGAGAAAAAGAGCAAGTGGAGCAAGGAAGAGGAAAAACAAATAGGAAGAGGAAGTGGGAATGAGGAAGAAGAATTTAGACAGATAGACCCCAAGTTTTTTGCTTGTTTGTTTTGTTTTTGAGGGGAAAAAAAAAGGTAATGGAAACCAAACTATGTGTTAGTTATGAGATGGGGGAGAAACGCACAGGACTTTGGTGGAAGGTGTGCTGACTCACAGCTACATGTGTGGATGTGAAATTAGACCTCTGAAATCTTACACTTCTGCAAAACATTATTAAATCACTAATAAAAAAATAAGAGAAATACATCAAAAGGAAAAAGAAATGGGCAAGAAGGGGCTAAGAATTCAGCACTAATATCCTTCAGGATCAATACTGAGCTTTCTTAATGAAACTACACACACACACACACACACACACACACACACACACACACACACACGTACGCACACACTGGCCTTCATCTGCTAAATTTTGCATCTATTTCTAACAAAGGCATGATCTAGAAAGTATTCTGGACTGTCTAAACTTTTCTCTCATAAAGCACTTTGCTATTTAACTCTTCTCCTCATTGTTCACAAGACATCCTGATGTCCTGAACAGCACTCTCTACAGTTCCCTCTAGAAAAAGTAGGAACTATTCCCTTCACTGATAGAAAGTCTGCTTCCTATCATCTTTGCCAACCTTTAGTGGCAAGAAGCAAATTGAGAATTGAGGATGTCATCATGTGAATTGTTCCTGCCCTTAGAAACTCTGCTGGACACTGTGAAGGAAGGGAAGAAGAGCTCAGGGTCCTCAGAGAGACCACTTGGGTGGGAGTGCCGACAGGTAGGTCATTGTCCTGTTAACAGGTCCCTCTGTAAATCCATCACTGAAGAGTTCTTTAGCAAGGTGTGGGAACTGAGAAAAGAGAAAACAGAAAGTGCACACCAACAATAGAAGCAAGCCTTCTCATGAAAACCATATTTGTACCATGCAAAGTTTTATCAATGAGAGATGTAAAATTCATAAAAACATTTACTAGTGGAGTGAATGAGCTGTAGTTTTTGAGATCTTACAATGATCTCTTTCCCTTCTTCAAAGTGAAGGATAAAGAGAAAATGCATAGGATGGGAAATTTATCTATAAATGAATAATATGTGAAGTATGTTGCAAGGCATTACATAGAATTCATAATCCTTGCTACTTACAGTGCTGCTGCAGTTAATTAGTAGGACTTTTGTGGAAAAGGAAGGAGGGAAAATGAGAGAACAATGGGATGAAGCAGTTGCCAAATGATCCTGGAAGGAGAACAAAGACAAGGAAATGGCAATTAGTAGCCACAGGGCTGTGATTCATAGGCAACTTTCCAGGAGAAATTGAAAGATGATAATTCAGAAATATATTTTCAACATTTATTTTGTTTAACACGCCTCTAACTACCTTTAAAAAAAACAGTCTAAAATATATAGAGACAAATAGACAAGAAGCGAAAGAACAAAAGCAAGGCTATTTGTCACCAACAACAAATCTGCAGTGTGTAAAAGGAAAAGAATGTGTCTATGAATTTAACATAGACGGAAGGGAGTCTAGAAATGACATGACCTTTTTATAGAGTTCATTTGCAGCTCAGAGAATCTGATAGTAGAAAGGTTTCCAAAATGAGAGGGGATATTCTCTTCTCTTTCCTTTTCTGTCTCTATCTGAAGAACAGGGAGCCTTTGTCACATACCCTGGTTCACTCAGCATCTCTTGGCAGAGCACACCTAGTGACTGAAGACAAAATCAACCGCCTCTTGCAGTACCTAGCTACTCCAGGACAAAAATGACACGAGGAGTACAGAGTCACCTTTAAGCATGGTCTTGGGAGTCCATGGGTCCCTAAAAATGGTTTTTTAATAGAGTTGGAGTTGTATTGGACATTAAAAATTACTGAAAACAGGCATTTTAAAAGAGAGCCCCCCATCTGTACCTCACAAGTTAAACACACGGACATGCACACGGACACACACACACACACACACACACACACACACACACACACTGGAGGTACTAGAGTGACTAGAGGAAATGAGTCATCAAGATAATTTATGACGGGTCCTATAACTTGCAATGCAAGAACATAATACTCCTTTGTTAGCCAGTCCACTCAGTGACCAAACTCCAGGACCTTGATGGAGCATAATTAAAATAGGATTTCTGTGAACTCAAGGCTCTGCTTAGAAACCCCACATGGTTTCACCTCATTATAGTATGAGGTAAACACTATTTATAGGCTTTTCCATTTCTATTATATGATCACATCAAGCTAGTTTCGTTAAAAATTAACTATTTTGAAATGAATAAAGTCAAGTCTCTGCTTTCTAGGAGTTCCAAATCTGTAGAAGAGGCCTCTGAGAGCCGGCATACTCCAAGGGTGCCAAGAGTCTTCTTAAATATCCTCAAAGCACCAAAAAAAGAATTGGCAATGAAATCAAATTGGGAGGGAGTTTGATTTTTATAGTTTTCTTTTGTGAGTTGAAGCATGGAGATCAAGTAGGAAAGCTTCTAGTTGTGTTTGTTTTTGAAATCTCTGGTTATCTTTGAGAATCTTTTCATAGAGAGTGCAAAAAAAAAAGTTTCTCATCTAATTTGAAAGGAGAGGTAGAGATATATTCATCAATTTAAGAAATCTAAGAAGCTTTTTAAAATATTTATATATTTTTATTTATTTATTATTTATATTCCCTTTTGTTGCCCTTGTTGCTTTCTATTGTTGTAGTTATTATTGCTGTTGTTGTTGTCATCGTTGTTGGATAGGACAGAGAGAAATGGAGAGAGGAGGGGAAGACAGAGAGAGGGAGAGAAAGATAGACACCTACAGACCTGCTTCACCACTTGTGAAGCGACACCCCTACAGGTGGGGAGCCGGGGGGCTCTGACCCTGATACTTAAAGCCAGTCCTTGCGTTTCGCACCACGTGCGCTTAACCCATTGTGCTACCGCCCAACTCCCATATTTATATTTTCTATATGTTTATAAAAATTAACTTTGTATTAGGAGCTGGGTGGTAGCGCAGCGGGTTAAATGCACATGGCACAAAGCGCAAGGACTGGCGTCAGGATCCCGGTTCGAACCCCCGGCTCCATACCTGCAGGGGAGTCCCTTCGCAGGTGGTGAAGCAGGTCTGCAGGTGTCTATCTTTCTCTCCCCCTGTCTGTCTTCCCCTCCTCTCTCCATTTCTCTCTGTCCTATCCAACAACGATGACAACAATAATAACTACAACAACAAGACAACTAGGGCAACAAAAGGGGGTAAATAAATATTTTTTCAAAAAAAATTAACTTTGTGAGTAAGTTTCCCTGTCTATGTCTATTTCACACTAAACATTCCTCTCTACTGACATGCAATTCAACTTGACTAGATGTGCAGGCTATGTCCTCCATGCCCAGAGCAAGTCTAGCCTTTCTCATTCTGTCTTCTTATAAACACTCCATCTTCAAGCACTTATTCTTAACACCTTGGAGAGTTGGATATGGTCTGGCTGGCTGTGTGTCTGTCACATTATTTATCATGTAGTGATTCAGTCCACTGACAATTCCAGATACCACATAGAGAAGTTCCTTTTCTCTCTCCCTCACTCTCTCTTTTATTGTCACCAGGTATCATTACTCTCAGCTAGCTTTCTCAGAGAAAAAGAGAACAGAGAGACAAAAAGAAAGAGAGGGGGAGAGATAGGGAGAGGGAGAGAGAGAGAGAGAAAGAAAGAGAGAGAGATCACAGTGCTGTGATCTCACACATGGTGAAATAAGCACCTACACCTGATAGTTCAAGCTTTAACTTCAATGCTACATTAGTCAAATTAATAAGTCTTAGTTTTCTTATTTAAAGGGTGAAAGGGGTGGAGGAAGTATAATTAATTTTTCAAGATTCCCTACTGATTTATGCATTTTATAAACAATTATCATACTTCTATTTCTTGAAAAATGCTATTCTTTTTTTTAAATTTCTTTATTGGGGAATTAATGTTTTACATTCAACAGTAAATACAATAGTTTGTACATGCATAACATTCCCCAGTTTCCCATTTAACAATACAACCCCCACTATGTCATTTATCATCCTTCATGGACCTGTATTCTTTTTTTAAAAATATATTTTATTTTGGGAGTCGGGCGGTAATGCAGCGGGTTAAGCGCATGTGGTGCAAAGCACAAGGACCGGTGTCAGGATCCTGGTTCGAGCCCCCAGCTCCCCACCTACAGGGCAGTCCCTTCACAGGCAGTGAAGCAGGTCTGCAGGTGTCTATCTTTCTCTCCCCCTGTCTGTCTTCCCCTCCTCTCTCCATTTCTCTCTGTCCTATCCAACAACGATGACAACAATAATAACTATAACAACAAGACAAGGGCAACAAAAGGAAATATATATATATATATATATATATATATATATATATATATATTATTTTAATGAGAGTTAATACAAAAAGAAAGATAGAGAGAGAGAGAGAGAGAGAGAGAGAGAGAGACCAGAACACTGCTCAGTTCTGGTTTATGGTGGTTCTGCAGATTGAACCTGGGACCTCAGAGCCTCAGGCTTGAAAGGCTTTTGAAATAACCATTATGCCATCTCCCCAGCTGACAAATGCTATTCTTATCTCTATTTTGCTAATGAGATGGAAACGAAGATTCAAAGAAATGAATGCTTAGCCTAAAGTCACAGATCTACTGGCCAACAGAACTGGAATTTAAATTTTGATTAATGGCAATATCCAGGATCTGTAAAAACACTAAGCTACCTCTTTATTCTCCCAGTTGAGTTGACATTGCCCAAATGGAGAATGGTGAACCAAAAACCATGGCAAGGTGGGCATGGAAATTAATTTCTTTCTTTCTTGACAGATCAAATAACCACAGAAACCCTGGTGATCAGATCAAATAACCACAGAAACCCTGGTGATCTTAAGCATTTGAAGATGAATGCATTAAGGTATGAAAAGGACTTGACTTGATACCTAACTGATCAAATAATCATTCCAATATGCTGTGTGCTGCAGCCTTCACTGCACTGTATGCCTCGGGAAAATGAAATAATAGAGGGGGTGGGTATCACAATTCCTTCCATTCACAGAAACGTGAAGGAAAAGGTAGGGCAGTAATACATATGAACATTCATTTGTGCGGACTTCTAGCTGATTATAGGCCTTCAGGCTATCTCAAAAGCTGACAGTTTGTTACTTCAGGGTGTGTGTGTGTGTGTGTGTGTGTGTGTGTGTGTGTGTGTGTGTGTTTTGTAGGTCAGAGTCATAGAATAACTCTCCCAAATCAGAAGGTCCTATAAGTCTCTCCAATTGAAATTTGGTGCTAACTAGCCTGTAATTTTTAGCTTTCTAAATGACCTTCTAACCTTTCCCTTTAAAACCTTATTGTTAGTGCCTTGTTAAATCACTGGTGGTTCTTTCCTCAGAAACTGCTTTCTTCTCCTTCGTTTTGTTTTCTTATTTCTTAATTCACTCCTCCATGTTAACAACAGTACTGACTTTACTAGTTGGGAATCTTCATGAAGACAATATTTAAATCAGAAAATAAGGATTAAAATGAATTTTCAAAAATGGTTATGTATTCATATGAGGCCCATAGATTTAATAGTAAATGATTTATCTAAGTTTTGGAGCTGAAGTACCATTCAATATATCTCTAACTATCATGGGTAACATTTTAATTTTATCAGAAAATAAAATTCATTCCCAATTTTCATTCATTTATTCATCCATAAATATCAGTGAATATTAAATTGGACCTTCATAACATGGATAAAATTATAAACAAATATTTTGAAACTCAGGGAGCCTCCAGCCAACTGATTAAGAAAGTCAATTAAATGGGAGTCGGGCAGTGGCGCAGTGGTTTAAGCACACGTGGCGCAAAGCACAAGGACAGTTGTAAGGATCCCGGTTCAAGCCCCCGGCTCCCCACCTGCAGGGGAGTCGCTTCACAGGCGGTGAAGCAGGTCTGTAGGTGTCTCTCTTTCTCTTCCCCTCTTTGCCTTCCCCTCCTCTCTCCATTTCTCTCTGTCCTATCCAGAAACGATGACATTAATAACAACAACAATAATAACTACAACAACAATGAAAAACAACAAGGGCAACAAAAGAGAAAATAAATAAATAAATAAATATAAAAAAATTAAAATAAGAAAAAAGAAAAGTCAATTAAAGACATTAATACATATCCAAAAATTAGATAGCCAAAGCCAAATATATTAAATAGATCACAAGAATCTACTAAAAGAAGTAACAGGTAAAGACAGGAATAAAGAGGAGATATATCACAGGTAGGGGGAACATATGAAAAATTAAGGAGGAGATAATACAGTTCATTGAAATCACTTAACTGATAAATTTAGAACTTGGACAAAAAAAAAGAGTAATAACAGACTAAAGGTGGGTAGATGGACACAGGTGTAACCTCACAGAGCTTAGGAGTCAAAGGAAAGAGTTGAGCAGCACAATTTATCATAGCACAAACTTGGAAACAACCCAGGTATTTAATGACAGACCAGTGGCTAAGAAGGTTGTAGTATGTATATGCAATGGAATGCTACTCAGCTGTTAAGCACGATGAAGTCATTGCCTTCACCTTATCTTGGGTAAAGCTTGAAGAAATCATGTTAAGTGAAATAAGCCACAAAGAGAAGAATGAATACACTCACAAGCAGAATGTAAGAAACAAGGACAGAAGGAGAAAACACAAAGTCCAACTGGAACTGGCTTTGGTGTATTGCATCAAAGCAAAGGACTCTGGAGGAGGGAGGGTTAGAGTAGGTAGACTGGGGCAGGGGGTGCTTTGGGGGCCTTGTGTATTATGGTGAAAAAAGCCATAAGTTGAGTTTGAGAGTGTTTTGCAGACAACTATCATGGGATAGATGGGGAGATGAGAAACTGTACCCATGTGTCAACAGTGTATTGTAAACCATTAACATCCTACCCAGTAAAATGATGGGGGGAAAAAAAAAAGAGTTCAAACTTTATCCCAGAAGAAAAAAAAATAAGGGTTAATGCAAGTCAGTCGTGTGCCAATATATTCTTTTTAAGACGCACATGTCAGATTTAGGAAGGTCTGAAAGTTATCTATAAAACTTTAAGAATTGTAGTCTCTTTGTTCCTACATATAGAGAGTATGAACAGTAGGTCTAGAATTTACATTTCTCACAGAATCTGAAATGGCACCTATTTTCCTGGCCTAGGAACCACACTCCATAATACTGGTTTCTAACATTCACTCTGACAGTCTGCAAACTAAATCAGAAACAGTAAACGTGAGAACAAAGGGCCGTCCAGAGGAAATTCAACCTGTCATTCATTCATGTGCTCATTCCATCTACAAATGTTTCTTTTGGAAGAGTACATACTGCATTCCACTAAAAACTCTGGTGACACAGAAATGAACAAACCATCATGTCTTTTCTCAGAGAACTTGGATTTTAACCAAGGAAACATACAAGAAACCTAATAAAGAAATGAACTGTATTAGTTGTAATAAGTGCTCTGAAGAAAGTTGAAAGAGAATAAATGGAATTGAAAGTGGTAGTAGGGGTAGGGTGACAGTCTTAAATATTGTACTCAAGAAAGGTCTGCCCTCAAATGTGACATTTGTTTTCAGTGAAATGAGGGAGCCATTCATGAAAAGACTAAGAGATTGCCTTTTTTTAAATAGAGTGTTAGCATGTTCAGTAGAACTAATTTGAACTTTTTGGACAAATACTATTAAGTGGTTGAGGGAGGAACAGAAAGACTCTCAGTAAGACTCAGAGAAAGAGGAAGGACAGAGATTGGTTTAAGAGAGACTTAAATCAGATAGGAAAGGATAGAGACTCTGGTAAAGACTTTGGATTTTATTTTGGGTGTGTTTAGAAATGATTGACTGGAGATATATGCAGAGAGGCAGGAGCATAAAGTTTGGACAAAGAATGAGTAAAAGCTAGAAACAAGTGAAATATAGTGGGACTAGTAGACATCCTGAAGAAGCCATGTTGAATTCAGGTTACCACAGTACCTGAATGTGTGAAAAAAAAAAATCATTGATCACTTTATTAGAGAAATACTAACTTACAAAACTGTTGTTATCACAGGTGTTTCTGTTCTGTTCTCCCCATATTAGGTGTTATCATTCCACACTCTCTATCAACTTTTCTTCTATTGCAATAGACAGATGCAGTTGAGTTATGTTTTTTTTTTTTTCCCAGTCATTGTTAGGGGCTTTACTACTCAGGGCTGGCTTTTTTCAGCTAGAAAGTAAAAGAGAGAGAGAGAGAGAGAGGAAGAAAAGAGAAGAGAAGGGAAGGGAAGGGAAGGGAAGGGAAGGGAAGGGAAGGGAAGGGAAGGGAAGGGAAGAGAAGGGAAAGGAAGGGGAAAGGAAGGGAAGGGAAGGGGAAAGGAAAGGAAGGGAAGGGAAGGGGAAGGGGAAGGGAAGGGAAGGGAAGGGAAGGGAAGGGAAGGGAAGGGAAGGGAAGGGAAGGGAAGGGAAGGGAAGGGAAGGGAAGGGAAGGGAAGAGAAGGGAAAGGAAGGGGAAAGGAAGGGAAGGGAAGGGGAAAGGAAAGGAAGGGAAGGGAAGGGGAAGGGGAAAGGAAGGGAAGGGAAGGGAAGGGAAGGGAAGGGAAGGGAAGGGAAGGGAAGGGAAGGGAAGGGAAGGGAAGGGAAGGGAAGGGAAGGGAAAGGAAGGGAAGAGGAGGAGGAGGAGGAAGAGGAGGAAGAATCACAACATTAAAGCTTCCTTCACTATTGCGTCACTTGGGCAAGTCTCAGTGACTTTTCTAGATCTTGCTTTTTTTTTCCCCCCCATCTGTTAAAATAAGAGTGAAAGCATCTCTACCATCGTGTGGTTTGGTTACAAATGGTAGTATGTGCAACCTTGGAGGTGGCTAATGGGTATATTCACAGATATGAGGTCCCAAGTCTGATCCTGACTTTGCATGTGTCAGAGTGATGCTCTGGGCTTCTTCCCTCCCTTTCTGTCATACTATGTAAATAAACTTTAAAAGAACTATTCACAGTATAAAAACAGGCTTTAACTTACAGAATATGAAATTTATTCTCAAGGTGCATATAGTCTACTTAGTATTATTTTGTTATTCTAATCTGCAAAGAATTTAAGAATTGATTTAAAAAACAAGAACCTGAATGAAAGATTTATGAGAAGTACGCTGAAGGCAATGGAGACATGTGGGAGATTTATAATATCAAAACAGTGTAAAAACACTCTCAGATTTCAATTTGTTATTATAGAAGTTTGAACAATATAACCAGTAAAGTTAAGTTTATTGGGAGAAGATATTTGGTGTACTTTTAGGTAAGAATATATACATACACATATACATATATACATACATATAATACGTATATATCCAGAGCATTGCTCAGTTCTGCCAAGGACTGAATTTGGTAACTTTTAGCCTCAGGCATGAAATCGATTGTGTAAATGTCTATGTATTTCCCCCTGTCTTTAGGTTAGAATTTAAATAAAAATATTAGTGTAAAAATAATAACTATTTACAGTGGAATATTTGGGTAACTATAGCAAACACAATGAAAGATTTTTTTAAAAAATCACTCTTTAGTCTAACACCCAGAGTAAATGATAGAAGTGTTGCTCTATGTTCTTCAAATTTCTTACAAAACAAATCAGCATACATTCGTAATGTATGTAGTTTAGAAACAATTAGCATTGTTTTTGAGATTAATTATAGCAATAGTTTTGTTGTAATGAGAGTTTCAATATTGTACCTAAACTTTCGTCCATGATGGATGGCCCAGTTGTACAATCATTTATTTTCTTATTGCTTATTCCTACATAATTAGAACTTACTCACTTACAATTATAGATTATTCAAAATGCCACTAAAAGTTTAATGCTACTCTCAGACAATTCTGGATATTCAAATAAAATAGGGAGCCAGAAACTATGGAGTTAAGAAGTCTCAGAGGACAGTGCAACATTTATGTAATAAGAAAGAGACTTATGAAGATGAGAAAAACTGGTCCCACTGAGAAGCATAAGGGTAATTCATTGTAGGACAGAGAGTAGAAACAACTGTTATGTAATGAATCTTCCTGATGGCAAAGTGGCTAAGACGAATCTAGGGTAATAGAAGTCAGCTGGAGAGTCTTTACTATCAGAAGCAAGGTAGTTACAAGTACAGTTAAAGGCAAGGTCTGAGAAGACAACAGAACATGGCATAGCAGCAAGAAAAATAGCCAGAGAATTTGGATACTAATTTATACAATGAAAAGACATAAAGACTAAATGTTTTGGATTAGATGACTAGAGGACAGCTCTAAAATAAAAACTCTGGGTCCCTTTCCCAGTTTTCAGAGCTAAGTCTGTCTTTAGACAGAATAGTACCACGATAAGTCACAAGTGACCCAAATCCTTTCTTTTTTTTTTTTAAATATTTATTTTATTTATTTATTCCCTTTTGTTGCCCTTGTTGTTTTATTGTTGTCGTTATTATTGTTGTTGTTGTTGGATAGGACAGAGAGAAATGGAGAGAGGAGGGGAAGACAGAGAGGAGGAGAGAAAGATAGACACCTGCAGACCTGCTTCACCGCCTGTGAAGCGACTCCCCTGCAGGTGGGGAGCCGGGGTTCGAACCGGGATCCTTACGCTGGTCCTTGTGCTTTGCGCCACCTGCGCTTAACCCGCTGCGCTACAGCCCGACTCCCCCAAATCCTTTCTTTTTAAAAAAATTATCTTTATTTCTTTATTGGATAGAAAGAGCTAGGAATCAAGAGTGAAGAGGGTGATAGAGAAGGAGAGAGACAGACACCTGCAACACTGCTTCACCACTTGCAAAGCTTTCCCCCTGCAGGTGGGGACAGGGAAGCTCGAACCCGGGTCCCTGTGTGTTCTGACATGTGCACTCAGCCAGGTGCACCACCACCCGGCCCCTGACCCAAACCCTTTCTAAAGGAGGTCATTCATTTATATACCTACAGCATAGGGAAGGTGAACATGCAGATATTTTGGCGTCTCCGTGCACAGGACACAAGTCAACATCAACACCAAGAGACCTAAAGCATCCAGATGGCAAGTTGTTTACACTGGGCCACTTCCGCCTTGCAAGAAGAAGCAGTTCATCTTGACTTCTTCTTCTAGCGTTTGCCCTTCTTCCGTAACCAGTCAACAGCGTCAAGTTGAGCCTGATGTAAAGTTTCGAGACCTCCTTTGAATCTGGAGAGGTGGCAGTCATTGACTAGGTGGGTCATAGTCTGTCTGGAGCCGCAGGGGCAGTTCGGGTCGTCTCTGGCTCCCCAGCGATGGAACATAGCGGCGCACCGGCCATGGCCTGTTCGATAGCGATTGAGGAGGGCCCGATCACAACGTGCTAGGTCAAAGCCGGGTTGACGCTCGCAGGGGTCTGTGATGAGGTGTTTGTTCTTGACCTCAGCTGACTGCCAACTCTGTTTCCAAGAGTCTGGAACAGAGAAGTTCAGTGTAGGCGTAGGGGACCAGATTGGGTGACGAGACGTCAAGCGTTGGACAGGGTGGGCGAAGATATCCGCGTAGATTGGCAGGTCCGGTCGAGCGTAGACGTGGGAAATGAACTTAGATGATGCCGCATCCCGACGAATATCTGGCGGGGCGATGTGGCTAAGAACTGGCAGCCATGGAACCGGGGTGGAACGGATGGTTCCAGAAATGATCCTCATGGAGGAATATAATTTGGAATCAACCAAGTGGACATGGGGCTACGGAACCATCCTGGGGCACAGTATTCTGCAGTGGAATAGCATAATGCCGGAGATGATGATCGTAGTGTGGAAGCGCTCGCGCCCCATGAGGAGCTGGCCAGTCTCGCAATGATGTGATTCCTCGCGCCCACCTTTGCTGCAGTTTTTATGAGATGTTCGTGAAATGACAGGGTGCGATTGAGAGTAACGCCAAGATAGACTGGCTGGGCTTCATGCCGGATTCTTGTATCGCCAAGCTGCACATTAAGCTCACGCGAGGCCGAGGCATGGTATAGATGGAAAACAGATGATACCGTTTTTGCAGTGCTAGGGATTAGTCGCCATTTTTTACAGTAATCAGATATCAGAGACATGTCTTTCGTGAGTGTTTCCTCAAGGATGTCGAACTTGGATGCCTGAGTTGCATAGCAGATGTCATCGGCGTAGATGAACTTCCTTGAAGAAGTTTCTGGGAGGTCATTGATGTAAATATTAAATAGCGTAGGAGCCAGAACAGAGCCCTGGGGGAAGCCACTTGAGACAAGTCTTCATCTGCTAGACTTGTCACCCAGATGCACCCGGAATCTTCTGTTTTGGAGAAGAAATGATATAGTGTTGGCCACTCATGGAGTCAGGCATCTTGAGATCTTGACTAGGAGACCACGGTGCCAGACCATGTCATAGGCTGCTGTCTTTGTTGATCTCACAGCAGCCTTCATCTTGACTCAGACTTAGTCTCTCCTGATCACAAGTCCTCTGCCACAGTACTGCTGTGCAAGGGCTTATGGGACAAAGCATCTACTGATGTAGCCATCATAGCTATCGTTCTACAAGATCAAGGAATCTACTTAACACAGAAAGGAGGCAACAGTGGGTATGTGCCTTTGGAATTCACTCCTCCTTTTACTTACCAGAGCGGCCATAATTGCCAACTTGAAACAACAAGGAAACATTCTTATGTGTTGGTGATACAAAGAAGTAGTTTGGGGGTGGGGGTGATTCCCCACTAGGATGAGGTACAATCCGTCAGAACTGATAATTATATGAAGGAAACAATACATGCTCCAGGATGCAAAACAACTCTATTCTAGTCATTTCCTCAAAAAAAAAAAAAAAAGTGTTTCCTAGCACATTTTAATTTGTCTATCTAGTTTTCTGGCAAATGGGTAGGAAAAAAAAAAGGAAGATTGAATAAAATGATTTCTATGTAAATGTATGTGTTTAGAGTGAGGTGCCCACTCTGTATAACAAAGGGCAAGTATAAGCAGTGTCTTTCAAAATGTTTTTTTTTTTATTCAGTAGGGGAAGTCTCCTCAAGAAAAAAGCTTGGATGTTTGTATATAAACCAATAGTCACCAAGTATCATAAGACTGAAGGAGTTTATATACACCTTCACATTCCTACAACATTAACTCAGTTTCTTTATTGACATTTGTGGTTAGACAATTTTGTAGGAACATTTCAGGATGCTTAGAAGGGCAGGGAGTAGATAGCATAATGGTTATGCAAACACACTCTAATACCTGAGGCTCCGAAGTCTCAGGTTCAATTCTCCCCACCACCATAAGCCAGAGCTGAGCAGTGCTCTGGTGAGAGAGAGAGAGATGAGAGATCTGTAGCCTTTACCTTCCAGATGTCAGTAAATATCTCTTGATTCCTGTCCTCCATGGTGGCAATCAAAAATTGTCTCACCCATCATTCAGTTTTTCCTGAAGACAAAATTGTAACCATTTGACAATCACAGCTTTCAAGTATAATCAAAACAGCAGACTATATAACAGTTTAGCTGAAATATACTTTTTTTTTGCCTCTAGGGTTATAGGTTGGGCTGGGTGCCAATACTAGGAATTCACTGCTCCTGACAGCCTGTTTTTCTATTTTACTGAATAGGACAGAGAGAAATTGAGAGAGAAGGGGGAGATACAGCAGAAGAGAGAAAGTTAGACACCTGCAGCCCTGCTTCACCTTCTTTGAGGTGTACCCCCTGCAGGTGGGGAGCCGGGGGCTCAAACTGGGATCTTTGCACAGGTCCTTGAGTTTAATGGAGTACACCACCACCCAACCCCAATGTATACTTTTTAATTCACCTTTTCCTACAGATACACGTCTAACTCTATCAAATATTTAAATTTTCAACACAATTACAACTGTGGATTTTCAAGGTGATGTCTGTTAACATTTGTTTTAAGTTGTGCTGCTTCAGATTTTTTTTTTTTAGTCATGGTTTACAAATCATGCTTGACATCATGGTTTAGAGTATTAGGCTAAGTAAAAAAAGAAATCTGAAAATGGTTCAATGGTGGCAAAAATAAGATGATTATGCAGGCATGTAAATTATATAGGATTATATGATTTTGAAGAGCCTGCAACTTCTGTTTGAGGAGAAAGTTTGATTGCATATTAATTGGACTTCAGTTCATTAGAAGGATTTCCACCTCAAACACAGAATTTGCCTAATCCTGCTCAAAGTATTATTCATCTCTGACAAAATCAAAATGGGCTAAAGGAAGAAAGTCTCTTTTTTGTATTAATTGTTCGAACTTTGAATTTACATAATAAGTACTTGATTGTCAAGGCACTAAGCTTTTATCTGTGGAAAATATATCTTCCTTGTAAGGATCTGTGGTGGGAAGAGCAGGGTGGTACTTAGAAACCAGAGTAGAAGGGGATTGGGTGGTAGCACAGCAGGTTAAGCACATGTGGCACAAAGCACAAGGACCGACTTAAGGATCCCGGTTCGAGCCCCTGGCTTCCCACCTGCAGGGGAGTCGCTTCACAGGCAGTGAAGCAGGTCTGCAGGTGTCTATCTTTCTCTTCTCCTCTGTCTTCTTCTCCTATCTCCATTTCTCTCTGTCCTGTCCAACAACGAACAACATCAACCATAACAATAATAACCACAACAAGGCTACAACAACAAGGGCAACAAAAGAGGGTAAAATGGCCTCCAAGAGCAGTGGATTCATGGTGCAGGCACCGAGCACCAGCAATAACCCTGGAGGCAAAAAATTAAATTAAAAAATAAAAAATAAATCATAGTAGTGAGACATATATTTCACTCCCAACTCCTCTGTCAGAATTGAAGGGAAAAATAATCACTACCTGATATTGAACATGATCTTCTTTGAAACTTTAAATTCTCAGCTTCAGCCAGACTATCTCGTAATATTTGACCCTGGCTACTTCATAAGATAATTTTCCAAACTCAGATTTTTATCCCTAGTTAGTCATGCTTCCTCTCTCCTGAAAAAACTACTCTAAGCAACAGCATCTAATTGGACTAAGAGTGAACATGTGATCCAAGAACATCCAGTTCCTGAGAGCGACTTAAAATTGCTCTTAAAATATGATCTAAGCAAAATGTATTTCCTCTTGAGAATTTCATTTAGGAAGTAAACCATGAATAATGATGTTAATTAATTATGTAGAGAAATAGACCATGAGACTGTCAGGATCTCAAGATACTCTCAGAGCATTAAGGAATTATGCCAAACTAATATATCTGATAAGAAAACTATCCATGAGTGTACAGGAAATAAAATGTGTAACAAATAAGAAAGTAAGGGAACACATAATTTGCTTATTAATTAGCTGAGAAAAAAACCTTTTTTATTTCATTATTTATTTTCTTTTACTAGAATTACTGTAAGAGTTCCAACAAAAGATACTATTGTGCAATGATTAATTGTATCGGCTGATGAATCAGGCAGCCAGGGATTGAACTCTAACTTTGTTATTTAAGAGTTGGAAAAATCATAGTAATGCACAATATAAAGCCTCTGTGCCAATTTCCTCCTACTTCAGGATCTGGAAAGAACAAAGTTGAAAGAAGTCATTTTTAAAATAACATTCTGTAAGCCAAGGAGGTGGTTCAGTGGGTAAAATGTAGGATATGAGTGCTTGAGGCCTTGTGCTTGAACTTTTGACCTGGCACCACATATGCTAGAGTTGTGCTCTGGTCTCTTGCTCTTGCACTCTCCCTCCACATTTATATAAATCTCTCTCTCTCTCTCTCTCTCTCTGTCTCTGTCTCTCTCTCTCTCTCTCTCTCTCTCTGTGTGTGTGTGTGTGTGTGTGTGTAGCTGAGACCTTACAATAAGTGATTTCACTTATCTGGGACAATTTTCATTTAGATAGAGACACAGAGAGGGAGAGATATCACACACCTTCTGTGTGGAACTGGGAATCTAACCTGTGCTCCACTCATGCATGACAGAGCAAGTGCCCTACCTGGTAAGCTCTCTCTTCATAAATCCTAAAAGATAAATTTCTCTCTAGGATGAGTCTCTGGACAAGCTCATCTTCATTCCTTTCAAGTTCTTAACATAGTCTAGGACCTTCTGTGTATACTCTTGATTAAAAAATGAGTCATAAAAAAATAACAAGATACCTATCCACTGTGAACTAGTTATTAGCTGAGTAAAATAACTACTCAAAACTTGCCATATCCCTGTTGATAGGGTTCTATCCACTCCAGATTTCTCTCCCTCTACCCCCAAAGTAATCTGCAGGAGAGCATCCAGAATAGATATCTCAGCATGTCTGGTTTGTAGTGGCAACAGGCCTGTGCAGTGCAGTCTGTTACCTGATTGCTCTGCATGACCAGCAAAGAGCACTCTCACACAGGTGTCAATGGAGCCTAAGCTCAAGATACCATAGAGCCAGGCCACAGCCTATCTGATACCTATATGAATGAAGGCATACATACTTGTCTAACCATTGCAGCTATAAAAATCTGTTGAGATTCCTTTAAGAATGCTGCTTAGAAAAGACTGAATGTTATAGGAGAGCTCCCCTTGTCAATGGTTCCATCCTATGCAGATTTCACCCTCTATTTGCTCCTCTTCTTAAATTGTTCTGTTGATATAAACTGTCTTAAAATTCCTTTGACTGAGTTGAAACAAACTAATAAAAGGCAGGGGACCCAAAGATCAGAGCTCACTACTTTTTTTTTTGTTGTTTGTTACCTTAATTTATTTATTGGATAGAGACATTCAGAAATCAAGAGGGAAGGGGGTGATAGAGAGGGACAGAGACAGAGAGATACCTGCAGCCCTGCTTCACCACTTGCAAAGCTTTCCCCCTGCAGGTGGGGCCTGGGGGCTTGAACTCAGGTCCTTGCATACTGTAATGTGTGCACTTAACCAGGTGCGCCACCACCAGGCCCCTGGGAGTTCACTACTTTCTCTCCATTTTAAGGAAAGTAGGTTGGTATGAGCCATGCAAAAATCTTTTGTAATTATTCATTGATCTTGCAAGTGATTCCACAGTAATCATTCTAATATTGATAGATATATTTATTTTTCATTTATTTGTGATTTCTTTTTTTAAATTTCATCAGAGACTTAATATAGATTTTAAAAATTATAAAATAACAGAGTTATACTTCTGTAGCCTTCACACCACCAGAGTTCTGTGTGTTCATTGCCTCCATTGGAAGCTATAGTAGTTCTCCCAAGGTTGCAGATATGGAACCATTATAGAAATATAACTGTCTATATTTGCCCATTTTTATGGTCCTGCCTTCTCTTCCTTTCTAAGTCACACCTACACCTGTTACTTCTTCTGAATGCCCTTTCTTTTTTCTTCTTTTCTCGCTGATTCCCAATGAAATTAGAGTTCAGAGCCCTCTGGTCATCTTCCCCTAACATTTACCTGGGAGTATGGACCAAAATTTTGTATGGGGTGCAGAAGATGGGAGTTCTGGGTTATTACAGTAATTGCTTATCTGTTGGACATGGGCATTGGCAGGTAGATCCAAACACCCAGCATGTTTCTGTCTTTCCCTAGTGGGGGCTCTGGAAAGGTAAAGTTTTGAGGTCATATGCCTAGGGAAGTCAGGATGGAATCACAGTAGCATCTACAACTTGGTGGCTATGACTAAGGTGGTTTTCTCTCTCTTTCTTCCTTTCTTTCTTTCTTCCTTTCTTCTTCCTTCCTTCCTTTCTTTCTTCCTTCCTTCCTTTCTTTCTTCCTTTCTTTTTTCTTAACAGTCATTTCTTTTTTCTTTTTTTAAATTTTTTAAATATTTATTTATTCCCTTTTGTTGCCCTTGTTGTTTTATTGTCGTAGTTATTATTATTGCTGTCATAATTATTGGATAGGACAGAGAGAAATGGAGAAAGGAGGGGAAGACAGAGAGGGAGAGAGAAAGATAGACACCTGCAGACCTGCTTCACTGTCTGTGAAGCGAATCCCCTGTAGGTGGGGAGCCAGGGCTCCAACCGGGATCCTCACACCGGTCCTTGGGCTTTGGGCCACCTGCGCTTAACCCGCTGCGCTACAGCCTGACTCCCCAACAGTCATTTCTTTAACTCGGACCTGGAAATGGTAATCCTCAGCTATCAAACTCCGAGTCTGGCAACTGCCATCCCTGAGAATGGCCTTTAAGTTCTGGGAATCGCTCACTCACCCCTTTTCTGTCCACAGCCACATGTGTCTGTACTCACCTGTGGCTTGGTGAGTTTCTGATGAAATCCTGGTCATAGTTTGTTGAGTTTCAGGTGATTTTCATTGCTTTTCCTAGTTGAATCAGGAATGCAAAACACAGCTGCTGCTACTACTTCATAGCCACACCTCCAGAAGTCTCCTTGATAGATTTATTGATTTCGAGGATGCCTGTATCATAAGATAGCCATTTCCTAAGTAAATTCTCCTTATGCTTCTCTCCCCTTGGCCTTTTCTGAACCCCCTTCTTCTACAAAGTCTTCCATGAATCTTTCTCTGATCAGTCCACACTAGCAAGATCCTCTTTTTTTCTTGAGATTCTGTATCCATCCTTATAGAGTTCAGTTGCAGAATCTTGAGAGTTAGCTTAGCCGAGATGATCCACTCTCAACCTGATCACCCTTCATTGCTGACAAAAATCTCTCATCCCTCACCATTAATACGGTGATATATGTCACTATATATATATACACACACACACACATACATACATTATCACTCCAGCCTAGCTATAACAAGAATTCTGTCCAGTTTAGCAAGGGAAAAAAAAAAATCATCTTACCCACTTAGTAAATTTCCCCCAGTACTCCCTCACTCTGTTCCTTGGCTATAAATCTTCACTTCTTCTTGTGTTTAGAGAGGATCTTTCTCTTCTACTGCGACCTCCACTGCAATAGCCCCTATGAGGATAGTATTGAATAGGCTGCCTTGGTGTCCGAAAGGATGTCATGAGTCAGCATTTCTTTAACATTCACACTGGCCTTGTCCCACGAATAAGCTCCAAATGACAGCATGTTGCTCCAGTATGAGATCTCAAACACTAAATGTGTTTAAGAAACAATTCCTAGAAAACCAGGAACAGTTTATAACACCCAGAATAAAGCGTGATGCCTAGACTATCCAAAATATGCATACTAGTCAAACCCAGACCCCTACCAGGTCAGCTATATAAGTGGAAAAAGTATTATTTTCAGAATAATTACATATGTACCTCACTTAGTTCTCTTCACACGTGGTGTCCTTGCTGCAATAAGAACTCACAGAAAAAAAAAAAAGCAAATGATAAAACTCTGCTCAAATGTTCTCATTTATAGCCACTGCAGGACAGGAAATAAAGAATTCCTTCCAAATCAAGTGATTTTTTAAAATGGAACTTTATCTATTGGCATATAGGAAGACATGGACTCAAAATGAGTTAATCATGCATAGAATGACTTGGTTAAAGTTGAGTTCAAATAAAGAAGAAAAATTTTGAAGAGTCAATGGAAAAAAAAAAAAATCTAAACTCACAGTCATTTCCTGAAAGTATAGTCTGGCAAAATTAGCTTATCACCTCACTTTTAATGTGCATATGTGATTTCCTGCTTACAGCAGTCCCCAAAGGGATGAGAAACAAAAAGTTTTACAACTTGGAAGTTTTATAAGAGGGATTATCTATAGTTCCTGAATAAGAAACTTTCTCCTTTTCCAAGCACACCTGCAGCTCCTAATAACTGACTTACGCAATTTTTCTCTCTACTTGAAACAAAAATTGGCAGTAAGTGTTATATGTATCTCAAAAAATGAATCTTAAAACCTTGTATTTACTGGCTCATGAAGGTAAAAATCTTGTATTTACTGGTTTTCTCTCATTTACTTAGTGTGGGGGTTGTTTTGCGGAGAGCAATGAGGGATAAGATAGCTGAAGAGACAAAGATGAAAAAAAGAGAAAGAAATCTGTGTGTCTGGCTCACTCTATGAATTATGACTATTCAAGGAGAAAAAAACCTGAACTTTTGCCAAAAGACTGGCTTGTAAAGGGACAGCTGGAGTTTTCTGTTAGGGGTTACAATGTGTTGCTTGTTCCGTAAGGGAAGAGGGGGATCACTTACCACAGCGACTCCCACATCACAGTAGACATTGGCACACCTCTACCTTAGGAAACATTTTCTTCAAAGGAAAAGAGCTAGATACTTCAGAAAGGTCACTGAAGATCTTTGGGTACAGACATACTGACCTTCCTGGTAGAGATTTGTAGCCTGTGTGGTGTGTAGATTCAGTCTCCATAGATGCCTTCACTGTTTTTTTAACATTTATACAGGATGTATTGTTTAAACCACCAACTCTAATCCTCATTCCCTTAGAGACTCAGGAAACTCTAACTAAATAAAATAAAACCCCATTGTATTTTCACTGGTTGAGCTACAAATAACAGTTTGACAAGAATCTCAACAGCATAGAAATATGGAGCCCTCGATGGAATGCTAAAATTTAAATATTTTTAACAACACTGTACAAATGAGTAAAAAAAATTGGAATATATTGATGAAGATATTTTAAAAGTCTATCAAAGAAGACAGAGACACTACCACCACTGTGTTATGTCTTTGATGAGTGCCCAGACTAGGCCTGCCTACCCGTTAGATTGCCAGACCTGTGATAATACTAATTGTGAGTGTTAAACTCAGGATAACCAGGGCAACCCCCTCTAGTTGTGTCTTCTCCCAAACCTATATTTAAACATACAAGAAACTTTCAAATACTGTCAGGGCAAGTCAGGTTCATTGAACTGTTTATTGCATGCAGTTGGAGTTAATTTTACAAATTAGCAAAAGTTGTGAGACTTCTTGCTGGTTGAGCATCAGGATACATTAATTTAAAATTCTGCATCATATTTAGCAGCCTGAGAAAGTTGTATGTTTAGATAGATACTCATGATGCCTATGGAGAGAAAAAAAATATATATGTTAAACCCAGGCCCAGGTCCATGTCCATGCAAGCCAAGCCAAACTTGAGGTGTTCATACTCCTTACACAGAAAGAGTGTTTCCCAGGCTTTACAGGAGTCTCTGAGGGTAGCTAGCTGAAGATCCCTTGGTTTCCATAAGGATGAAATGCTGTGCAGATGTCCCCTCAGGCTAGTGCCAGTTCCCAAGAGAGTTGGGACATTCTCAGAGTGCCTGTTCTGCCATGTCCCCTCAGGCTAGTGCCAGTTCCGGTGAGAGTTAATATGATATTCTCGAAGTGCCCTTCCCAACCAATCCTGTCCCTGTTCATCACTTCCGGTTTTTTCCTTATAAAGCCCTTCTTCTTCCACTCCTCTCTCTCTTGCCTGGTTTTCACCTCAGTGGTTAGATGCAGAAAAGGTGCTGCACAAGGTGGCCATTTTGGCTAGCTCCACATGGCCCGAACCACTGCACTCTCACCCAACTCTGAGGTGACCGAGCGAATAAAAAATTGTGTTCCCTTTCCACTCCAGATCTTCTCTCTGTCTCTCTCTCCTCTCTCTCTCTCTCTCCTCTCTCTCTCTCTCTCTCTCTCTCTCTCTCCCCCTCTTTCTCTCTCCTCCACATCACAGCCGACAATGAAAGATATGCCAATACTCATGCCTCCTTGGATCACAGTCTCAGCATGACTCTGCACTAGTGGTCCACAGGTTGCCCAAGTGCAAAACCAACTCTGAACCATAGTAGCAGAGTGCAGACCGCTCGTTGAAATTTTGACAGTTCTTTCTCACCTGCAAGGGGAAAGCTTCACGATTGGTGAAGTAGAGCCGCAGGTGTCTCTCTGTCTCTTTCCCTCTCTATCTCCCCCTTCAATTTCTCTCTGTCTCTATCTAATAATAAATAAATAAAAATATTTAAAATTTTTTTTGACAATTCTTCAATGACTTTTATTGTACCTCCAGCATCTGTGGTAGACTTTCAACAGAAAGAAGTAACTAGATGTGAAGAGTATTTTCCAAAGAGGATCAGAGAGAGAGCTCGTCTGGTAGGAAGTGTGCCTTGCCTTGTGAATGACCCAGACTGAAGTCCTTACACTACATGGGTGTGCAGCCGCACCACAGTGAGCTATAGTATTTCTCTCTTTCTTTTTATCTCCTTCCCTATCTCTCATCTGAATGAAAAAGTCAGTCTCAGAAGTGGTGAATTAGAATATATATGAAGCACTGGATCTGAAAAAATAAATAAATAAACTAAACAAACTCAAGTCAGAATGGGAGGGAAATAATCAGGGTGGGGGGAAGAGGCTCCAGCTATCGGAAGAATCTCCTGTCGTTTAAAATATTGGCAAGTATACCGAATAAAGTTGCTTTCTTGCCATTATTTTACCAAATTGTTGAATGGTCATATTAATGGAAAAGATCTGAAAGAAAAGAAGAAGGAGAGCCAACATATGGTGTTTTATGTTGTTCCTCAGATCACATATTAATGCATCAGAAAGTAGCTCATGTCCATGTCTACTGAAGAGGGCCCCGTTCTCTTTCATTCACCATGTATCCATCCTTTCTTTATTAGGCCTCTGACTAAAGGAGTCTGGCTAGTATTTTTGGTCATTAAGCTTGTTATCTTTGTTCACATTTCAGTCTATAACACCTTCTATGAGAGTGATAGCTCTGAAAAGGGCAGTGCCTCTCATCTCTTTTGCTATCACACAGAGGGAAACAGGACCTTGGTAGTTGGGTGAGGAACTACAGTATATATGAAATCGAACTTCTTATTTTTTGCCATTCTATTTTGAGTATTGTGGTGAAATACATAGCTTCTACCACCTTCACCAACTTCAAATTTATAGTTCACTCTTCTATATGCTTCACATCTTTTTTTGCAACCATTCTTCAGAATTTTTTCATCTTGGAAAACTGAAGTGCTGACAAAATATTTCAAGACCTTCTGAAGAAATAACACCAGAGTAAATGAATATTTGATTCTTCATAGGATCAATTGAATTAATTGATTAATTAATTATCAATTGAATTAATATTTAATTAGAAAAAAACAAAGTCATTTATTATAAAAATAGTTCAGTGAACACAGATTTAGTCTTTTGGACCTGATGCTGTTCCCATATCTAACTTGCTCATCTGATCTTAAAGTTTTAGTTCATTTCTTTCCCAAGAAAATGTTCATTAGCTTTATCCCCAATAGCTATGTCTTTCTATAATGATGGCATTTGTATAAAGCTGAATTTATTTATTTGTTTGTTTGTTTGGGAGATGTTGGAGTCTTGCCTGTGTGCTGCTTCATACTCACAACTCACACGTCATTCTTTTTATCCTATGGATACACAGAGAGTGAGTGACACCATATTATCAGAGCTTCTCTTGGTGTGATGACACTCCCATATGGTGTTGATGTTTAAAGATATGCTGCCAATTTGTAATAGTCAAAACTTGGAAGCAACCCAGATGTACAGTTACAGATAAGTGCAAAAGAAAGATTTCGGGGGCCGGGCAGTGTGCACAAGAACTAAGTGCAAGAACCTGCCCAAGGATCCAGTTCTGCCCCTGGCTCTCCACCTTCAGGGGGGAATTCTTCACCAGTGGTGAAGCAGGTCTGCAGGTTTCTATCTTCCTCTCTCCTTCTTTATCTCCTCCTCTCTCATCCTCTCTGTCCTGTCTAGTAACTTTAAAAAAAAAAAGGCCTCCAGTAGCAGCGGATTTATAGAGCCAGCACTGAACCCCAGTGATAACCCTGGATGCAAAAAAAAAAAAAAAAAAGAAAAAGAAAAACTTTGGCTATATATGCATGATGCAATACTGCTTGGCTGTTAAAAACAAGGAAGCCATCTCATTTACATCATCCTAGATGGAACTTGAAGACATCATGTTAAGTAGAGAAGCCAAAAAAGAGAAGCATGAATACCAAGTTATTTCACTTATAAGTGGGACTCAATAAATAGGGACAGAGAGGAACTGAGGGAATGAGGCACAGAGTGGGAAAACATAAAATGAAACATGGGTTGGGCATAGTATATTGCATCAAAGCAAGGACACTAGGGAAGAAGGGGAAGGGGCTGTAAAGAACCTTGGGCCCTAGAGCAGAATTAACATGTACCCATGTGTCAATGACTGTACTGTAAACTATTAGACATACCCCCCAATAAAAATTATCAAAAAGAAAAAAGACATGCTTCACATGGCAATGCACACAATACAATAAACTACCTTTTGAATTCCATTTTGACGACTTTTAACTAAAGTTTCCTTCCTTTTCAATTAAACTGTAAATTTGCTTAAAGGCACAAGAACTGGGCTAGCCACTAGGGAAAGAGAGACAGGCTGGGAGTATGACTCGACCTGCAAATGCCCATGGACAGTGGAGAAACAATTACAAAAGACACACCTTCCACCTTCTGCATCCCACAATGATCCTAGGTCCATATTCCTGAGGGATAAATAATAGGGAAGCTATCAAGGGAGGGAATTGGATATGGAGCTCTGGGGGTGGGCATTGTGTGGAAATGTACCCCTCTTATCCTATAGTCTTGTCAATATTTCCATTTTATAAATAAAATTTTTTAAAAATAGAACTCTAAAAAACAAAGAATGGTTGCTCAACAATTTGTTTGGCTTTGTATGTTAACTCTCTTTTCAGCCACCAGGTTCCAGATGCCATCAGGATGCCAGCCAGGCTTCCCTGGACTGAAGACCCCACCAGTGTGTCCTGGAGTTCCGCTTCCCCAGAGACCCACCCTACTAGGGAAAGAGAGAGGCAGACTGGGAATATGGACCAACCAGTCAACATCCATGTTCAGCGGGGAAGCAATTACAGAAGCCAGACCTTCTACCTTCTGCAACCCACAATGATCCTGGGTCCATGCTCCCAGAGGGATGGAGAATGGGAAAGCTATCAGGGGAGGGGATGGGATATGGAGATGGGGTGGTGGGAATTGTGTGGAGTTGTACCCCTCCTACCCTATGGTTTTGTTAATTTATCCTTTCTTAAATAAAAAATAAATAAAAGAATGGGAAAGCTTTCAAGGGGAGGGATAGGACTGGAGTTCTGGTGGTGGGAATTGTGTGGAAGCAGTCTAGATGTCCAACAACTGATGAATATCAGTTGCACACTACCTGTGAAGTGTTATGTCTACTCCCCCCAAATAAAGTTTTGCTGTTACCTGCAAAAAATCACACTGTCTCCCATTCCTTTTTAGAGAACTAACTCTGAGGAACCAGACACTGGGAGGAATACTTGGGTCCCTCAGGGGGTTGTGACATTGTACTCTCCATACCACTGGTTTAAGGGAAGCTTGAGTGTTGCTATCTCTTCTATCTTTCTATCCAAAAAAAAAAAAGGATGAAATAATGACAATAATGAAATAATAACATCTGAATTAGGGCAAAGGCAGAGTCTTTAAAGAATGCAAGAGTGTTGTCTTACATGGATTCTTCTGGAACAGAAGTCTCTGCCCGAAGCAGATCATCTCTCACCTGGGTCAAATATCAGTATGATTCTACTCCTCTATCCAATCAGCTTTCTCCTCTGTTAATGGTTCAGTTTTTTCCAAAAAGATCTCTCTCAGAATATAAACAGAGGCATCCTGACACCCCACTTTTCAAGATAGTATTGTTCAGCAGAATGTAACAGTTTTTCAAACATTTAGTAAAAGCATGTTGTCAGACTGTATCACTGTTAGTCATCACCAAGACTGGGGATATTCCTCCACTTGTGATGATGGCTCTATCTTAGCCGACTGGGCTTCAGCGAATGACCTCTCCCTATTATATGATCCCAAACAGCCAGGTTCTTTTCACAGTGCTAGATGGAATAAAGACTCGTCACCCGACCTGTGCTGGATTAACACAGTCAACGGCCAAGCCTTTCCAGCTACGAGACAAGTTCTCAAGATCTTCCCACACAGTCATCACCGCCCAGCTATCATCCACATTGGTCTCCAGCTCCCACTGATTCTGTGCTCGGAGAAACTAAGATGGAACTTTCGGAAAGCAAACTGGCGTCTGTTCAATGATCTTACCAACAAATCTATTCCTGCAATTCCAATTAACTCTATCCCCTCTGAAGGTTCCTACAGGTGCTTCCGCCAAGCCATCTTCAAAGCAGCTTCCCAAGCCATTCCTTGTGGGAGACGTGCTAACTATACGCCTTGTCTTGATGCTGAATGCGAGCAACTATTAAAGCAGTACGATGAGTCGGGCGACCCAGATGTGGCTGACCATCTCATTGCCTCCCTGGATGCAGCACGCCAAGCCCGCTGGCAACAACTCACGGAAAGTCTGAACTTCACCCACTCAAGTAGGAAGGCCTGGAAGCTTCTTCACAGACTGGGTGCCGGTAGCCAACCCCCTCCCGTCTCCCATCCTCCCGTATCTCCAAACTCAGTGGCCAGTCACCTAACTCAAGTTGGACGTGCTAAGATTGACCCAGTATGGAAAAGAGAAATTTTCCATGAGTGGTCATCCCACTTCTGTTTATCTTGTCCATCTCCAAAACTCTCTCCCTTTACACTGTCTGAACTGGAAGACGCTTTGAAGAGGGTTAAACCGGGAACGGCTGCTGTCTATGATAACATCACCCCAGAACTCATTCTTAACTTGGGACCCGCGGCAAAGAAGTGGCTCACTTCATTCCTGTCCCACATCTTGGAATCCGAATCTATGCCCAAAATTTGGCGTCTTGCGAAGATAATAGTGGTTTTGAAACCAAAGAAAGACCCAACACTGGCCGCCAGCTATAGACCAATTTCTCTCCTCTCCGTGTGTTACAAACTCCTGGAGAGGCTGCTTCTGTCACGAATTTCTTCTCTTACAGAGAAATTTCTATCACCCGCCCAAGCTGGTTTCCGCCCAGGAAGATCTACCTGAGAACAAGCCCTGGCCCTCTCAACTTACATTGAAAATGGATTCCAGAAGAATTTAAAGACGGGTGCTGTCTTTGTTGATCTCACAGCAGCCTATGACACGGTCTGACACCATGGTCTCCTAGTCAAGATCTCAAGATGCCTGCCTCCATGGGTGGCCAACACTATATCGTTTCTTCTCCAAAACAGAAGATTCCGGGTGCATCTGGGTGACAAGTCTAGCAGATGGAGACTTGTTTCAAGTGGCCTCCCCCAGGGCTCTGTTCTGGCTCCTACGCTATTTAATATTTACATCAATGACCTCCCAGAAACTTCTTCAAGGAAGTTCATCTACGCCGATGACATCTGCTGTGCAACTCAGGCATCCAAGTTCGACATCCTTGAGGAAACACTCACGAAAGATATGTCTCTGATATCTGATTACTGTAAAAAATGGCGACTAATCCCTAGCACTGCAAAAACGGTATCATCTGTTTTCCATCTACACCATGCCTCGGCCTCGCGTGAGCTTAATGTGCAGCTTGACGATACGAGAATCCAGCATGAGGCCCAGCCAGTCTATCTTGGCGTTACTCTCGATCGCACCCTGTCATTTCACGAACATCTCATAAAAACTGCAGCAAAGGTGGGCGCGAGGAATCACATCATTGCAAGACTGGCCAGCTCCTCATGGGGTGCGAGCGCTTCCACACTACGATCATCATCTCTGGCATTATGCTATTCCACTGCAGAATACTGTGCCCCAGGATGGTTCCATAGCCCCCATGTCCACTTGGTCGATTCCAAATTATATTCCTCCATGAGGATCATTTCTGGAACCATCCGTTCCACCCCGGTTCCATGGCTGCCAGTTCTTAGCAACATCGCCCCACCAGATATTCGTCAGGATGCGGCATCATCTAAGTTCATTTCCCACATCTACGTTCGACCGGACCTGCCAATATACGCGGATATCTTCACCCACCCTGTCCAACGCTTGATGTCTCGTCACCCAATCTGGTCCCCTACGCCTACACTGAACTTCTCTGTTCCAGTCTCTTGGAAACAGAGTTGGCAGTCAGCTGAGGTCAAGAACAAACACCTCATCACAGACCCCTGCGAGCGTCAACCCGGCTCTGACCTAGCACGTTATGATTGGGCCCTCCTCAATCGCTATCGAACAGGCCATGGCCGGTGCGCCGCTATGTTCCATCGCTGGGGAGCCAGAGACGACCCGAACTGCCCCTGCAGCTACAGACAGACTATGACCCACATAGTCAACGACTGCCACCTCTCCAGATTCAAAGGAGGTCTCGAAACTTTACATCAGGCTCAACCTGATGCTGTTGACTGGCTATGGAAGAAGGGCAAATGCTAGAAGAAGACTGTTGCTTCTACGGGCAAAAAGGAATGAGGCAGCTATGAGGCCTGATTCTGGTTACGCTAGCATACTGTTGGCAAATTCTTTCTCAGCTGTAGCAACTATCTGTCAAATTGATGCTTGCGTTGCCTTCTGAGTTAAAATCTTTGAATTGTCATCCCACTTCTAGGCTTAGTCCTACTTGAAATAGAATAAAATAAAATTCGTGGCCATTTTTCTCATACATCAGGTTTCTTGTGAAGATGCTTTATTTAAGAGTTAAGGACCTGATTATTAATTATTAATCTCATTAAAATATTATTTTTAGATGACTAAGATTCAACTGTATTTCTGTCCCACTGATATGAATCACACCCCTTTGAGAAAATGACAAAGTATTTTTTTAAGCAGGAGAAGGGGTGTGCTTACACACAACCGAGAAACAACTTCTTGTTTTGAACAAATTCTTTTTCATCTGGTTCAAACAAGGATTTCTGCATAATCCATCTGTTAATTCTACCACATAGTACATCTGATTCATTTGTTAAACTTACAAGAGACTGGTTTGAATACGTTTTGGTTTTGATTTTTTTTCGTTTAAGGAAAAGAGCTCAATCTACAAGAATGTCATTTTAAAAATCCAAGCTTCATTCCTTTTCAGATACTAATCATTCCTCACCGTTCCTACCTAGTTGTTTTCTAAATAATTTGTTAACCCCTTTGTTAAGTACATCGAAATCATTTATTAATGATTGTCACCTGGTCTGGTTATTAAATATTCAACAAAGCTGTTTCCAAATCAAATTTATACTCATTTGATGTGCTAAAGGTAATTAATTTAAAATAAATCCTAGTGGAAAACAGAAAATACTAAGCATTATTGGAAATATATTTTTCTAAAAATTGTAAGTTTCATTGTTCTCAAGATCTGTATTGGCAGAAAAATTAAGCTAACTTTTATAGCAAAAGAAAAGTATACTTGCTTTTACTTTTGACAGCAAACTCTAAAAACATAGTTCTTTGTAGTATCAGAATCATTGAGTGTCTTGTCTTAGTTACAAAGAGAAGTTTGAAAATGATCACAAACGCATCCTTCTCTTTTTGGCTCATCTCACTTAACATTGATTCCTTCAAGTTCTATTCAAGATGAGCTGATAGGTGATTTCATCATTCTCAAAAGCTGAACAGTGTTCTTCTGTGTATATGTCACAACATTCTATTCTTCTCTTTCTTCCTTCCTTCGTTTCTTTCTTTCTTTCTTTCTTTCTTTCTTTCTTTCTTTCTTTCTTTCTTTCAATTGCCATCAGAATTTTTGCTAAGACTTCCAACTCACCACTCCTGGTGGATTCTCTCTCTCTCTCTCACACACACACACATAAACACACACACACACACACACACACACACACACACACACACACACACACACACCAGAAAGTAATTGAGAAGGGAGAAGAAGGTAGAAATCGAGAGGAAAATATAGACACCTACAGACCTGCTTCACTGCATGTGAAGCTTCCCCCCCCCCTGCAAGTGGGGAAGCAGGGGAGATAACCTGGGTCCTTGTGCATGGTAACATATATAGTCAACCAGGTGCACCACTACCCAGCCCCACCCCACCACCCTGCCAACCACAGCTGTCTTAAGCACTCAAAAATGATTTGAAAAATAATAATCATTTTTTTCTTGTAGAATTTTCTGTAGGACTTTTCTCCTTCTCAGTGTGATTGTGCTATGCCCTGTGCAGCTTTCATTGTGATTTTGTACTTGAGATTTATAACCCACCTTGTATGATGTGTTTATAGTTTCATCAGTGTGAACAATTTTCCTTTACTATACCTTCAAATATGTTTTATGTCTCACCCTTCTTTCTTTTCCTTTATGAACTCTGATCATTTGAAGTCAGTGATGCTCTGGTTTTGTTTAGATTTTTTTTTCTTTGTTTTCTTTTTAGGCTATTTCTACTGCTTTGACTTCAAACTTTGTGTGCCCTGCCATGGTAATATCTTATCTGCCGTTATTCCCATCCAGTGAATTATTTAATTTTTTCCCATTTTTTATCTGTTATTAATAGTGAGATTTTTAAGATTATAGTGTATAGTTCCATATCAGAATCAACAACCAAAGTTCTGTGTCCCTCCCTTTAACCTTTCAAAGGTAACCACCATACTTCTTACAAATCTTAGTTTACTTGCTTCAGTGTGTATGTATGTGTCTGTGTGCGTGTGTCTCTGTGTGTGTGTGTTTGCAAGTTCATGTGTATCAGTTCTCCAGATTCTATGTATGAGTAAAACTATCCAGGAGTTCCCTTTCCTCTCATTACTTATTTTTCTAAGCATAATCATTTCCAGTTCCATCCATTTTGAACCAAAGGACACAATAACATCTTCACAATTGCTGATTAATATATACCCCATAACTCCTTTGGTCAGCCATCTGTTGGTGGACATTTAGGCTGCTTCCAGTCTTTGGCTATTATAAATAAGGCAGCTATGAACATAGAGGTGCATATATTGCTTTGAATTAGTGTTTGAGTGTTCTTTGGATAAATGCCTAAGAGTGGCGTTGCTGGATCATGAGGTCATTCAATTTTTATTGGTTTAAGAACTGTCCATACAGTCTTCCCAAGGGATCAAACCATTCTGCATTCCCACCAGCAGTGGAGCAGAGTTCCTTTTTCTCCACAGCCTCACCAACTCCTGTCATTTCTTGCTTTGTTGGTGGGAGCCATTCTTTCAGGTGTGACTAAGAATATCCAGTAAATTTTTAAAGAAAATATGATTGTTTTCTTGACCCTTACATTAAATTATTTTTTTAATTTTCCATATTTTAACCTTTTCAATCTCATGTCTAATATATTTGATATAGGAAAAAAAAAAAAAAAGAACCTAACAGTTACTTTCTCCATCTAATTCCATCATCTTTTGTCAGTTTCATGTTAGTTCCAACGGACTGCTTTATCTTCTAATTATGTGTTTGCTTCTTTGTTATGCCTTTGGATACTACCAGGTGTTTGAATTGTACCTTGTTGAGCACAGGCATTTTTGTATTCCTGTAGACGCTCTTGGACTTTGATCTGATACACAGATAGCTTGTTATTATTGGGTCTTATCTTGAAGCTATTTTAGCAGAACCACAACAAGCATCTAATGTAGGGTTAACTTTTTTTCCATGACTGTTACATGACTCTACTTAGTCCTTTAATACATGCCTTTTGTATTGTGAGGTCCTTCCTTCTGCCTTTTGGAAACAGTTACTGTTCCTGGTGCTCTGTGAGTTCTGGACACTATTACTCTAATTCTTTCAGACATTTCCTCCCACCCTGTTTGGAGTTGTTTCCATACAAGCATACTATAAGCAAGACTCAGCTACGTAACTGTGAATCTGTGGAATTCTCAGTGAAGTTTTCCCTCTCAGATCTCAAGGTAGCCGGGCTTCCCTAGATTCACACCCAACTTTCGAGCTCATTGGGCTCTCCCTAGCCTCCCCTCTCCATGTGCTGTTGCCTGAAAATGTTCTCTAGGTAGAAATTAGACAATTATAAGACTCAACTAATTTGGTTTTCATCTCTTAGAGGTCCTTTTCTGCATGTAGTTTTGAAAGTTGTTGTTCCCTACTTTTTTTTTCTTTTCTAATTGTTTAAGGCAGAAGGATGAATTTGCTCTCTATTATTTCATCAGAAGCAGCTTTTCTAGGCTAACCTTTACGCAGCTAGACAATGGTCCACCCGGGCAGGCACACATGTTACCATGTGCAAGGACCCAGGTTTAAGTCCCCAGTCTCTACTTGCAGAAGTGTGTGGGGAGTAGGTGTGTGTGTGATGGTGGTGGTGGGGGCTTCACAAGAGGTGAAATAGGGTTCTCTCTCTCTTTTTTCTTCCTTCCGGGGTTATGGGTAGGGCTCAGTGCCAACACTACGAATCCACTGCTCCTGGAAGCCATTTTTTCCTTTTTTATTGGATAGGACAGAACAAATTGAGAGAAGAGAGTGTAGACAGGGGGAGAGGCAGAGAGAGAGAGACCTGCATACCTACTTCACAGCTGGTGAAGTGCCCCCTCTGCCCCCTGCCCCCCCCCCCCCCCCCCGCACTTATCAGACTCAAACCCTGGATCTCTGAGCCTCGCTTTGTGCTGGTCCTCTCCCTTTGTGCTAGGTGCATCTAACCAGGAGTGCCACTGCCCGCCTTTCCCTCTCTCTTTCTCTATCCCTCCCTGTCTCCCTTTTCCCTCTCAGTTTGGCTCTGTCTCTAGCCAATAAAATAAAAAATATATACAAGATAAATAATCGTATATTAGTTTCTTGCTCCGAGTCTCCAAATAGTTCTTAAGCAGCGACCACAGGAGTCTACACATGCTGAGCCCACTCAGCTCTCAGATCGCATGTGTTATTCATACCACTTTCCTCTCAGTGTTTTGCTTACTGTTCTTCACCAAGCTTCTATCTTTCACTTAACTTCTTTCTATTTATTCTTCACTTACGTCTACACCAGCTTTGTTCTGGCATCAGGGCATTTGCTTACGGAGATCTCTGCCACCTGGATCACCGTTTCCCAATTTTCCGGATAGTTGACTCCTCTCAGACTTCTGTTCAGATCCCATTTTCTTAACAGGGCCATCTTATATATCCACAATCGCTTGCTCTCTATCTTCCCTTCACAGGACGTACACTGCTTTATGTTTTCTCGTTATTTTTTTTAACCCTAACGCATCACGAGATTATTTGCTTGTATGCTATTTCCCCCTTAAGACAAGGAGAGGGACTTCCTCTTATTCCCTCTTTTGTCTCCAGAGCTGACAAACTAGCCTGGTATTAAGTAGATGCTCTTTGCAAATTCGTATGTGGATGGATGGGCGGGCATGATCTCCAAGTTAAACAGTAACAGGGCATCTTTATATAGGAAACTGGGTACAATTCATGCAGTCAGCAGGAGGTAGGTGGCTATAGAAAGAAACATGTTCTTGTAGAGAAAGGAAGTGAACGCCACTGTCTTCCTGCTCCTTTAGAATTTAAAGGAAGTCCACAGAGAAGCTCAAGTATTGAAGATTTGCTCTGGTGACCTCTCACCCCAGGTTTTTGTTTCTTTTCTTGTTGCTTCAGCTGTTATTTTCTTTTGTCTGGTCAAACTGTATCTGGTTTGAAAGGCTGCTTCTTTATCCCCACTCACTGTGCTTTTGTCTCAAGTCCTCTGGAGCTGGTCACTTTTGACCTATGTGGCCAGTTGCTCCCTATATCTGTGGAGCCTGGCACAAGTTTATCGTGATACAGGGCATAAAAAAAAATCAGTTTTAGAGGCCAGGCGGTGATGTACCTGCTTGAGCGCATGCATTATAATGCACAAGGACCAGGGTTCAAGCCAGGTCCCCACCTGTAGGGGGAAAGCTTCACAAGTGGTGAAGTAGGACTTCTGGTCTCTCTCTCTCTCTTTAACCCCCTCCTCTCTCAAATTCCCTCTGTTTCTGTCCAATAATAAATAAATAAATATTTAAAAATAAAATAATTGAGGTTTTTGCCTCCAGGTTTATTGCTAGGGCTCAGTGCCTGCACTATGAATCCACTGCTCCTGGAGGCTATTTTTTCCCCCTTTTGTTGCCCTGGTTGTTTTATCGTTGTTGTGGTTATTATTGTTGTTGTTATTGATGTCATTGTTGTTGGATAGGACAGAGAAGTCTAGAGAGGAGGGGAAGACATGGGGGGAGGGACACCTGCAGGCCTGCTTCACCGCTTGTGAAGTGACATCCCCTGCGGTCCTCAGGTGGGAAGCCCAAGCTTGAACTGGGAACCTTACCCCGGTCCTTGTGCTTCACACTATGTACGCTTAACCCACTGCACTACCGTCCAGCCCCCAATAAAATAATTAAAAAAAAAATCAGTCTTCCGTTACAGAAAACATGACTCCCAAACTCCTTTAGGATCTTTCTGTCATCTTTGCTAACTTTCTCTCCACTATGTACCACGTGGGCCTACAGCCTGACTACCATCTCTCAGTCGCTTAGGTTTGTGACTGAAATACCATGTATCCTTGATGACAACATCATTCCCACACCATAGTTTTGAGATACAAAGTATCTTCCACAAGCAGATACTGTGTATGGTTAGATGGAATACACTGGACATTCTTCACTAAACTCAATTTTTTAAAAAATTTCTTTATTGGGGGATTAATGTTTTACAGTCAACAGTAAATACAATAGTTTGTACATGCATAACATTTCTCAGTTTTCCACATAACAGTAAAACCCCCACTAGGTCTTCTGTCATGCTTTTCTACTAAATTCAATTTAAGGACTCAATTATTTCTTTAAGAGAGAAGCAATTCTGCTAGGAAGTGGATTTGTAAGAATGTCACTCATTTTTAAGTATATGTAACTCTAAAAATAAAGTTTCTTACTGGATGGAAGATCTTCTCTTTCTCCTTGTCCCAAACTCTTTAGAGCAAATTTAATTTTAGTAACTTGCCAAGTTGTGCACTTGTCTATAGTATTGAATGTACTTGCCCCGGCATTCATACCTTAAAATGTGGTTATGATAGAGTAAACACATGAGGAGAGAACACACGATTAACTTCTTAGACAACAAAGATGGGGCTGGATTTATAAGTCGAGATTTCTTACTTGATGAACTCTTGCTTCTGTTGTGGCTCTATATGGTCGCAGGACTTGAGAAATATGTTATGACTCAAGTTTTCATGAATTATCTTAGGAGTCTAACAATCATATGTAAATACTATCATTTACAAATGTTCACATTATCTTTCCAGTACATTGAGAGGCTTATAATATAGTAGATGTTCTCAGCTCTAGAAGTGCATTAGAATTTCTGAGGGTTTGGGAGCCAGGAGGTAGCACAGCAGTTTAAGCACACATGGCATGTAGTGCAAAGACCTGGGCAAGGGTCGTGATTCGAGCCCCTGGCTCCCCACCTACAGGGAGGTCGCTTCACAAGCGGTGAAGCAGGTCTATTGGAGTCTTTCTCTCCCCCTCTCTGTCTTCCCTTCCTTTCTCTCTGCCCTATCCAATAACAATAACTGCAACAACAACAACAATGACAAACAAGGGCAACAAAAAGGAAAAAATAGCCTCCAGGAGCAGTGAGTTCGTAGTGCAGGCACCAAGCCCCAGCAATAACCCTGGAGGCAAAAATAATTTAAAAAAAAATAAATCTCTGAGTTTTAAAATAAACATCTAGTGTCATTATCCCTTGTTGAAAATCCTGACTTAATTAATTAAGCCCTTAATTAATTAATTAGTCCCGGGTGGAACTGGGGACCAAGACATTTGTAAAACATAGAAGATAATTCTAATAGAAAGTCAAAATTGGAGACCATGATTATATAGGTACAAAAGTGTCTGTGCCTCTTCTTCTAAGAACTGTTTCCCACTTCCATCCTACTTCTTGCACTATAACAGACCTGGGGTCTCATTTACATTTTTCCTCTCTGCTATCCTGTTCTAGAGAGCTGAGTGGGTCAGTGTATTATTACCCATCATGCGGAGGGTGGGATATGCTTTACATTGGTTTGTTCTAGCCCTCCCCCGCCAAGAGAATTGGATGAGTCCAGTTAATTTCGCGGGCCTGCGCCCCAAGGAACCCCGAGAGAGGGTTCCTGAGTCCTGAGTCCGAGAGTTCCTGAGTTCCTGAATTCCAGAGTAAGAGAGAGTGTGCTTGCGCCGCCGCAAAGAGACAACAGAGTTCTGTTTGGTGATTAGTTTGTCTTAGTTTATGAATCGTTGTTCCTGAATAAAGAAATACAGCTTCCCTGCCCAGCCGTTGTCTCCGAGTCTCTGTTACCCACCGCCGAATTTTTTTTTTTCGCCGAAATTTTTAACAACAAATGGTGCCCATGTGGACCTGACCTGCGCATCTCTCAGATAAGTAAAGACAATTTGGCTACCTATGCACGATGGCCTTCTCTTCTGCTTGTGAAGAGATCTCCAAAGGTCTCTGCTCTTTCTTCACGAGACTGTTTTGCTGTTTCTGGAACATTTATCTCTGGACCACTCTGTGGTTTCCCCTCGCTCGGGCGAACTCAGAACAGCCAGCGGGAAGAGCCAGCAGGAGGGAGGCGAGGCGCGGAGCTGCCGTTTCCACCTGGTTAAACAGCCAGCCAGCTGGCTGTGCCCAGACAACCCCGCGCACCGCGCCCGCAGCCCCACAGCCCCGCAGCCCGCAGGAGGCCTACGCCAGCACGCAGGAGCCCGATGCCACCACACAGGAGCCCAATGCCACCACACAGGAGCCCGACGCCACCACGCAGGAGCCCGATGCCAACACGCTGGAGCTCGATGCCAACACACAGGAGCCCAATGCCACCACGCAGGAGCCCGATGCCAGCACGCAGGCCAGCCCACAGGAGCCGGCTCTCCACCACATGGTGCAGGACACTGGACTCGTGATCCCTCCACGCTGCTTGGCCACTGCGAACAGGGCCGCAGACATGTCAGGGCCATGGGGCAGGGCTGCGGCGGCCTATCATGGCCGCCACCCCTGGGCACCTAGGCCCACGCCTTCTACAAAACTGGCCTGCCTGCCCTCTTGCTATAAATTCTGGAACCATCCCGGGCCTCCCGGACCCCCGGGCTCCCTGCCGAAACTGGGCACACGAGATCTCCAGCCACCGGTCCGGTCTGAAGGCAGACAACCTGGAGTACGCAGAGACTTGTGCAGAGATCGCAACCTGCAATTCCTAGAAGTGGAGCTGCTCGGGAATGGAGCTGCGCGGGAAGCCACCTCCGGATGGTGAACCCCCCCCCCCCAACAACTAAGACAATATAGATTTAAATTCGTGTTTAAAATGACATGTCTTCGTAACAAAGGTTTCTCTCCTCGTGTATTAATGACCATGTTTATGTGTATGTTTAAAGTTTGGTAAACAGTAACTTTAAGGCTAAATTCTTACTAGTCAAAGTTAAATGAAAAAGGTTTTCAACGTAATTCTCATAAAGATAAAAATTAACTTACATTTAAAGTCTGAGGTAAAAATTAGTTAACAATCAATATATTTTAACTAAGTTGGTCTAAACAAAAGGTTAAATAGACTTGTTAGAAATGGTAGATCGCACAATGGCTATGCTAATTATTCTCATGCCTGAGGTTTCCTCTCCGGCCCACACCTAGGGTGTGTCTCCATCTTGAATGGGTGTAACAAAAGGTTAAAAGACGTTGTTGATATGTAAAAGTCTCAAATTCCTTCTCTATTAGAAATGTTGGATCATGCAGTAGATATGCTAATAACAAGTTTTGTTTCATAGTAAGTAAGTTGCAGCCAGCTGCCTGTGGGACTCTAGGCCGTTCCCCGTCCCCATGCAAATGCCCGTCGAAGAAAGTACGCCCCCCCAGAGGCAAGAAATGTTTTTTTTTAAGCTGATAAACTTTAGTTTGTGCCAGTTTCTTTTTTAAAAAAAATGCCTGTACCATATAGGTTTCTGTTCACCCCACACCCTTGATACTATAGTCATTTAGTTAAAACAAAAAGGGGGAATTGTTGTATGCTTTACATTGGTTTGTTCTAGCCCTCCCCCGCCAAGAGAATTGGATGAGTCCAGTTAATTTCGCGGGCCTGCTTGGCCCCGCCCCAAGGAACCCCTAGAGAGGGTTCCTGAGTCCTGAGTCCGAGAGTTCCTGAGTTCCTGAGTTCCAGAGTAAGAGAGAGTGTGCTTGCGCCACCGCAAAGAGACAGCAGAGTTCTGTTTGGTGATTAGTTTGTCTTAGTTTATGAATCGTTGTTCCTGAATAAAGAAATACAGCTTCCCTGCCCAGCCGTTGTCTCCGAGTCTCTGTTACCCGCCCGTGAAGCTAGCCTGCCCGGCTGGAGCCTACAAATTTTAACAACATGTTTCCCTGTCTGGAAGTTAAGTTCCTGTAGGTAAGAACTATTTGTCAGTGGAGCCCCTATCTCACCACCACCCCGCAACCCCTGGGCAAGAGAATAACATGCTCCTTATTCTCTAAGAATATATTTCTACTACCGGCATTTGCCAGGGGGAATTTTCTAAGTCATTTGATTCGAGTTACAATCTCTTTCTGCCTCTGTAAGGACCACAGATCAATACAGCAGAGTCTACTGTAACTCAGTGAAGTTGAACATCAATGTTTTATGTGCTGGGAAATCCATACAACTACTCAAAGCCATTTTCAGAAAACCTTGATCATAGTCTCTATTCCTTTTTAAAAAAAAAAAAAAAAAATTCTCAAGAAAATCACTCGTACCTGTCAGGCATGTGAAGAAATGAGGTACAGTTAAGTGTCTTGATTCAGTAGAACTTGATGAATGAATTGTTAATTTAATTAATTAATTAATTAATTTTGCCCCCAGCATTATTGCTGGGGCTCAGTGCCTGCACTAAGAATCCACTGCTCCTGGAGGCTATTTTTTCCCTTTTGTTGCCCTTGCTGTTTATCGGGGTTGTAGTTACTATTATTGTTGTCATCGTTGTTGGATTGGACAGAGAGAAATGGAGAGAAGAGGGGAAGACAAAGATGGGGAGGGAAAGACAGACACCTGCAGACCTGCTTCACCACCTGTGAAGTGACGCTCCTGCAGGTGGGGAGCCAAGGGCTCGAACCAGGATCCTTAGGCTGGTCCTTGCGCTTTGCACCACGTGTGCTTAACCTGCTGCACTACCGCCTGGCCCTCCGAATTTTTTTCTTTTAAGAGAATTGGATCTATTTGGGTTGGTTCTTAATTCTGACTGTATGTGAATCACCTGGAGAACTTTAAAAATCACTAATAAAGGGGCCAGGCTGTGGCACACCTAATTGGATGAACATGTTACCAGGTTCAAGTACCCTGTGCCCACTTGCAGGGGTGGAAACTTTATTAGTGGTGACGCAGTACTGCTGCAGGTGTCTCTCTCCCTCTCTATCACCCGTTTGTTTCCCTCCCGATTTCTGGCTGTGTCTATCCAATAAATAAAGATAATAAAAAAAATTTTTAAAAAGAAAAAAGAAACATTCAACTCCCATATATTTTTTATATGTGTCAGCAATTAAGGTAGAGAAAGGAAATGTTAAGAAAATTACAAGGAAGAAAGAATTATTTGCAGTCCTTGACCCTTTATTTACAAAAATGTCATGAATATGTAAACCCACATAATTCCAACCTATGTTTTGACTAACAATGACAACAAAACAATAAAAATACCACTAGTCAGAATCATGCTTAATGTCGAGTAAAGGAATTTTATTAATTAGAAAATAATAAAGAGCGAAGAGAAAGGAGGTTGGGGTCTTAGACTCTGGGAAATGTTATCTAGATAGGCTGACCCACCCAAGTTCTAGGAAGACATCATGGATAAAAGGCTGAAATTTCCTTAGGATTCTGAAATCTTAGGAAAGGAAGAACAAGGGAAGGGATAGTACCTGAGGAAGGGGAAAAAGAAATTGGCTTACGGAAGTTAGTGAAATGTTCATCCAATTCCATACAAGTGAAGGTAATAGCAACTTCTTAGAAAAGGGTGCATACCTCAGTCCTTGATGTACTGATGTGAAGAGTATTGTGGTACATGAGGTAGATTTATGTGGGAAACCAGATCATGAGAGAGAGAGAGACATGGTGGAAAACCTCTTAAAACAGCAATCTTTTTAAAAAAAATTTCTTTATGGGGGGGTAATGTTTTACAGTCGGCAGTAAATACAATAATTTGTACATGCATAACATTTCCCAGTTTTCCACATAACCGTACAATCCCGGGAGTTAGGTGGTAGCACAGCAGGTTAAGCATATGTGGCGTGAAGAGCAAGGACCAGCGTAAGGATCCTGGTTCGAGCCCCCAGCTCCCCACCTGCAGGGGAGTCGTTTCACAGGCGGTGAAGCAGGTCTGCAGGTGTCTATCTTTATCTCCCCATCTCTGTTTTCCCCTCCTCTCTCCATTTCTCTCTGTCCTACCCAACAATGACGACAATAATAGTAACTACAACAATAAAACAAGGGCAACAAAAGAAAATAAATAAATAAATAAATATTTTTTAAAAACAATACAATCCCCACTAGGTCCTCCTCTGCCATCATCTTCCAAGACCTGAACCCCCTGCCATTATCCTAGAGTCTTTTACTTTGGTGCAATACACCAAATCCAGTCCAAAATCTGCTTTGTGTTTTGCCTTCTGTTCTTGTTTTTCAACTTATGCCTATGAGTGAGATCATCCCATCTTCATCCTTCTGTTTCTGACTTATCTCACTTACCATGATTCCGTCAAGCTCCATCCAAGATGGGTTGAAGAAGGTGAAATGATTATTTTTAATAGCTGAGTAGTATTCCTTTGTGTATATAGGCCACAACTTGCTCAGCCACTCATCTGTTGTTGGACACCTGAGTTGCTTCCAGGTTTTGGCTATTAGAAATTGTGCAGCTATAAACATAGGTGTACACAAGTCTTTTTGGATGGGTGTGTTGGTTCCTTAGGATATATGCCCAGGAGAGGAATTGCAGGATCAGGAGGTAGGTCAACTTCTAGCCTTCTGAGAGTTCTCCAGATGGCTCTCCACAGGGGTTGGACCCATTGACATTCCCACCAGCAGTGCAGGAGGCTCCTTTATCCCCACAACCTCTCCAGCATTTGTTGCTGCTACTTTTCTGATGTGTGACATTCTCACCAGAGTGAAGTGGTATCTCATGCTTGTGCTTATGTGCATTTCTCTTAAAACAGCATTCTGAGGCAAACCTCCATAGTACATGTTGTGCGATTGTCGGAGGCAAATCTGTGTTTGCTCTGTGGCCTCTGTGGTAATGCATGCTGTCTGAGGAAAGTCCCAGTGCGCTACCGTGTGCTGAAGAGGCCACCACTAGCTGCTCCTGACCATCTTCCAGACTAGATCTGAAAAGGAGACTATCTCAAAACAATAAGACATATAATTACATAATTGGGTGAAGGATCCAAATTCATGGAATTTGCCCATGAATACTGTATAAATATGTCCCAATAAATGTTCCGTTCGATTCTGTTCCATTCCCCAAACAGTTCCAAGGTTTCTTGCCTGAGTGTCTCATTTCCTTCCCCATCACTGAACCCTTGTGGAGCTGGACTTCCACAGATTTAGACAGAAAACTGTGCATTGTGTAACTGTACAAATAATCAGCAGCACTCAGAAAGAAAGGGGTGTTTTAAATATGTGGAAGAGGAATTTCAGGGCACAGAGTCTAACTTTTTAAGCCTCAAGTGAGACTTTGCTGTGCTCTCTGGAAATCTTCAAGAGTCTTGAGTGACTCAGAGGACTCAGCATCTAATTAGGAAGTGTGTGGGAACATGGGCCTCTTGCTCCTTTCTGTACATCAGACCTTGATGAGATTCTAGAATGCTTAGGTGATTTTTTTTTTTAATATCAGCATAATGGCTATCAAATCTATTTTTTAGAAACTTGCTTTTCTGATCCTGTGCTCTGAGAAACACAGCCTGGACATGACCTGGCCCACGAAGGAGAAGCTATTATTGCAGATGAAGTAGTAATCTGTCAGTCTTCAGCAACATGAAAAATGGCTTGCAACCCAATCCTTTCATTTGAGATTTAGAAGGCTCTTGCAGCAATTAACAGGAGAGTCACTTGACTGAGTGAGATGCATCCTCTTGGGAATTTGGGATGCGGTCTACAAAATACTGGAGCTTTTTGCCCAAGGAAAGGATTACATCCTGATCCTTGGGAGAGACCCTCCAGTTTGTCTTTTGAAGTGACTCTTTCTCTGGACGTGTCAAGTAGCCCTCTTCTTGGGGGCGTTCAGATTTGGAGCTATCGGCTAAACACTCTCAGTGACCTTTCTCTATGGGTCTTTGAGAAATGTGCATGGTAATCTCTTAAAAGCAATGCAGAGATCAGAAATAATTCTTAAAGTAAAATTGAAGAAACCTTTTGAGTACTCTCAGTACTAATTTCAGTTTTCCTTAGAAGTAGTCTAAGCCTGGCAAAATCTTGTGAGTATTCTCCTCCCCGCCCCCATTCAAACAGTCAGTGTCTTGCTGTTCATTCCCAGTCAGGCAAAGGGGTCATAAGAGCAGTGTTTTCCAGACTTGTTTATTTGTCAAATCTCCCATGCCAGCACTGACTCCACTTGGAAGAGGCAGTAGGAGGAGTTTTGTGGCAATCAGTCATGGCATCCTCAACTCAGCTTGTGACTTAGGGACCATCTGGTCCTGGCTATCCAGCCCTCCAGGTTTTTCCATTTGAATTCTCTCTCCTAAGCAGCTATTCCAACAACTTCTAAGTCAAGAGGCTCTGCTTGCTTCTCTTTGTATTCTTGATATTTATGAGTATCTTCTGTAACTAACTAATGATGCCTGATTATAATAAATTCTATTTTCAATTCCTTCTTCCTGTTCTAATAGGCTGAGAAAAATATTTAGGTGGACTAGAGACAGAATTAGGTTTGTTCTGTTCTAATAAAAAGTTATGAATATCCAGGTTCAAGCCCCTGGTCCCCATCTGCAGGGGGAAAGCTTCATAAGTGGTGAAGCAGTGCTGCAGGTGTCTCTCTGTCTCTCTCCCTCTCCCCTTCTTCTCAATTTCTGGGTGTCTCTATAAATAAAGATAATAAGAAAGTACTAAAAAAGAGTCATGAGGATAAATTCTTATGGCTGTGAAAAAATAAAATCACTAGTTTTTCTACTTCTATTTATTGTTGACCAAAAGGTAGTTATAGGAAGCTCAGTCAGGATTAGGGCTTGGGTTAGCACCCAGCCAAAAATCTTGTAAGCAATTAGAATAAAGCTTAACTACCCTGATTTTTTTTTTCTATTACCTCCCTTGATGTACAGACAACAATACATAAGAAAAACTGAGAAAGCTCACGTTAAACCTTACAAAAAAAAAATTCCAAGATGGACTGTAACTTAGATTACTGGGGGCAGCTCTGATGATGCAGAGTTTCTACTTCTTTTTCCCTCTTCCGCTATTTGAAATTTAAAAAGTAATGTAAAAAGTTCAACTCGAGATCAGTGACTCCTATAGCACAAGAACAGAATAGAAACCAACTTCACGGCCTGTTTTGGTCACTAGACTTTGAGTAAGAGACTAATCACTCATTTTATTCTTTAAGGTATATAATTTCACTCAGACTTATAGCTGGAGCAATAGTGTTCTCAGAATAAAACTGGTCACGTTATGCCCATGGTTGAGTCCTCACTCGGATTATCTAATAAACTCTTTGTCTAACTCTCACCAAGACATTCAATTATTTTAATCCTTGTGTCCATCAGTGCTTTGCAGACAGAGTAGGCCAAGGAGTTCTACAAGGCCACTCACTTGCCCTCTTAGTCCCAGACTTGTCATTGTTTTGAATAGAACATCTTTGGATGTGTTCCTTTGCTTTGCTATTCCTTAAAACTTGGCCTTGCTGCTCTTTTAAAATGCATTTAAAATCTGTACAAAATCCATTAGTTAATTTATTCCTCTCATAGTAAGGAAGCTCAATTTTGATGGCTGTCTAGTTCACCATCTTTTGTCAGAATATGAAATATTCTGAACGTTTTTTTGATCTATAATAGAAATGGATCTTGCTTGGGTTCAAATTCTTTCTATGTGACTGTCTTCAAGAAGTTTCTCTAATTCTGTAAGATTCAGTTTCTTAATAAAAATACCAGTAACTCCTCCATCTTGTAATGACAACATGCATAAAATAATGATGTCAAATCCTCAGCAGAAGATCTGGACGAATCTAAGTAATCCCTACATGATAGAACCATGTGGAGGGGAAGTCAGTGAATGCCCTTCCACTTTGGGTAGAGGAAGGGCAGAGCTGATGATAAAGGCAGGAAGCAAGGTTTCTGGAATCTGAAACTTTAAAGTAGACGTGACAGCAACCAGCTGGAATACAGTTGACATAGTACAATGTAAACAACAGAACAGAACTCTGACAGTATGGACAACCAGTATTGGAACAGTCTTTAGTCACATGAATACATACACATTCACTCACATAGACACACTCCATCTCATCCACATGCATGTGTACATATGGAATCACAGACCTCATACCCTTCCTCCAAATACATACTATACCCTTGAACATAATCATCCACATGGATTCACACACGTATACACATACAGAGGCATATAGTGCATGCTTACAAAAACTACTAAAGGGACCAAGAGGTGACGCACCTGGTTGAGTGTACATGTTACAACGTGCAAGGACACAGGTTCAAGCCTCCAGTCCCCTACCTGCAGGGGGAAAGCTTCACGGATGGTGAAGCAGGGCTGCAGGTGTTTCTCTGTCTCTCTCCCTCTCTATCTTCCCCTTCCATCTTGATTTTTTGGCTGTCTCTATTTAATAAGAGAGAGAGAGAAGGAGAGAGATTGAAAGCTCTTGATAGTGAAGTCTTTAACTATGTGAGCGTAAATGATTAACCTGCCAAAGTCAAACTACCAGGAATGTCTCCGGCTATTTCTGACAGTTTTATCCCCAACACAGGTAATTCATTTGACTGTCCTTTAAATCGACCTTGTTAACAAGCTTCTTTCCTTTCTGTGGCCCATGTGGTTTCTGTGGTCTTTAATTTTTTAATCTGTTAAAAATACTTTGAAGTTCAGCTTTGGAGATTTGACATCTAATTCCCATTGGAATCCTGTGGTGGTTTCCTATTTCTTGCTTATTACTAAGTAATGATCAGGAAGAGAAAGCATTACAGCAAGGTCATTGCAATATACTACATAAGAAATATAACTATGGTGAACAATTCCAAGGCAAAAGTAAAGAGAACTTTGTCTCAGGGTGATTTTCTGTCTTTGTCCTATCTGAGACAATGAGCTATAATTCTCTGAATTACTTGCCACATTACTTACTTTATCAACCATGATATTTCAGTCTTCACATCTGCTTATAATTAAAGAGAAGTGTCTCTGAATGTCACAAGGACACTTGAAGACTTATAAGCTGCTGCAGGAAAATTTTTTTTCTGATACTCTAAAACTCCAATACAAACAAAATAAAACAAAACACCCTCCTCCATGAAGTGCAGCTGAATCTTCAGCTCCATGCAGAAGCACTTATTTAAGTATCTGTTTGGCCAGATGATGTTTGTTCTAATTGTCAAAAACAAAGCCAATTTGGGGTCGGCGGTAGCACAGCGGATCAAGCACACATGTCACAAAGCACAAGGACTGACTCAAAGATCCCAGTTTGAGCCCCCTGCTCCCCACCTGCAGGGGGGTCGCTTCACAAGTGGTGAAACAGGTCTGCGGGTGTCTGTCTTTCTCTCTCCCTCTCTGTCTTCCTGTCCTCTCCCATTTCTCTCTGTCCTATCCAACAACAACAACAGCAATAACAACAATAATAATAACAACAGCAACAATAAACAACAAGGGTAACGCAAAAGGGAAAAAAATAAAGCCAACTTTCAGAGATTCTGAATACGATATAGCAGAAGATAATGCAGTAGGATTGATCCCTGTGCTTAGAAACACTTGGTAGCCCTACCCCACCCTAGATGGGGATAGATGGAGATTGGCTAGGGGTATGGATCAACCTATCAATGTCCTTGTCCAGTGGAGAAGTATTTGCAGAAGCCAGACCTTCCACCTTCTGCACCTCATAGAGATCTTTGGTTCATTCTCCTAGAGGGATAAAGAATAGAGAAACTTCCAATGGAGGGGATGGAATACTCTTATGGTGGTAGTATGAAATTGTACCCCTCTTCTCTCACAATCTTGTCAATCATTATTAAATCAATAATAAGAAATAGCAAAAGAAAAAAAAAAAGAAACACTTGGCATTCCAGAATTAAAGTAAGTAAAATACACCTACATAACAGCTGAGAGTATTGTCAACAAAAAAGTCACTTGAGAAGTCGGTATGCTCATGTATTCCTAGTGCAAAGTGTGAAAGTTCCCCTGACAAATATTGCAGTAGCATGAAAGTGTGGGTGTCTATTGTGAGCCTGTACTGCTTCTTGACAGGTTTGGCACAGGTAAGCTTCTCTGAAGGTCAAGAGAAAGGAAATGGAGATGAATGCAAGGTAAAATCTGACTCCTCATAGGTGATGGCTTTGCAGGCTGTCTGGATGTAGACTTCACCAGAACCCTGCAAAACAGAAATTCTAGGATCTGACAGAACTCTGTACAGATGCCTGTGCAGAGACTCCCAGGACTGACTGAGAAAGAACTCAGTACACTGTAAGAATATCAAAAGGAGAAGTTAAAGGGACTCACAATAAACAATCTTCTGCATATATTCAAGAGTGTTCAGCACCCATATTGCCATGGAGAGGACTCGGGTTGGGGTTGGAACCCCTGGCTCCCTGTCTGCAGGGGGAACATTTCACAAGCAGTAAAGTAGACCTCCTCCTCTCTATCTCCCCTACCCTCTCAATTTCTCTCTATCCTGTCAAATAAAAATAGCAAGAAGAAAAAAAAAAATGGAAAAGATGGCTGCCAAGAGGAGTCGATTTGTAATGCAGGCACTGAGCACCAATAATAACCCTGGTGGCAATAAATAAATAAATAAAAATTAAAAAGCGGTGTGTCTCTGGACCTGGTACAGAAAAATATGGTAAAGAATATGTTATCTGTGGGGAGAGGGGATAATAAGAAAAGATAGAGCCTTTCTGAAAGCTCTTGTCCACGAGGAAATAAGTCATATCAGAAGAAGAGAAGTATCCTTGAAAGAAAGTAAGAAGCGTGCTACTGGGAGCTGGGTGGTAGCACAGTGGGTTAAGCGCAGGTGGCGCAAAGCACAAGGACTGGCGCAGGTATCCCGGTTCAAGCCCCCGGCTCCCCACCTGCAGGGGAGTCGCTTCACAGGCGGTGAAGCAGGTCTGCAGGTGTCTATCTTTCTCTCCCCCTCTCTATCTTCCCCTCCTCTCTCCATTTCTCTCTGTCCTGTCCAACAAGGATGACAACAATAAAACAACAAGGGCAACAAAAGAGAATAAATAAATATTTTTTAAAAAAGAAGTATGCTACCAACAGCCTAACCAAACCAAACCATCGTAGTCTTCAATATTCAAAGATTTTTTTTTTCAAATTAAGATGTCATCTGAATTCTTCACATGTCCAAAGTCAAAATATGAAACCACAATCTGACCAAGAATGTGAGCACCCTGTTGTCATAGTCTGGTTTCAGCCAAACATAAGACCTGAGCAAAGATTCTGGAGAATGTGATTTATTAAGAAAGCTGTCTTTGGAGAGACTATAAAAGGGAGTGTGGGAAACAAAAGAATCTGAGTAAGAGTGTGGTTTCAGCTCAATCTGAAGGCCATCTCTGGACTGTCAATTGCTCCTCCGAGTTTGTACTTCCCTGAGGTGAAAAAAACGGGGACTTTTATACCTCATTCCAGTCGGGCATTAACTAAAGGAAGGGTTTTCGAAAGGAAAGAATGGGAAATTTGAGATCATTTCAAGAGGAATCTTAAGTGTCAGATTTTAGAAGGAAAGGGGAGAATTTGTGGGGTGGATGGAAACACAGGGGCCCCAGAAAGCAACAGCATCCACTATACTTGCTCAGTCTAATAACATAACCTAATGCTCTCTAGCAGTAGGAAAGGGGCTTAGAATTACTTGGAAACAAAAGTGTAAAGTTAAACATTAGGACCAGCAGAATCACTCACTTGTTTAGTTCATTGCTTTGCTGTGTTCACGATTCATGTTTAAGCCTGGCCTTCACCTGATTGAAGGAAAGTTTGGAGCTGTGACCTCTTTCTCTCTCTCTCTCTCTCACTGTCTCTGTCTCTCTCTCTCTCTCTCTCACACACACACACACACACACACACACACACACACACACACACACACACAGAGAGAGAACTAGAGCCTCACTCTGCAAATGTGATGCTAGATATTGAACTCAAGACCTCATGTCTAGGGTTCTAAACCTTTAACAACTATACTACCTTCCAGGCTGCTAGTGACAGGTCTTATTCTTTATAATATCCCCCAAGAAATGGAAATAGAAACCTACAATGAGTGATATTTATCCTTTTTTAGAAGTTACTTTAGGAATCATACATTGTATGTCTGTAGAGATGGAATTCCACTTTTACCTCGAACACCTATTTCAAACTTTCTTACCAGCCTCCTATGTAATATTTTAAACAAAGTTTAAAGCTCACTTATTGCTCATTATTCCACAGGCAACTTCCCAATAGATATCCCTTAATTCACACCAACATAATGAGCCCAAATGTGAACTGAAAGTGTAGGTCAACATATATTATATACTAGCACGTGTACCGGCGTCAAGTGCTCACACAAATACCATCTGAGACCTGATCAGACAGTCTGTTTACATTTCATTAGGAACCACTTTTCCTTCTCTTTCTTTCTCTCTATTCTTTCCATCTATCATTGGGTCTTCCCCACTATGGATTTACTTAATATTATTTTCCAGAGAAAGAGGAGAGAGAGAGAGAGAGAGAGAGAGAGAGAGAGGATGAATGTGTGCAGAGCACTGAATGAGCGCAGAGCACTGAAACTCCCTTCCACGTTGTGGGGCAGGGCTCTAACCTGAGTTCCACATGTGGAAGACAAGATGCTCTATCCAGACAAGCTATTTTGCCAGCCCAGATATCTTTATCACAATAAAAAAAAATCTTGGGAAAAAATAACCAAGCTCTCAGCCTTCATAACTATCAATTAACTTTCTTATTTATTATCTTTATTTATTAGATAGACAGCCAGAAATTGAGAGGAAGTGGGGAGATAGAGAGACAAAGAGACATCTGCAGCCCTGCTTCACCACTTGGAAAGCTTTTCCCCTGCAGGTAGGGCTGGCCTATATTATGTTAATAATTAAGGAATAAATTCTTCTTCTAGCGTTTGCCGAGGAATAAATAAATAATGTTAATAATTAAGGAATTTTTCAGTTTAGGTAGCCCAGAAAAACCACTGTTCTCTAAGAAGCTTGAGACATTTGTATTCTACCCCTTGGTGACTTCATGACTTAGTGCCTTTCCCACACCCCCTTATTTACACACACACACACACACACACACACACACACACACACACACACACACACACTCACACCTCCAAAAAAAATAATCTGGTCGGTTATCATCTGGTCTAGAACCATCTCTGTGTGTCATGTTTTAAACAGTTTCTTAGATTCACGATCAAATCAACTGTTGCTGCCTAACAGAACGGCAGGACCTGAAATGTGACAACTTCTGGATTTTAGCAACAATTGAACTTCTCCTTCCTGTAAGTGAAGTCAGTGAGGAAAGTTGAAAATGTGGGTTGTGCTTCAAATACTTGTTTCAATATAAATGTATATGTAAATAGTATGGATGTGAGCTGACAACCCCAGGGTTCTGGCCCTCTGTCAACTGGCTTTCAAATCACCACTTTTGGGAACCCTTGAGAGAAATTCTATCCATGACAGATTTGCTGGCAGGATAAACAGCACAGAAGAGAGGATCTGGAGTTTAATAGAAAACTGCTATCATATTTAAGCAAATGTGTTTATAAATTAGGCTGAATATGAAATTGAAAAAATGATGTGGATTTCGTCATTCCTTGTACTTTCACCAGTCTGTAATGTGATGTTGTGGAAAGAACTAGACACCAGAGTTCTTAATCCAGTTTTTACGTTTAAGAAATTATGACACTGGCTAAACAACCTAACCTCTCCATAACCACATCTTCACACCTATAAAACAGTATGCTTGGCAAAGAGACCTGGCAAGACTTGTCAGTACGCAGTCATAACCATGATCACTTAGAATTCCAGATTCAAAGTGCGTGGGTGAACATTCCACCACGTTCCCCTGATACAGTGTCTATTTCAGTATATTTTCCACAGTTAGCATTTTGAATCTACAATTCCCATTTTAATTTTTCTAAAAGCCCTACTAAGGCATAAATTATATAACAAAGGTGATAATCACAAAATTCAATTCGTATTCATTATCTGTCATTGTTTTCTGCAATATGGACAAGTTTAATACTTTAAGAATAACACTTTTTATATCTTATCACCTTTCAACCACCAAGTTGCAGATGCTAGTATGATTCCATCTTGACTCCCCTGAGCAGACAGCCTCACCAATGTATCCTGGAACTTCACCTCTCCAGAGTCCTACCCCACTAGGGAAAGATAAAAAAAGGGTGGGGGCTTGCATCAACCTGCCAATACCCATGTCCAGCAGAGAAACAATTATAGAAGCCAGAGCTCCCACCTTCTGCTCCCCATAAGGAATTTTGGTCCATACTCCCAGAGGGGGAGAAACATTAGGGGAAGGTGACCATATGGCTCTGAACTCCAATTCTCTCAAGACCCAGAGAAAGGATGGGAAAAAATTGAGAACATCCCAAAGTAGCAATAGGTGTAGGTGTGACTTAGAAGAGAAAGCAGAACCATAAAAAGGGACAAATATATGTAAATATGGATAGTTTTAGAAATAATAGTCAACCAGGGCCAGGCAGTGGCTCACCTGGATAAGTGCACACATTAAAGTGTGTAAGGACCAGGTTTCAAGGCCCTGGTCCCCACCTACAGGAGGAAAGCTTCACAAGCGTTGAAGCAGGGCTGCAGGTGTCTCTCTGCCTATCTCCCTCTTTTCTCTCCCTTCCCTTTTGATTTCTTACTGTCCTATTAAATAATAAATAAAATATTGAAAAAAAAGAAATAATAGTCAATCCATATCTGTGATGTTGGGAGAGCTACAGTGGTTTCCAATGGAGGGAATGTGGACACAGAACTCTGGTGATCGGAATGGGGTGCAATTATACCCCTATTATCTTATAATAGGGGAGAAGCAATTACAGAAGCCAGGCCTTCCACCTTCTGCATCCCATAAAGAATTTTGACTCATAATCCAGAGGGATAAAGAATAAGGAAACTTCCAGTGGAGGGGATGAGATGTAGAACTCTGGTGGTGGTGTAGAATCTCATTGATGGTTGTCATTGTTCTTAGAGTTTTTAAAGAATTCTGAGAGCAAGGCTGGGGAGATAGCAATATGGTTATGCAAAGAACTTCTTCTAATTTAGTGTTCACATAGAAGTACACCACTGATTTTTGTATTTTGATTTTTGTAGCCTTTACTGTATTGTTGAATAATTTCCAGGAGTATTTTATTTGAATCTTAAGAAATATATATATATTTCTTATAAATATGTACGTATGTGTATAAAATATATTCAACAATAGATGTGAGGTCAGATTGCTTATTTGAGTTTTTCTCATTTTATATATTTTGAGTTTTTCTCATTTCCTAATGTGTGCCTGTGTGGCTATGAATTTCCCTCTCAGTACCGCTTTGTACTAAGTTGTATCCCAGATATTTTGATGACTTGAATCTTCATTTTTGCTTGTTTCCAGGAACATTTTAATTTCCTCTTTCACCCAATATTTATTAAGTAGTATACTGTCAAGTTTCCATATTTTGGGGTTTGTTCTCGCCATCTCTTTGTTGCTGAATGATAGTTTAATTTCACTGTGGTCTGAGAAGATACTTAGATTGATTTTAATGCTCCTGAATTTACTGATCAATTTTGTTCATTATTCTTTGAGCTTCTTGTATCTTTTATATGTTTCCCATTTTTCATTTGGGGGAAGTTCTCTGCTATAATTATGTGAAGTATGCATTCCTCTGCTTATTCTTCTTCTGGTGAGCTGATGATTCCAGTGTTGTTCCACTTTAAGCCATCACACACATCTTACATTTCAGGGGAGGGGGTTGTTTGTTTGTTTTGTCTCTTAGCCTCTTTAGGTTTGCCACTTTTTTTGTTAGTTTCCCTTGCTTCATTTTCTCTCTTGCTGATTCTTTCTTCAGCCTCTCTTGTTCTGCTTGAAAAGATTCTCAACTCTTTGTTCATTTATTTTGTCAGGTTGCTCAGCTATTATAGTTTATTTATCATATTACTTTGTCCTAGTGGCTTTTAGTTCTGCTACTGTGCTACTTTGCTGGGATATTGTGGCATTCACTGTGGCTAATGCTGCAATTAATCATCTATTTTGGCACTTGGTTACTTTCTTTCTTTTAGGTTTTGACTCCAATTCTCCTGCAGGGTCTTCTTTGCCAGTTTTTTTTTCTTCCCCATTGGGGTTTTCTTCCATGAATTTTATCACTTCCATGGCAAACATGTGGATTAGTTTTTCAGGTCCCATTTCAAAAATTTTTAATCGTCTCTGGCTTATTGGAGCTTTCTTCTGTTTTTTTATTTTTAATTTTTCAATTGGCTGGTGGGCTGGTTTTTGTAGGTCTCCCCATTCTGTTTATTGCCAGCGCACTTCGGGTTACCCTATGGTCTCGGGCATGGGTGGTTGTCTAGCAGTGTCAGCAGGGTTTCACACTGAGAGGAGATCACTTGTGGTACACACAAAGTGCCCTTGAGGTGGTCAGTGTGCTCAAAGTTATCTAGTAAGACACTGAATAGGTTGCTGGCCTGGGGAGGTGGCAGGGGTATCCTTGGGATGGTTGGTAGCACATAGTCCTGTCCTAGATTCACCTGGCTGTCTCTGGGTGGGGTACTTGAGATCTGGCAGGTACACAGAAGGGCTCAGCAGTTCCTGGGTGCCTCTAGGCAAAGGAGATGCAACATGGCCGTTTCTAGGCCTGGTATGCAGAGTCTGGGGGGGGTGCAAGAGGGGATTCAGTGACTCTGGTAGGACCCAGTGTGGTACATCAGCAAGTTAGTGATATTTCTGCTCTGATTCTGTGGGAACTACCTTGGAGTTGGGATCCCCACTGACCCAAACTCAGTAACCTGGGGTGGGGAGGGGCTGCTCTAGTCCAGTGAACGTGCACACAGGTATTGGGATCCATACTTTTTTTTTATTGTAAAATTTTTTATTAGTAGTGATTTAACAGTGGCTTAAAAATTTATAAAATTTCAGGGGTATAGTTTCTACTTATACTGGTATGTGTAAGTTACCACACTTCCACCAAAGTCCTGTTCCCCCATAACTATCATATTTATCAAAATATAAAACATTTTAGTTAATTTTTTAGTTCATTTGCTTTAGTTATCTGTGTTCCACATATAAGCAAAATTATCCAGTAGTTGTGTTCCACCATTTATTTCACTTAGCATATAATCACCTCCAGTTCCATCTCCCAAATACATTTCATCCCCCCAAATACAATAGCACTATTTCCCATTACTGAATAATATTCCATTGGATGTATGTCCCATCACTTCTTTATCCAAATTATCTGTCAATAGGCATTTAGGTTGCTCCCTTATTTTGGCTACTGTGAACAACTGTGTACATATGAACAACTTTGAACGACTATGTACAACTATGTACATAGGTGTATCCATACTTTTGAGAACACAGAGGAGGCTGGAGGGAGAAGTCACTGTGGCTCCCCTGGATATGCAAGAGCTGGAACTCGCTCTCAGGTACCTAACACTGTGAAGTATGGGAGAAGGTGATGGAAAGAAAGTCTGCTCAGGGAATTAGAGTTCACACTCCCCCAGCCCTATGACAGTACAGCCTGGGCGGGGGAAGGAGGTAAGAGCACAGTCTGTGGAGCTGGACACCACATTCACCACCCCAAACACAGTGAAGCTTGGGGAAGGAGAGGCCATTCTGGTTCCCCTAGATGCACAGGGAGTTGGGGACAGTGTTCTCCAGCCCACACAGTGAAGTCTGTGGGAAGAGGCTGGTCTGGTTCCCCTAGATGCACAAAGCACTGGGGACTGCACTCACCAGACAAAAACAGTGAAGCCTGGGAAGGGAGAGGCTGCTAGGTCTTCCCCGGATGCGCACATGGGAGTGGGGATGCACACTCGCCAGAACACTATGGAGCCTGGAAAAGGGCCCAGGTCTGGCCCTGTGAGTTTCTGGCTGAGTTTAGGGGTTAGGGTGAGGCCCTTCCCAGTGGTAGTGCAGACCCGTTGAGACCAGCTATCTTGGGGTGGAAGACTCACTCAGGGCTCCATGTGTAGGGTCTGGCAGGCTTGTGTTTACAGATGGTGGCTGGGGACTCGGGTTTGGGGTGTGGGGAATCTGGACCAGGAGCTTCTTGGCTTGTCCTTTGTCTCTTTTCCAGGGCTCCCTGTGTTTCTCTTCCTCTGTCTTTGGGTTTTCAGTGCCTCGAGGATCTTTTCTGACTTTCTTAGTTCATTTACTTCCCTTGGCTGTTGCTTCTGTTGTCTCCGTTTCACAGAGCAGTTCCAGAGCTACCAGACAGCTGTCAGCTTCTTTTATTCTCTTTACTATTTTCATTGTGGCATCATTATATAAAATTGCCTCCCCTTAACCATGGTTTCAGTTACCCCAGGTCAGTAATAGTCTTAAAATATTCCATTAAGATATTTCTTTTAGATCATGGTAGTATTATCATCTCTCCACTTTACTCTTATTTATGTGTCAGTCTCTTATTGTGCCTAATTTATATATTAAAATGTATCTTAAGGACCTGGTAATAATTCATTCAAAGTGCTGAGTCTGAGACCTGGAACCACACAGGAAGATTGTATATGTGACACCCCAGAGCCCCTTGGGTGGTGGAGTAGTGGTAAGATGTCTCTCCTATTATGTCTTTCCTCTCCTACCCCTCGTATATTAACTAAAAAGCAAAAGACCTCAGGGTGTGGGCATGGTTGGGGTTTAAAAAATTGGTAGGTTCGTTACATGGCGGGGCGGTACAGGGGTATGGAACAGTATTATACAGGTACAGCAAAACAGGCAATGGGACAAAGATAGGCTGGGCCAAAGCCGTGAGTCCATAAGTTAGTTACCAGCGCTCCATTACACATGTTCAGTCTTCCAAGAGAGGTGTTGTGGTGAGGCTCTGAGGTGAAGGAAAACATACAGGGAAAGAGCTGCAGCTGAGTTTGCAGGAACAGAGAGAGACTGGAAAAGAGAATGGCTTCCAGCAGGCTAGAACTTGAATCACTTGATTACATTCATGTGTTCAACATGGACACAAAACCATGGAGTCTGTGTTTGTGTCCCAACACCCTCTCTCTCTCTCTCTCTCTCTCTTTCTCTCTCTCTCTTTCTTCTAAATAAAAAAATTCATTCTCTCTCTCCTTTAAATAAAAAAATTCACTCTCTCTCTCTCTCCTCTAAATAAAAAAAATTCAAGAACTGTGCCCAAGACACTATGTAGTGAGATGTTGAGTTTATTCCCTGAAGTCACATAAAAATAAGATTTATTATGCATTTGTATACCTAAAAAAAAAATACAGTTGTTACTCAACATGACTTCAGGCATCTCAACTAGTTCAAAAAAAGTTGTCACTTTATGGCCATGCCTTCACGTGACAAGAATGGCCAAGGTCGTTCTCTGGGATCTCTTCTGTAAGAACAATAATTCTGTTCAAGAGGGCTCTATCCTCATGACCTAATCAGTTCTCAGAAGCTCCACATCATGAAGTCACCACAGAGAGGTCTGAGAACTGAACATATAAATTTGAGAGCCAGAAACATTGTGTTCATAATGGTGGCTGACATTGTCAAAATCACTCAGCCCACGTATAACCCATTCTTGCATTTATTTACACATGCCACACTACATTATATGTCATCACATGCTAGATCAGAAAGTAGGATTGCAAACTCAGAAATATAACTTAATATCTTAAAAACCAGAAATACGGAATGAATAAAGTGCGTAAAATTAATATAATGGGGGGAGGTGCTGTAGCAATTTTTTTAAAGTGTGTATTACCACCTAGAGAATATGATTGAACTTATTTAAATAAAACCCTAAAAAACAAAATCCAGAAAACCTTGGGATGAGTGGAGAGACATCAAAACTATGACACAATTCCTTCTATGTGTGAGCTCTGAAAGTGGTTGTGAACTCTTCAGAATGGAAGAAGCAAACATTAGTGACCAGCTGAAGCTTTTTAAAAAAGTTTGCATGTCAAGAAGATTGATTCCGAGTTTAAAAATTGTCCAGCAGTAGGCTATCTTGTCTGGAAAATAAGCCACAATAAACTTCACTTACTGAAATCTCTAGTATTACTTGAGAAAACAAGAAAGGAATTTTGAGAGAGAAAAAAATTTCATCCCTACACAGAATTACTCAGAAATTAATTATACTTCTTAAAAGAAGATCAAATGAAGATATGATTTCTTATAAATGCTACATTCCTCTGCTTAACATTCTGCAACATCTCTTTCTCATTAAGTGACATGTTAGACTTGGGATTTTAAAATAGCTCCATGTTCATATTTTATAGACAACGGTTACACATCATGTGCTTAATTAAAGGAATATAAAGTTCTGACCTATTGTCATATAGCCTACACCAAAGCTCACAAAAAAAAATCTCTCAGACTCATTTTGATATTAAATATTTTCATTATTTTGTTAGGGGTATCATTTCAAACTGTAATTGATAGAGTATGTAACAAAAAACAAAACAAAAAAAAAAAAGAAATATAGGCCATAAGTTTGAGCCCCCAGTCAGATATTGCTTTGGGGAAATGAAGTCTCAGAGCATCCAAAGGAAATATGGGGTGAAGAACAGACAGTTCTGGGAAACTCCCTTTCATCCCCTAGAATACTGTGACATGTGATTTTTGTTAGGATTTAAGATGATACTGAGGTGATTTGAAGCATCTGCTTAGATATGCAGTGCCGTGCTGACATTAACAGTACTGACTCTGAAGTCAGAGCTCTCTCAAGCCTAAACTCACACTTAATAACTCAATCTCCAGGTACCTCATCTGTAGGCCAGGAATACTAGCTGCCTCAACGTCTTGCCAAAGCAATGTGGGAAAATTTGCTGAATACTTAGTGTCAATTCTGATATCTAGTCGGACTCAATAAATGATAAATACTATTATTATTTGCCTGGAATTAAAACAAAGTCTCAGGTAACATTTAATTATCTTTTTAAATTATCTTTATCTATTTATTGGATAGAGACTGTCAGAAACTGAGAGGAAACAGGATGATAGGGAGAGAGACAGAGACCTGCAACATTGCTTTACCATTTGCAAAGCTCTCCCCTTGCGGGTGGGAGCTGGGGACTCGAACCTGGGTCCCTGCACATTGAAACATGTGTGCTCAACCAGGTGTGTACCACAGGCCCCCCCCATTTAATTATTTTTAGTCATAATGGTTACTTTTATTTTTAATTTTTTTTATCACTACTGGCATTATCACTAGAACTCAGTGCCCATTCAGTGAATTTATTCTCTGGTGGTCATGTTTTTTTCCTCCTCCTCTCCCTCCTCCCCCTGCTCTTCTTCCTCCTCCTTCTCCTCTTCCTCTTCTTCTTCTTCCTCCTCCTCCTCTTTCTCCTCCTCCTCCTCTTCTTCCTCTTCTTTTTCTTCTTCTTCTTCCTTTTCCTCCTCCTCTTCCTCCTCCTCCTTCTCCTCCTCCTCCTCCTCCTCCTCTTCTTCTTCTTCTTCTTCTTCTTCTTCTTCCTCTTCCTCCTCCTCCTCCTCCTCCTCTTCTTCCTCCTCCTCCTCCTCCTCCACCTCCTCCTCCTCCTCCTCCTCTTCTTCTTCTTCTTCTTCTTTTGTTCCCCTTTGCTTTTTTTTTTGGTAAGACAAAGAAATTGGGTGGGGGGGATAAAGAGGAAGAGAGAATGAGAGGCTGCTGTAGCACTTGCTTTATTGTTTGTGAAGCTTCCTCTCTACAGATGGGATCTAGGGGCTTGAACCTGGGTCCTTACACAAGGTAACGTGAGCTCAAGTGCATGTGCTGCAGCCGAATCCCTCAGAGATTAACTCTATCGGCTATTTCTTACACGGATGTTCATGGGTGCTGACATCTCATTCACAGTAAACATGCGCCACACAACATACACATGAACTTTTGATAGTAAAAGAAGATCATTCTACCTAAATGTATAATTGTAATAGCGATGGTGGCACTTTCTCTACACAAATTTGATCAGTAGTTTTGGAAACAATTGTAAAAAAAAAAAAAAAAAGTAGTATGTCATTACCACATACACAAGGCCGTGTATACCTGTTGAACTAAATGAACTTCTAAATTTTATTTAAACATAGTGAGGAGAATATAGTGTCTTCAGCTGGGCAATTGTAAGTAATTAAATTTAACTAAATCTTATTTATACATAGAGAAAAGTCTAGCGCTTCCTTGGGCCTTGAGATATTCACGTAATCTCATGACTCGCTCAACTGACTATACAGCTGCAGGAAGCTTGAGAATTGTAAAGAAACTTAAAACTCAGCAGATGTTTTGTACCTTTGAGCAAGTTACTCTACTTTTGTGAGATGCAGATTCCTCACCCACATAGCTCGGGATGGAGCCAGTTCTTTTAAAAATTTCTTCCAGCAGCCGGGCTGTGACACACCGATTCAGTGCACATAATACTATACAAAGGAATCCGCTCAAGGATCCCGGTTCAAGCCCCTGCTCCCCACTTGCTGGAGTGACGCTTCACAAATGGGGAAGCAGATCTACAGATGTCTGTCTTTCTCTCTCCCTTTCTATGACCCCCTCCTCTCTCCATTTCTCTCTGTCCTATCAAATTAGGTGGAGGGGATGGGGGAGAAAAAAATGGCCTCCAGGAGCAGTGGACTCATAGTGCTGGCACTGAGCCCCGGCAATAACCTTGGAGGCAAAAAAAAAAGAGAAAGAAAAGAAAAATATTTCTTCCAGACTTTAAATTCTGTACTATATGACTATCTGCTCTACTTTCCTCCCATTCCGATCACAATGTAATTTAAAGAGAAAAAAAAAAGTAGACCTTTGAGTTGTAGAAGTTAAGATGACAAGGTACTGAAGCAAAAATCAAGATGCAATATATAAATTAACATATATGCATGTCTAGTACTCCTAAATCAGCTTATTTTTTTCATAATGAGACTATAAATATCATTTTCTACTAATATATTTTAGTGAATAGCTGATTCCAAATCCTAGATAATGCATTTTAAACATTTTATTAGGGAAGTAATGGTTTATAGGACAGTCGGTAGCACACAGGTACAACCTCATAGCTCCTTGTGACAGGTTTCTTTTTCCTTTTTATTTTTTTAATTATTAAGTCATTTATTTATTTTATTTTAAGAGAGGCATTGTTAAGCTCTGGCTTATGGTGGTACAGGTGATTGAACCCGGCACTTTGGAGCATCAGGCTTGAGAATTACTTCACATAACCATTATGCTATCTTTAAATTTTAAAAAAATATTTATTTATTCTCTTTTTTTGCCCTTGTTATTTTATTGTTGTAGTTATTATTGTTGTCTTCATTGTTGGATAGGACAGAGAAATAGAGGGAGAAGGGGAAGACAGAGAGGGTGGAAAGAAAGATAGACACCTGTAGATCTGCTTTACTGCTTGTGAAGTGACTCCCCTGCAGGTGGAGACGCCAGGGGCTCAAACCGGGATCTTTACGCCGGTCCTTGTGCTTTGCGCCACCTGCGCTTAACCTGTTGCACTACCGCCCAAATCCCACCATTATGCTATCTATCCCACCTCCTTGTAATTGGGTTCTAACACATCATTCCCCACTACTCATACAACTCTGTGCATGATAAAATAAAAGGAATTTATTTATCTATTGTACTATGTGACAGAGGCATTCCATAGCTCAGAAAAGTAATAAGGGATAAAAAATGATACTCTACTATTATTAAAGGGACAGTCCAACAGGAAGATATAATTATCAATATACACACACCCAATATAGCTACACCCAAAATTATAAAACAATTCTACCTTCAAGTGGTACATTGACAATAACACAATGGCAAACAATTTCACCACACCAGTTACGGCAAAAGATAGATCATAGACAAAGACCCAACAAAGAAATATTGTCTTTAAATGAAGTCATGCAAGAGACGGGACTGACCAATGTATGCGGAAATGTTTATTAAGAAAGAAGTGTATACACATTTTGCTCAAGTGTAAATAGGACATTCTTGAGGACTGACCATATCTTGAGACACAGATAAAATCTTAAATAAATATATGAAGAGTAAATGATTAAAAAAAAAACATTTTTTGGACTATCGTGGTATAAAGCTACACATTAACAACAAAAAGAAAAAGAAAAATATTTCCCAAATGTAGAGATTAAACAACATGCTCTTGAAAAACACTTGGGTCATTGAAGAAATCAAAAAGAGAAAATATATATTTTTTTTCTGGAGAATAAAGTCAGTGAGGAGACAAACTATCAGAATGGGATGCTGCAGCTGTTATAAAACTTCCTAAAAATAAATCAATAAATTAAGCCAACACAAACATAATAATCAGTCGAGAGAACTGAAAAATTGAACTTAAGTTCAGTGGATACTGTGACAGCCAACTAGCCTCTTAACTAAAGCTTAGCGTTAACTACTGTTAGAAGCAAAATGGACACATCATTGTCTTCATTTCTATTTTTACTTCACACACTCTAGAAGAATAGCTATTTGACATTTGAAAATCAGTTTCCACTTGTCATGTAAAACTTTTTGTTTTTAGTATTTGCCTGAATTTGTAGGGTGACTGTATTATGAGATGCCTCATATATACAAATGGCAACTTGTAGCCCATTTAAAGAACCCAAATTAGACCCTTAGTTTTACTTCTAATTTTACTTTACACTTGAAATTAGGCTGCAGAAAACAAGTCACTTTAGTGATGACTATATCCAAATAGTGACGGCGGTAAAGCCCTGCAGAACAATCTATTCCCTGTTGCTTAAAATGATGTCTTCCCAAACGATAAAGCTATTTAAATATACAAAGTGGTTTTTATTTTCTTTTTCTGTCTTTCAAATTATCATCTCTGTCTTGTCTGTTATTAGCATTGTCTGAGAAAGGATTGACCTATGACATCTCTCCAATGCTGAGAAAGTTTCTTTTAATACTCTGTCCATATTTTAACGTCAGCAGTTGGCACTTTGCATGATCATCCTTACAAAGAATAATGTGTGAAAAATGTTATGGAACTGTCCCATATGAGTGACACCACAAAGACGCCTTCTGTTGCAGAGCGAAAGCCTGTCAGTAGTGTCTCTGGGGTAAAGCAATCACAAACATGGAGACAGAAGGCTAGCTTCTGAGCACTGCAAAGCTCAACCTCTGAAGGGCTGTTATTTGGAGTTTGCTAAGGAAGCCAAAGAAAGACTGTCAATATACTTGGCGAATCTCTGGAAGAAACCTCCATCAAAGGTATCTATATCTGCTTCCTTAATTTCAGACTACTAAAATGAGAAAGACTTTGCTCTTTCTTAGGATAAATGATGAGTTAATACTATCTTGTGGTACCCAAAATGACATAGTTGAGTAGACATAACGTTCATGGTATTGGAAAATTTATGTGGCCTTCAGATGCACGATTCTATATTTATGTGTGTATTTGTAATAGATGGGGGCCATCACTCAGACAGTGATACAAAACAAAAACAAAACATTCACATGTGGAATCAATCACTCGGTTCTTTCCCAACATTGGAACTCACCAGAAAAAGAAAAGAGTTCAATTATATACAGAAGTAGCAGGTATAAGAGTAAAAAATCACTGAAGTCAAAACAAAGCCAATATCTTCCTGATCTCTGTTTTGTTTTTCATGAGATTCTTATAGAAAGAGCTTTTCAAGTGTCTTTTAGTTAATCTGTATTTTGCCTTCCATTTTACCTTTCTCAATTTGTTCTCATTCCTTTCTCATTTTTCTTTCTCTTGTTTATTAGCTTGACACAATAACCTTTCCATCTGCTTTCTACCCCAAACCACATGCTCACATATTTTTTCTTATGACTTCTGGTTATTTCAATAGTCATAATGCTCTGCTAGTTGTATTGTCATGTTCTAACAACCGCATCACAACTTGGATGTTTTTTAAGAAAATAAAACAGTATAAACTTTCATACTGAACCACAATATCTCAAATTAATCAACAACAACAAAAAATCATCTTCCATGAAATTCCAAGAAGTAACGGGTCAGTAAATAATTACAGACTTTTCTCTGAGAAAATGAAGTGTTTTTTTTTCTAAACTGAAAATAAAATGTATATAACTCTGAAAAAAATAACTGAATACTTAGCTCCTGCAAACAAAATCCTTATAACAAGATTATGGCTTTTTAAAAAGTTTTTATTTATAAAATGAGAACACTGACAAGACCACAGGATAGGAGGGGTACAATTCCACACAATTCCCGCCATGGGAACTCTGTATCCCATTTCTTCCCTTGATGGCTTTCCTATTCTTTACCCCTCTGGGAGTATGGAACCAGGGTCATTATGGGGTGCAGAAGGTGGAAGGTCTGGCTTCTGTCATTGCTTCCCTACTGAACCTGGCTTTTTCCAAAAAAGATTATGGCTTGACTAAGCTCTTATGTAGATTTTCTGTAGATCTACATTCTAGTCCTAGAAGTCATAATTCTTGACATAATAACGAAATGACTGTACATACTCTATTCCTTATTGTCTCTCTGAACTTTTATTGACCTAATACATAGTGTCAATAGTTTATCAAAGTAATTAGTGAGCAAATTGACTTTTTCTTTTCTTTTTTTTTTTAAGGATTTTTTTTTTATTTATTCCTGAGAGAGATAGGAGGAGAGAAAGAACCAGACATCACTCTGGTACATGTGCTGCTGGGGATCAAACTCGGGACCTCATTGTTAAAAATCCAATGCTTTATTCACTGCGCCACCTCCTAGACCACTCTTTTTTTTTTTTTTTTTAACCCTATGGGGTCACAGTTTCTTTCTCTGAAGTTTTCTAGTTCTAGCTCTGTGGATAATGACTGCCTAGGATTGCTTTCAGCATTAGGAGGAAGAACAACTTTTTTTCATTGTTAAGAATCTCCAGTTCCATCCGGATAACATATTCAAAGAATTTGTTCTTTTGTAAAGTGTTTTTACATATTAATTTTTGCTTGTTTTCTCTATTGTTTCTTGGTTTGTTTTTGTCATGTTATGGTGAATTTAGCAACCAATTTTTTTTGTTGTTGTTTCTGAAGAACTTATCAAGTTAACTAACTAAGACTGGGACAGTATCTTTCTCAGATGCCATTATAGGGTTTACCTAATTTAAATGTGTCCTATAGAACTTTGTAAACATCGACCCATTTCATCTCTATAATAGCATGTGGATTTTTATTTCCACTTTAAGAACGAGGAAACTAACTTTTAAAGATGTTAAGTCATCTTTTTTCAACGTCACCACATAGTAAATGGTGAGACAGCAAATGGTACAACAATGTCTCTACTATTAATGTGATGGTTTAGGCGTCTATGCTACATGCTTCTTCCTCCTTCTCTTCTTCTCTACAAAACACTCTCACTCTCAACTTGAGTCCTTTTCCACAATTATGTACCAGGTCCCCCAAGGTCCATGTCCATGTCTTTATCTCCTTCTCCAGAATCCTTTGCTTTGGTGCAACACCAAACCCAGTCCAAGCTTTGTGGTTTCCCTTTCTGTCCTGGTTTTAAGTCGCACCTATGAGTGAAACCATCGGGTATTCATTTTGGCTTGTCTCATTTAGTATGATTCCTTCCAGCTCTATTAAAGATGAAGCAAAGGAAAATGAATTCATCATTTTTAACAGAGGAGTGGAATTGTGTTTGTTTATATACCACAACTCTCTTAGACACTCCCCTGTTGTTGGACATCTGGATTGCTTCCAACTTTGAGCCATTACAAATTGTGCTACTATAAACATATGTATGCATGGGTCTTTCCAGATAAATGTGGTGTAGTGTGAGAGGGAAGGAGGGAGGGAGGGAATGGGGGAGGGAGGGAGGGAGGGAGGGTGGGAGAGGGAGAGGGAGTTTTACTTTGGCTATATCCTCAGGAGAGGAATTTCCAGGTCATATGGTAGGTTCATTTCTAGTGTCCTAAGAAGTCTCCAAACAGTTTTCCACAGAGGTGGGACTAATTTTCATTTTCACCAGCAGTATAGTAGGGTTTCATATATATATGAAACCCTACTATACTGCTGGTATATATATATATATATATATATATATATATATATATATATATATAACCCTACTATACTGCTGATATATATATACATATATATATCCCTCTATACTGCTGGATATATCTATATATACATATATTTATATGTATATATATATATCCTTGCCAACATATAACACATACAGTTTTTTTTTTAATATATGACATTCTCACTTTTGTAAAGTGGTATCACATTGTTGTCTTTCTTTGCATTTCTCTGGTAATAAGTGACTTTGAGCACTTTGTCACATGTCTGTTGGCTCTTTGGATTTCTGTTGGTGAAGATTCAGGGCCTACAAAATAGCTCACCTGGATAGTGCACTAAATTGTCATGTGTGCGACCCAGTTTGAGCCCAGCCCCCACCAAACTGAAGGCCACTTTGGTGTTGTAACTTCTTTTTAAAAAAATTTTTTTTTAATTATTTATTTTCCCTCTTGTTGCCTTTGTTTTATTGCTGTTGTTATAGTTATTATTATTGTTGTTGATGTTGTTGTTGGATAGGACAGAGAGAAATGGAGAGAGGAGGGGAAGACAGATGGGAGAGAGAAAGACAGACACCTGCAGACCTGCTTCACCGCCTGTGAAGCGACTCCCCTGCAGGTGGGAAGTCAGGGGCTTGAACCAGGATCCTTATGCCAGTCCTTGAGCTTCTTGCCACATGCTCTTAACCTGCTGCAGTACTGCCAGACCCCCGGTGCTGTAACTTCTTTCACTTTCTCTCTCTTTCTCTTTCTTTGTCTCTCTGTCTCTTTCTCTCACCCCTACCCACCCCCACACACATCTATTAAAAAAGAAAAAGATTGTAGATTCCAAGTGCTAGTGCACCTGATGGAGTGCCACGCTACAATGTGCAAGGACCCTGGTTCAAGACCTTAGACCCCTTGTGCAGGAAGAAAGCTCCACAAGCAGTAAAGTAATGCTGCGGGCATCTCTATCTGCCTTCTCAGTTCTGTCCATATCGTCTCCACTTTTGTTAGAATTACTTTAAAATATTTTATTTACTTTAATGAGAGAGAGAGAGAGAGAGAGAGAGAGAGAGAGAGAGAGATGCAGAGAAAATGATACAGAGAAACAGAGACCAGAGCACCGCTCAGCTCTAGTTTATAATGGAGTGATTTGTTTTGTTGTTGCTGCTGCTAGCATTGGTGAGTCCTTTACAAATTTGGTTATTAGCCCTTTGTTCGATATATGGCTTGTCAAGTTTGTTCCTCATTCCATAGTGAGTCTCTAAGTTTTGGTCATGGTTCCATTAGCTGTGCAGAAAAATGTTAGCTTCGTATAGTACCATGGATTTATTATTGGTTTATTATTGGTTTTGTTTTCCCTTGAGATTAAATTTGAGTAGTCAAAGATGTTTCTAAAGCTGAAACTGAGGCGAGTCCTACCAATGTTTTTCTCTCAATACTTCATGGTTTTCTGTTCTAACATCCAAATCTTTGATCCATTTGTAGTTTACTTTTGTATATGGTAAAATGTAATGGTCCAGCTTCATTTTTCTGCATGATTCAACCCAGTTTTCCCAACACCATTTGTTGAGCATACTCTCTTAATGGAAATCCCAGAAATAAGCCCCTACATCTATGGGCATCTTTTTTTTGTTTTTTGTACAATGGGAGAAGGCATGTATTAAATAAGGTTTCAGTGCTTCTATTTACTGAATAACAGCTGTGTATGAGAGAAGTGAAAACGTGAGAATGAACCTTTTCTTAAATAAAAAAAAAGCCTGAAAGTAGTACTAATGTTTCAGGAAAAATGCATACATATTGTTATGTAGACAATCTAGAATAAACTTTCATCATGTATATATATGACACTTAACTATAGGTAACATTTACAGTATTTAAGTTTTAGAGCAGCTTTATAGAGTGAAAACTCATGAAACTGACAGTCAAACACTGAGTGTGAGTCTATGTGAATTAGTAACCCATCTCATCTCTCTCCTACGGAACAGTCACCCTCAGTCATGTGGTGATCCCTCCATTCCATCTTTTGTATATGTTTATCACACACATAGGCAGTCTAAAAAATAGGTTGCTTTGGTTTTTGAGTTTTATGTCAATGATATAATTCTGGATAATGACATCTGTTAGAAACTTTTTCATTTCACAATATATTTTAAAGATTCATCTGTGTGATGTAAGCTCTTTTTGATAAGATGTTTAATAATTTTCTGAACAGGGTAACAAAAATTATCACATATGACTAACACAAAAGCCTATTAGAAATAGGTAAGATTATATAATCTTTGCTATTACTTATGACTTATTAATTATCAATATAATCAAAGACTATACTGGCTGCCACTAATGAATCAATCAGGAGTTTTAAACTGGGACACTACGTGTATCAAGACCAACTTATCAACATGGATTATAGGCTTGAATACAAGCACACTAAAACCTTTTTATACCAGTGAATGTCCTTGAGTGCCTTAAGTCTATATTTACTTTTCATGTGATCTGGGTGTTCCCTCATTACATTGAAGGAGAAAAAAGTAAGATAAAAATGAGTCAGTACTCTGCTGACGTCTTGGGAGTGTGTCTTATTTCCAAATATATGGCACATAAAGACTTTGTATTCATTCCAAAAATGACTGTCATGTCTATTTTACCACGTCCTATAGGACACAGTAAATAATAGCATATGTAAATCCCCCAAAAATATATCTGAAGAAAGATTCTGGTTTTTATTACCTTCTGAATATCTTTTTCAGACATTCCTGCAGCTGCCTGGAAACATGTGAGGCAGGAAGAGACTCAATGTTCCTGTGGTTGCCATGGCTTTTGTATTATTTATTATTCAGTGATGTACTAATATCTACCCTAGGAAAGAAAAAAAAAAAACACCAGTTAGTAGAGAAATTCTAATGTTGATTTCCACATAAAATACTCAAAACAAGCAGGCCAGTGGCCCACAATACCTCTTATAAGAAATCAGAAAGCTTCTTTTGCCTGAAATGAATGATAAATCCTCTAGCGATTTCCTCTTACATGATACAACAAACCTGTAACTCCTTATCCTACACCACATACTTTGTAGAACACCGATGCTTTCTTGATGGCTTTTTAAGAAAAACAATTTGGTATCTGCACAGGGAAATTCATGAATAAACTGAAGAAATCAAGGGCAATCCAGAGCACCCTTATATGACTTCTGGAAAAGGATTGAGAATTGAATTTGTCATGAACATTTTTCAAGATTAGTCTTGCTTGTAGATTAAATAGTTTATATGTCCGCAACAAAGAGTTAGCCATTACTATTCAAGGAGTAAATATACGCACATGACAGCACCATTGTTTTCTGTAAGAGGTGAGAAAAGGCTTGTGCTAAACAAATCGGCTTCTGCCAAAACAGCTGTCTCTCTCCCTTCCTCTCCTTCTCTCTCTCCCTCTTCCATTCCTGCCTCCCCCTCCCCCTCCCCCCTTCTGTCTTACTTGATAGGATAGAAAGAGGCTGAGAAGCGCCGGGGGGATAGAGATGGAGGGAGAAAGATAGACAGACACTTGTAGATATGCTTCCCTGTTCCTTCCTCCAGGAACACCTGCTTCTCTTTGGGTTATATGACATTAGGGGAAATGCCGCCAAGAGTCCTTCCCTCTTGCCTCACAATAAAAAGATCTGAGAGCACACAATTACATTAGACTCTATGGACTTGGATTCAAGTCTCATCTTTCCCACATAACTAAAATCAGAGGGTTTAAGACAGTTACTTAACCCCTTTTGAAGTTCGTTTTCCAACATCACATTATGTGGCTATCATTATGGTCATGCTATCATAGGGCTGTTATGAATGTTACACAGCGTCAAATGAATCACCTGACAGTATCTGACAGGTAGTAAGAGGTCCATGTAGTAGAGTGTTCCAGAGGGTGGTCTGTTTTTCCTGTTGATTAACAAACACTATTCTGTAGTCAGAGAAAGGGAGAGAGAGAGAGAGAGATAAAGGGCATCATTTGGAGCAAAATGAATTAACGGGTGATTATTACTGATGTATTATGTGAAATCAATAAAGAGGTGAATGACAACTACAGATTGGTTTCACTCATATGTGGAATAGAGATGATTAAAAAAAAAAAGATATGGGTTCGGGAAGTAGCTCAGCAGGTTGAGCGCACATGGCACAAAGCACAAAGACCCGCATAAGGATCCCGGCTCCAGCCCCGGATCCCCTCCTGCAGGGGGGGAGGGGTTGGTCACTTCACAGGTGGTGAAGCAGGTCTACAGGTGTCTATCTTTCTCTCCTCCTCTCTGTCTCCCCTCCTCTCTCCATTCCTCTCTGTCCTATCCAACAGCATCTGCAGGACAAGCTCTGGATGGCTCTTCGTCACCACCCCAAAGCCACCAGTCTGTTGGCGACCAGAGAGCTGTCATAGGGGAGGAAGAGAACAGGCAGTGGTGGAGATAAGCGTGCAGAGTGACCACTCCAGACACTGTGGCAGGGATAGTGCGTTTATTGGGTTACACAGAGGTATTCTTATACTAGAACAAGCAGCCAGAAAAAAAGGAAGTATGGTCGGTCGGACCAATCATTGCAAAGGTCAATATTGTGAAGTGGGAACAAGCTGGGAACAGGGAAGTTGTGGTCTTATCAGGAACGGGCTGGAGCAAAGGCTGTTGCAATCTCGGAACGGGCTGGGGCAAAGGCTGTTGCAATCTCCATGTTTAAGCTATTGTGGAATTTCCACACATTTTTGCCTTTGGGAAATGGCAACTTAACTATAATCTGTGCAGAAGTTTTGGTAAACAGCTCCTGCCCTCAAGCCATGTACAGAATGCCGGCAACCAGGCCGGCAGAGGAGAAGGAGGAAGGGCAGGAAGACATTTTTGGGTGAACTCCTACTGGTCTCAGAGAGATGATCTGGGTGTCCATCCTGTTCGATCTGCCAACAACAAGGACTGTAACAACAAGAGCAACAAAAACTGGGGGTGGGGGGAATGCCCTCCAGGATCAGTGAATTCGTGGTGCAGGCACTGAAACCCAGCAATAACCCTGAAGACAAAACAAATAAATAAAAGATAGCCAAAGTATCTCTTGGACTTAGTGAGAAGTGTGAGGTGGCAAAAGGCAGGGCAGGGCAGATGGGAAGGGAGGCCAAAGAACTTTGAAAGAGGGCAGGGTGATTTACACTGACTGTATATGGATGTCAAACTACATCACTGATAACATAATCTCGTAAAACAAATCACCAGTGGGGGGTGGGGTGGGGAGCTCTCTCATGTTTGTGATTCATTCTAGGACCAAGTTTTCCTTCCCCAGAGTTTTTGGTGGTTACATTCTTAGACACAGTATATTTGGTTTTCCTGTGGCTCCTAGCTGGAGTGGAGAGACAAGAGTTTGGGGAAAAACCAACTTGTATCAAGGATTCACCTTCCTCACATAACTATCTGGTCTACCAGAAGACACCCAGCAGCCTCCTCCCTACCCAGTGCAACTGCTTTGAAAACTCAGCATGCGGGAGTCGGGCTGTAGCGCAGCGGGTTAAGCGCAGGTGGCGCAAAGCACAAGGACCGGCATAAGGATCCCGGTTCGAACCCCGGCTCCCCACCTGCAGGGGAGTCGCTTCACAGGCGGTGAAGCAGGTCTGCAGGTGTCTATCTTTCTCTCCTCCTCTCTGTCTTCCCCTCCTCTCTCCATTTCTCTCTGTCCTGTCCAACAACGACAACAACAATAATAACTACAACAATAAAAAAAAAACAACAAGGGCAACAAAAGGGAATAAATAAATAAAATAAATATTAAAAAAAAAAAAAACTCAGCACGCACAACCCACATTCATTTTTACCTTCACATGGTGATGTTGTTCTTTTCTAGGGCTCCCTGTTTTCTTTCCTACCAGGGCCTTTTCATGTTAAATCTAGGCAAGATGAACCTGCACAGCAGGCATTCTCTCCCCTCCTGATGAGTATCTGCTTCTTGTTTCTGTCCCACTAAAGCTGCTTGTTTTGAGAAGCAAAGAGAGTAGACCAAAGTTTGGGAAAACAGGACATGTTCCCACTCAGGGGGTGGCATCTGTAAAGGATAGTACTGCATGAGGTAGGCACTTCCACCCAATTACTCTGTTTGAAATGCTAAGAAGAGCAAAGAACTTCTGGATAAAAGAGATAAAGGTCACACAAAGGAAATTTTCTGGGTTTTAGTCGAGAGCCCATTTTGCTTCAAACAAAACTGGGCATGATA